>NC_041382.1:457214443-457274818 GCF_002162155.2 Triticum dicoccoides | reverse complement strand
CGGAACCATTCTGATGTCCAAACATAGGCTTCAAATATATCAATCTTTATGTCTCGACCATTTCGAGACTCCTCATCATGCACGTGATCACATCCGGGACTCCGAAAAACCTTCGATACATCAAAACACATAAACTCATAATACTGATCGTCATCGAATGTTAAGCATGCGGACCCTACAGGTTCGAGAACTATGTAGACATGACCGAGATTCATCTCCAGTCAATAACCAATAGCGGAACCTAGATTCTCATATTGGTTCCTACATATTCTAAGAAGATCTTTATCGGTCAAACCGCATAACAACATACGTTGTTCCCTTTGTCATTGGTATGTTACTTTCCCGAGATTCGATCGTCGGTATCTCAATACCTAGTTCAATCTCGTTACCGGCAAGTCTCTTTACTCGTTCCGTAATGCAACATCTCATAACTAAATCATTAGTCACATTGCTTGTAAGGGTTATAGTGATGTGCATTACCAAGAGGGCCCAGAGATACCTCTCTGATACACGGAGTGACTAATCCTAATCTCGATCTATGCCAACTCAATAAACACCATCGGAGACACCTGTACATCATCTTTATAGTCACCCAGTTACGTTGTCACGTTTGATAGCACACTAAGTGTTCCTCTGGTATTCGGGAGTTGCATAATCTCATAGTCATAGGAACATGTATAAGTTATGGACAAAGCAATAGAAGTAAACTAAACGATCATCGTGCTAAGCTAACGGATGGGTCAAGTCAATCACATCATTCTCTAATGATGTGATCCAGTTCATCAAATGATAACTCTTTGTCCATGGCTAGGAAACTTAACCATCTTTGATTAACGAGCTAGTCAAATAGAGGCATACTAGTGACACTCTGTTTGTCTATGTATTCACACATGTACTAAGTTTCTGGTTAATACAATTCTAGCATGAATAATAAACATTTATCATGATATAAGGAAATATAAATAACAACTTTATTATTGCCTCTAGGGCATATATCCTTCAGTTGGGTCGAGATGATTCAAGAGTACAATCCAAGTATTGAATATACTCCAGGCTAGGCCAATGTAATTGCAGATGCGTTGAGCAGCAAGGCTTATTGCAACAGCTTAATTCTCAAGCCATTCCAACCGGGTCTTTCTGAAGCTTTCTGCAAGCTCAACCTCCAAGTTGTTCCTCAAGGTTTTCTTGCCAACCTTCAAGTCACTCCAACTTTGGAAGATCAAATTCATGAGGCACAACTCCTTGATACCATGGTTTAGAAGGTGAAACACGGTATTGCCAAGGGCTTACCCAAATACAAGTGCTATCGCATTGATGGCAAGGACACCTTATTCTTCGAGGACCGGATTGTGGTTCCTAAAGGTGATCTAAGGAAGGTCATAATGAACAAGTGCACAATTCTCTTCTATCCATTCATCTAGGCAGTTCAAAGATGTACCATGACCTCAAGCAGTCGTATTGGTGGACTCGAATGAAGCGAGAAATTGCTCAATTCATGAATGAATGTGATGTCTGTCGAAGGGTGAAAGCAGAACATCAACGACCAGCGGGTATCCTTCAACCTCTTGCTATTCCAGAATGGAAGTTTGATCATATCGAAATGGACTTTGTCACTGGTTTTCCCAAGTCCAAGTGTGGGAATGATGCTATCTTTGTTGTCATTGACAAGCTTACAAAAGTGGCTCATTACCTTACAATAAAAGAATCTATCACGGTAGCTCAGTTGGCACAGCTATACACCTCTAGAATTGTTTCGTTGCATGGAATTCCGCAATTGATTTCTTCAGACCGCGGAAGCATTTTCACTTCTAAGTTCTGGGACTCCTTCCAGAAGGCCATGGGCACCAACATTCGCTTCAGCAAGGCTTTCCATCCTCAAACAAGTGGCCAAGTCGAGCGAGTCAATCAAATCCTCGAAGACATGCTTAGAGCTTGTGTCATCTCTTTCGGTATGAAGTGGGAAGATTGTCTCCCTTATGCCAATTTCGGGCAAGGCCCCATTCGAAATTCTTTATGGTAGAAAGTGTCGTACTCCTCTCAATTGGTCTGAGACTGGTGAACGCCAACTTCTTGGCAACGACTTGATCACAGAAGCTAAAGAAATGTGTAAAGTCATCTGCGAAAATCTGAAAGCCGCGCAATCGCGCCAGAAGAGTTACTATGATAGCAAGCACCGTGACTTGGATTTCGAGATCGGAGACCATGTCTACCTCCGCGTCTCTCCAATGAAAGGCACTCGACGCTTCGGTATCAAAGGTAAGCTTGCCCCGAGATACGTGGGTCCTTTCAAGATCATTGGCAAAAGAGGCGACCTCGCCTATCAACTTGAGCTTCCGTCCAATTTTGCAAATGTGCACGATGTGTTTCACATGTCACAGCTTCGCAAGTGCTTCAAGACGCTCGAGCACACTATCAACTTCGAAGAGATTGACCTCCAAGAAGACTTGTCTTATCATGAGCATCCCGTTGCCATTCTTGAAGAAACCGAGCGCAAAACTCGCAACAAGTCAATCAAATTCCTGAAAGTTAAGTTGTCGCACCATTCCGACCGTGAAGCCACCTGGAAGCGCGAGGATCACCTCCATTACGAATATCCGGAGTTCTTTCAGTCATAGATCTCGGGATGAGATCATGTTGTAGTGGAGGAGAGTTGTAACACCCATATGTAACTTTTCCCAATTTGGCAATATATCCATTTTGGTCTTCATCCAATTCCTTGGGTGTATCATGGTTGGCTTTTTTGTTTGCCTTTGTTTTATTTGTTTATTGCATTGCCATGCCATCATCTTGTGGCATCATGGCCTCATCATGTGTTTGCATTGTGCTTTCTATCATTTTGCATATCCCCATCATCATGTGCATCTTCATCTTGTAGCATGTTGTATTGTGGCATGTTCCTTGGGATCCAAGTTTCATCTTTTTCCCCCTCATCACCACCTCTCCTTCTCTTTTCCTTCACTTTTGCAAGTGCACCTCTAGCCTCCTCCATTAATGTTCATCTTTTTCCCAAAATTCTAGCACCATGCTCTAGACCTTTGTGTCAAATTTCATCTCATTTGAAGTTGTTTTGGTTGGGTTTTAAAATGGCTCAAGTTTGAATTTAATTCAAACTTGAATTATTTTATTTCCTTTAAAAATGCCCAAACCAATTTTGTTAGATAGTGCATGTTTTCAGTAGCATGTGGATATTTTTATGTCCTCCAAAATCTTTTCCTAGCTTCCTCTTACTTTCCTTTTCTTAAATCTGTTTGTGAATAAAAACAGAGAAAGGGAGCTCACCTTTTCCTTACCTGGGCCGGCCTCCCTGAGCGCAAGCCACCGCAGCCCAATAGCAGCAGACCCGCACCACGACCACCTAAGCCTCCTCGCTCCTAGACCGGCCCAGCTGGCGCCAGCCATAGCCCGCTCGCCCCCGCTAGTGCACGACCCTCTCTCCCTTTCTCACATGTGCACCCGCTCGCCCCCACTAGCGCGCGTCCACGTGGCCAAGCCGGCCCCATTTGCCAACGACCCTGGCTACACCTCTCACCCACCTTCTTCCTCCTCGGCCCCCCCTTGCGAGCACGCACATGGCCGCGGCCGAGCGCACGCGACTTCGCCCCGTTCGCCCTAGCCCCCTACTTAACCCCTATCCTTGCCCAACCGCTTCCTAGGATTCCCCTCTTCCTTTCCCCACTACCGCCGGGCTTTTAGACCACCAGATCCGCCAGACTCGTCGTGCCCGAGCGCGTCCAGGTGCACGGCCTCGTCGCCGGTGTGCTCTCCGGCCACCTCCACCCCGGCGATCATGTCCGCCTTCTTCCCCGACGTCATCTACATCCCCGACGTCCGCTACTTCACCGCGGGACGCCAAGACGCCGCCGACTCCTTCCTCTTCTTCCCCACGATGCCTGTAGGTGTTCGATCGCCGCCGTGCATGCCTTCGACCGCCTCTCGTCGAACCAAGTGCATTTATGTGCTCGTGGTAAGCCCCTGAGCAGCCCCGTTCCCTTCTCTCCCTTTTTTGCATGCTCTAGCTAGCCCCGCGCCGTCCGCCTAAACCCTTCATCGTCAAACCTCACTCTGGCGAGTGCTCCGACCACTGTAGGCCCTCCACGCGTTTCCTTCGTGTTCAATGAATAGCATGGTGCCGATCAGTGCATACCGCTCCTCGCTTAGGCCGCTGAGCACCGCGTTCATATCCACCATCGCCGTCTCTGTCACCTCGTCGCCGGCGTCGTACATGTCGTTGTCCGATGCCATGTTTGCCTTGCGTGTGTGAGGGATCCCCTGGCGATCCTGTTGCACCCTTCCGCCGCTCCGCTAGGCCACCGGAGCAACTCCGGCGAGGCCTCCGCCGTGTTCTGCTGCCGCCATCGCTCTCCCCTGCTTCCCCTGTTCCACCGAGTGGGACCCCACGGGCCCACTGGTCAGCCTCACGTACCGCCAGGCCCACCTGCCAGCCACACACCTGCACACACAACCTCTCACATGACACGTGGGACCCAGGGCCCACCTGTCATCCGCACACCTCTGTTTTAAACCCAATCGGCCAGCATGCCCATTTTGGATCTTTCCAGATCAGGCCTTTTTCGTTATCTGGAAGTCTAGATCGGGACATGGCCATTTTTGGTATTTTTCCTTTTCTGTTATTTCCTTTTTAGGCAGTTAGGCATTCTTAGCATTTGTGGGGTTTTTTCTACAGGGACCCAACATATTATATATGTTTTTGGGGTAGAAAAATCCCACCGATCGAGTGGTGGCATTAGTTTTTGTGTTACTGTTTTGGCATTTTTGTGTGATTTAATTCAATCTTGCTATGAGGTTGTTTTGCACATGGATAGCTTCATTTTCATGCCTACTTCATGCTAGATTTTGTTCCATGTCATTTGGGGCACTGTGATGAGTGCCACAAGCTTGCAAAGTTGCCATCATGAATCTGCATATTGCCATGAAATGAATTCTTGTAAGTCTGTTAACAGCCATATCATATTGCCATGTTTGCCTTGATGCTACCATCCTATTTGTGGATTTTTAGACCAAATTCAGTAAGGGAGATTTATTAAGTGCATTTAGTACTATCATGCCATGATCTTGTGCAATGTAATATGTCCCTGTAGCATATAGTTTGCTATGCATAAACTTTGCTACCTGATGTTGTTTCTGTCTTGATGCATGAATTTTCTGCTAAGTCTGATAAGCTGTTAACTTTAGCATTTTTGCCATGCTCTTTTAGACTTGTTCTAGGGGTTTCTAGTAGTAGCTCAGTGTTCACGATTTGTAGAGCTTCACCTGTACTTTACTGTCATGTGCTTTATTGCTATGTTGGATTGTTGTAGCATAGTTTCTTGTTGCGGCTTAAGTGCTATGTTGCTATAAAGCGCAATTTTGATCATTCTTGTTTTGCTTGTCATTTGCAAACCTTGCATCTGTTTCTGATGATTCTTATATCGATCTCGACCAAAATCATTCGCTCTTTCCAGCGGCACACTTGGTTTCCCAAGTTGATGCCTTGATCATCTTTTCCCTTCCAGAGTACCCATATGCATTGCACATCATATCTTACATTCCATGCCATGTCTTGCATCATGTTGCTTGTGCATTGCATCGTGATTGATTGTTGTTCCGTTGCTTGTGTTCTTGCTTTGGGTAGAGCTGGGAGACGAGTTCGTGAACGAGTAACCTATTGAGTACGCTAACGAGGAGCAAGTTTTCGACAACTCTGAGAACTTTGCAGGCAAGATGACCATTACCCTCGATATCACTTCTATCTTTGTTTGCTAGTTGTTCGTTCTATCGCTATGTCGCGCTACCTACCACTTGTTTACCATGCCTCCCATATTGCCATGTCAGGCCTCTAACCCACTGATACGTCCATTTTGCATCATGCTTTTATATCGATATTTATTGCATTATGGGATGTTATTACACATTATGTCACAATAGTTATGCCTATTCTCTCTTATTTTACAAGGTTTACATAAAGAGGGAGAATGCCGACAGCTGAAATTCTGGGCTAGAAAATGAGCAAATATTAGAGACCAATTATGCACAGCTCCAAAAGTCCTGAAACTTCACGGAAGTTATTTCCAGAATATATAAAAAATACTGAGCGCAAGAAGTACCAGAGTGGGGCCACCCACCAGCCGCGAGGGTGGGGGCGCGCCCTACCCCCTGGGCGCGCCCCCTGCCTCGTGGGCCCCTGGTGGCTCTCCGATGCCCATCTTCTGCTATATGGAATCTTTCGTCGAGAAAAAAATCATAAGCAAGCTTTCGGGACGAGACTCCGCCGCCACGAGGCGGAACCTTGGCGGAACCAATCTAGGGCTCCGGCAGAGCTGTTCTGCCGCGGAAACTTCCCTCCGAGAGGGGGAAATCATCACCATCGTCATCACCAATGATCCTCTCTTTGGGAGGGGGTCAATCTCCATCAACATCTTCACCAGCACCATCTCATCTCAAACCCTAGTTCATCTCTTGTATCCAATCTTTGTATCCAAACCTTAGATTGGTACCTGTGGGTTGCTAGTAGTGTTGATTACTCCTTGTAGTTGATGCTAGTTGCTTTACTTTGTGGAAGATCATATGTTCAGATCCATTATGCATATTAATACCCCTCTGATTATGAATATGAATATGCTTTGTGAGTAGTTACATTTGTTCCTGAGGACATGGGAAAAGTCTTGCTATTAGTAGTCATGTGAATTTGGTATTCGTTCGATATTTTGATGAGATGTATGTTGTCATCCCTCTAGTGGTGTCATGTGAACGTCGACTACATGACACTTCACCATTGTTTGGGCCTAGAGGGAGGCATTGGGAAGTAATAAGTAGATGATGGGTTGCTAGAGTGACAGAAGCTTAAACCCTAGTTTATGTGTTGCTTCGTAAGGGGCTGACTTGGATCCATATGTTTCATGCTATGGTTAGGTTTACCTTAATATTTCTGTTGTAGTTGCGGATGCTTGCAATGGGGGTTAATCATAAGTGGGATGCTTGTCCAAGTAAGGACAGCAACCAAGCACCAGTCCACCCACATATCAAATTATCAAAGTACCGAACGCGAATCATATGATCGTCATGAAAAGTAGCCTGACAATAATTCCCATGTGTCCTCGGGAGTGCTTTCCTTCATATAAGAGTTTGTCCAGGCTTGTTCTTTGCTACAAAAAGGATTGGGCCATCTTGCTGCACCTTATTTACTTTTATTACTTGCTACTCGTTACAAATTACCTTATCACAAAACTATCTGTTACCGATAATTTCAGTGCTTGTAGAGAATACTTTGCTGAAAACCGCTTATCATTTCCATCTGCTCCTCGTTGGGTTCGACACTCTTACTTATCGAAAAGGCCACGATAGATCCCCTACACTTTTGGGTCATCAAGACTCTTTTCTGGCGCCGTTGCCTGGGAGTGAAACGCCTTTGGTAGGTGGAATTTAGTAAGGAAAAAATTATATAGTGTGCTAAAATTTACTGTCACTTGTTACTATGAAAAGTAATCCTTTGAGGGGCTTGTTCGGGGTATCTTCACCCCGACCGGTAGAGCAAATTTTTGCTCCTCAACCTACTGGACCTACTGAAAATGAAAATGTTTACTTCGAAATTCCTTCGGGTATGATAGAGAAACTGCTAGCTAATCCTTTTGCAGGAGATGGAACATTGCATCCCGACTTACACTTAATCTATGTGGATAAAGTTTGTGGATTATTTAAGCTTGCAGGTATGCCCGATAATGTTGTCAAGAAGAAGGTCTTCCCTTTATCTTTGAAGGGAGATGCATTGACATGGTATAGGCTATGTGACTGTGACACCCCAAGACCGATGCTCGAGAAGACTTCCATAGGTTCCGGGTTTCTCCGTGTGCTTCATTTTTGCTTGCTCCTTTTATTTTTCCATTGCATCATGTCATCATGTCATAAATCTTTTGCATCTCACTTAAATAAATTGCATAGATCATTGATCTATTTAAATCAAGGGAACTCACATGGTGGATTCTCTTTAAAACATACCCTCCCAATATTTAGGGAGCTATTATAAAGTACTCCATTAATTTGGAATTATCCGCAACCCACTTGCATGTTAAATCCTTGACCTTTCCTTCTTCCAATTTTCGACACTCAAACTTTGCCATTAATTCTTTTACCTTTTTCCGGAGCTCTACCAAAACTCTCAACATTTTTGGGCACTCCTAAAACCTATCCTAGTTCAAACCTTTTGAATTAAATTCAAAGAAATTTGAATTTATTATTTCAACCTTGGTCTTTCCTAATTTCTTGGATCAACACATTTTTGTGTGAGTCCAAGAAATTTAACCTCTTGCTCAAATTCTTCCAATAACCCTCTCTTTATATTTTCTTCTTTCTTTTTTTATTTTCTCTTAATGGTAAAGAGAAGAGGGAAGGAGAGAGGAGCCCAGCCAGGCCTCTGGCCACTTGGGCCTCCTAGCAGAAGCCCGCCTAAGGTCCAGCCGCCGGCCCCTCTAGGGCAGCCCCTCCCTCTCTACTGGGCCGGCCCAAGGCCAAAGCCCACCTAACCTAACCTAACCCTAGGCCCGACCACTCCCTCTCCATCTCTCCCTGCATCCGTCCTCCTAGCGCCGCCAGAACCCCCACGCCCGACGCTCGTCCCTACGTCCGTTTGTCTTCTTCATGGACTTGTTCTTCTTCCTTGCGGGATCTCAGGCAAGATGACCATACCCTCGAAATCACTTCTATCTTTGCTTGCTAGTTGCTCGCTCTTTTGCTATGCCGCGATACCTACCACTTGCTATATCATGCCTCCCATATTGCCATGTCAAGCCTCTAACCCACCTTGTCCTAGCAAACCGTTGTTTGGCTATGTTACCGCTTTGCTCAGCCCCTCTTATAGTGTTGGTAGTTGCATGTGAAGATTGGAGTTTGTTCCTTGTTGGAACTTGATTATTGTTGGGATATCACAATGTCTCTTATTTTAATTAATGCATCTATATACTTGGTAAAGGGTGGCAGGCTCGGCCTTATGCCTGGTGTTTTGTTCCACTCTTGCCGCCCTAGTTTCCGTCATACCGGTGTTATGTTCCTTGATTTTGTGTTCCTTACACAGTTGGGTTATAATGGGAACCCCTTGACAGTTCGCCTTGAATAAAACTCCTCCAGCAAGGCCCAACCTTGGTTTTACCATTTGCCACCTAAGCCTTTTTCCCTTGGGTTCTGCAGACTCAAGGGTCATCTTTATTTTAAACCCCCGGGCCAGTGCTCCTCTGAGTGTTGGTCCAACCTGTCAGCCGCCGGTGGCCACCAGGGGCAACTCTGGGCTGGCCTACCGGAAGTTTGGACAATCCGGTGTGCCTTGAGAACGAGATATGTGCAGCTCCTATCGGGATTTGTCGGCACATCCGGGTGGCTTTGCTGGTCTTATTTTACCATTGTCGAAATGTCTTGTAACCGGGATTCCGAGTCTGATTGGGTCTTCCTGGGAGAAGGAATATCCTTCGTTGACCGTGAGAGCTTGTGATGGTCTAAGTTGGGACACCCCTGTAGTGTTTTGAACTTTCGAAAGCCGTGCCCGTGGTTATGGGCAGATGGGAATTTGTTAATGTCCGGTTGGAGAACTTGACACTTAACTTAATTAAAATGCATCAACCGCGCGTGTAGCCATGATGGTCTCTTCTCGGCGGGGTCCGGGAACTGAACACGGTGTTGGAGTTATGCTTGAAAGTAAGTAGTTTCAGGATCACTTCTTGATCACTTCTAGTTCACGACCGTGCTTTGCCTTCTCTTCTCGCTCTCATTTGCGTAAGTTAGCCACCATATATGCTAGTGCTTGCTGCAGCTCCACCTCACTACCTTTTCCTACCCATAAGCTTAAATAGTCTTGATCGCGAGGGTGTGAGATTGCTGAGTCCCCGTGACTCACAGATTACTTCCAAAACCAGCTTGCAGGTGCCGATGATACCAGTGCAGATGCCGCATCTGAGCTCAAGTGGGAGCTCGATGAAGATCGTGTGTGTTGAGTTGTTTCGTTTCTAGTTGATCAGTAGTGGAGCCCAGTCGGTGCGATCGGGGATCTAGCATTAGGGGTGGTCTTCTTTTATTTTGGTTCCGTAGTCGGACCTTGTTTGTATTCTGGATGTTGTAATGTTATATTCATGTATTGTGTGAGGTGGCGATTGTAAGCCAACTCTTTATCCCTTTCATATTCAGTACATGGGATGTGTAAAGATTACCCCTCTTGTGACATGCCTACTATGTGGTTATGCCTCTAAGTCGTGCTCCGACACGTGGGAGATATAGCCGCATCATGGGTGTTACAAGTTTGTAATCAGAGCCTTCCCGACTTAGGAGCCCCCTGCTTGATCGAATCGCTGGCGTTGTTGAGTCTAGAAAAATGTTTTGAGTATTTTAGGATTATATATATTGGAGAGTAGGATTCCTTTTACTCCTCAGTCACTTCGTCGCTCTGATGAGGCATCCTGACGTAGAGTTTTGACTCTTCTCTTCTCAAATTTCACTAAAAAAATTAGGATCACGCGGGTATCTTGGAATTGTTCTGATGGTTTTGTGACGAGAACATTGTTCTTGGTTCCTCCTGACATTTAGGGGTTGTGGCAGTGTCCCGAGGAGTTGAGCTCCGAGGTGTTTTCGTCACAATTTTATCGTTGCAGTTCTGGAATACCTGAGTTCGACGACATCGAGAATCTCTTTTATGCAGTTGTTGGTGAGATAACCTCGATGCCACCCAGTACTGGGGCGGGAGTTCGGGAGTATTGCCATAACTCGTATAACGGATGCTTTTCGAAGGTTGAGGTAAACGATTTCCGAAGGTTTCTTGGTTATGTGTTGAAGGATGGATACAGCTGGATGTAGGATTTGTTAGTTTTGGGTGAGATATTATGCTTCCCCTGTATCCCCAACACCTGATTGCATAACCGGAAAGTTTCGGGAGTTTATAAGTGGGAATTCAAGTAGCTCCTAGGATATCTTTCCGACAGATGTATGATATGAAATTGGGGTTCGACATCTAGTGGTCCGCCTATCCACGGTTGGTTTTTACAGTGGTCTCGTTGTGTCTTAAAGAGTCCTTGGCTATGCTGACTCGGGGACACTTTGTATGTCATGTGCACTGCCTTGTACATGATGGTGTTGTACGATTGTAGGATCGAAAGTATGTCTAGAGGGGGGGTGATTAGACTACTTGACCAAATAAAAACTTAACCTTTTCCCAATTTTAGTTCTTGGCAGATTTTAGCTATTGTAGGACAAGTCAAGCAATCATCACACAATTCAAGCAAGCATGCAAAGAGTATATTGGCAGTGGAAAGTAAAGCATGCAACTTACAAGAATGTAAAGGGAAGGGTTTGGAGAATTCAAACGCAATTGGAGACACGGATGTTTTTCCCGTGGTTCGGATAGGTGGTGCTATCCTACATCCACGTTGATGGAGACTTCAACCCACGAAGGGTAACGGTTGCGCGAGTCCACGGAGGGCTCCACCCACGAAGGGTAACGGTTGCGCGAGTCCACGGAGGGCTCCACCCACGAAGGGTAATGGTTGTGCGAGTCCACGGATGGCTCCACCCACGAAGGGTCCACGAAGAAGCAACCACCCACAAAGGGTCCACGAAGAAGCAACCACCCACAAAGGGTCCACGAAGTAGCAACCTTGTCTATCCCACCATGGCCATCGCCCACGAAGGACTTGCCTCACTAGCGGTAGATCTTCACGAAGTAGGCGATCTCCTTGCCCTTACAAACTCCTTGGTTCAACTCCACAATCTTGTCGGAGGCTCCCAAATGACACCTAGCCAATCTAGGAGACACCACTCTCCAAGAAGTAACAAAGGGTCTGTAGGTAATGAACTCCTTGCTCTTGTGCTTCAAATGATAGTCTCCCCAACACTCAACTCTCTCTCATAGGATTTGGATCTGGTGGAAAGAAGATTTGAGTGGAAAGCAACTTGGGGAAGGCTAGAGATCAAGATTCATATGGTAGGAATGGAATATCTTGGTCTCAACACATGAGTAGGTGGTTCTCTCTCAGAACATATGAGTTGGAATTGTGTATGTGTTCTGATGGCTCTCTCCATGAATGAAGAGGAGGTGGAGAGGTATATATAGCCTCCACACAAAATCCAACCGTTACACACAGTTTTCCAATCTCGGTGGGACCGAATCAAAAAACTCGGTCAGACCGAAAAGGTAAACCTAGTGACCATTAGAGATTTTCGGTGGGACTAACATGCAACTCGGTAGGACCGAGATGGTTAGGGTCTGGGCATAACGTAATCTCGGTGAGAACGATTACACAAACTCGGTGAGACCGATTTTGGTAATTAGCTAACCAGAGAGTTGGTCAGGCAAACTCGGTGGGACCGATTTGCTCTTTCGGTGAGACCGAAAAGTTACAAAAAGGAAACACTGAATTTACATTGCAATCTCGGTGGGACCGATTCGCTCTTTCGGTGAGGCCAAAAAGTTACGAAAGGGAAACAGAGAGTTTGCAATCCCATCTCGGTGAGACCGAGATCCCTATCGGTAGAACCGAATTGCTAGGGTTTGGCAGTGGCTTATGACAAATGAAACTCGGTGGCGCCGGATAGAAAGAATCGGTAGGACCGAGTTTGGCTTAGGGTTTAGGTCATATGTGGATATGGGAAAGTAGTTGAGGGTTTTGGAGCATATCACTAAGCACATGAAGCAAGAGGCTCATTAAGCAACACCTCATCCCTCCTTGATAGTATTGGCTTTTCCTAAAGACTCAATGTGATCTTGGATCACTAAAATATAAAATTAAGAGTCTTGAGCTTTTGAGCTTGAGCCAATCCTTTGTCCTTAGCATTTTGAGGGTTCCACTTTCACATCCATGCCATGCCAATCATTGAGCTTTCCTGAAATAGTCATCTTGGAATAGCATTAGCTCAATGAGCTATATGTTGTTATGAATTACCAAAACCACCTAGGGATAGTTGCACTTTCAATCTCCCCCTTTTTGGTAATTGATGACAACATATAGATCAAAGCTTCGACAAATGATAATAAGCATGAAATATATCGTCGCTTTCAGAAGTATGTGACAAGTAAGAGCTCCCCCTAAATTTGTGCATATTTAAAATTTGCTTTGGACCGCAAATGCACAAAGAGTTAGAGTCATGGGTTACTCTTCCATGTCACATACATCTTGGTGGAGCACTTAAAATGATAAGAATGAAATACATGCACTCATCACCAAGAATAGTGAATGATCACATAAGATAGATAAGATGATAATATTAAGTAAACATTAAGTGTAGCTTATGATCAAACACATGATCATCAATGTCTCACGAGCAAAGACATAGTATCTCAAGCACTCAAAAGCAAACAAAGTTCGAAAAACCACCAAATAAAGCAAGAGAGAAAAAAGCAACACTCTCTCTCTCTCGAAGCCTATGATCTATACATTTTCTCCCCCTTTGGCAACAAGTTACCAAAAAGTTCCTAGAAAATGCATATTGCTAAGTCGACACTCAGGATTGATCTTCAGGTGGTGGTGGAGTCCGGAGCACTCCAAGGACGAAGCCTTCTGTAGACGTGGTTGGAGTTGAGGCTGAAGTGGACGCTGGAGCTGGTGGAACTGAGGCTGTAGCTGGTGCAGAAGTGGTGGATCTGGTGTTAGCAACTGGCACTGCATATGATCTCTGAGCTCTTGGCGCTCTGGCAAATGCATCAGTTGTAGTCTTGCCTCTCCTCTCCTGCATGTCATCCTGAAGTTGTTCCACTGCAGACTGAATCTCTGTTACTTTGACATCCAAGTCATAGAACTTTTGTTCCATGATTCTCTCTAGGCTCTGCTGATTCTGAGTGAGGGTGGCCAGTCCTTGCTCAATCCTCAGTGTGGATGCAATCAAGTAACCAAGCTGCTCTTGTTTGGTTTTCAAGAAATACTCAGATGCCTCCTCTTGAGTTGGCATCTTGGTAGCTTTCTCCTTCCTTGCCTTCTCCTTCTTTGCTTGTGCTTGTGCAGATGATGGTTCATTCTCAGTCATGAACACTTGATTATCTTCAAAATCTGGACGGATGGGCAGGTGTTCCTTGTCCAGTAAGTATATGCATGTGCCCATCTTTGAGTTGATGAGCTCCTGAATCTGTGGGGCATATCCACAACTCCTCTTCTGGTCTACTGCAGTCCTCTTGATGGTCTCTACCATGAGGCTCATCACCTTGCTTCTGTGACACATCAAATATATGAAGCAAATTTATTGCATGGCCTCTGATCATCTTGTGATCTCCAGACTTGGGCAACAAGGTGTGCCTCAATATCCAATTGATAGTTGGCGGCCCTGACAGAAGATAGTGCATTGAGCCAAATTTGAAAGTTTCAAGAGCCTTGTTTGGAATTTCCTTGTACATATTGGACATAGAGTTGTGGTCCATCTTCTTCTTGGCATAAATGTCCAAGTCATCTGCTTGCTCCTCTGGGGCATTAATGAGCTGTGCCCACTCAGCAACTATTGACTGATATCTGGTTCCTTCTGACATCCATACAATCCTCCCATCTGGATAAAAATGTGCTGTGGAGTAGAACTGCATGATAAGCTCCTCGTTCCACTTTGTGAGCTTCTGCCCAACAAAGTCTGCTACTCCACAAGCATTGAAGCTGTCATACACTCCAGGGTAGTGTTCTTCATTGTCCTTGATGTATTGCCAGTCAACCCATCTCATATCACAGACTATTGGCTTCTTATCAAGCAGCACTGTCTCATAGAAGTCCTGCTGTTCCTTGGTGTGAAATCTGTAATCCACAGCAGTTCTTCTCCTTGAAGCATACGGGTCTGCTTCTCTCCACTTCCTCAGCCCTGATTCTCTCCTGAGCTTCATATCCTCAGCCACAGGATGAGCATCTTGTGGTCTGGGATCTTGGGCTTGAGTTTTCTGAGAACTTGCTCTTCATCATCTTCTTCAGTAGCTTCAGGCACTGGGGCCTTGTTCTTCTCAGCAGCTGGGATGCTTCTTGTATTCCTCTTTGGTGTTGTCTTGACCTTTGATGCAGCCTTGGGTGCTTCCTTGGGCTTAGATGCAGTAGCCCCTGATTTGATAGCATCACCCATTAGCTTGGGTGCCTTAGGTGCTGGTGCAGCAACCTCTTCTTCTTCCTCTTCTTCCATGATGGAAGCCTTTCCAAGCACTCTGGCTACGGTCTTCTTCACCCTTTCCTTCCTTTTCTTGCCTTCAGCAGCAACTGGCTCTATGGGAGTGGGCTTCTCAGAAATCTTGATTGAAGCTCTGGCCTTTGGCATAGGCTTCCTGCCTGCTGGCCTTTTGATCTTTAACCCTGGCTTTGTGCCCTGAGCTGGCTCAATTCTCTTGGAAGTTGCTTCCTCTTCCTCTGCCACATAATCCTCATCTTCTGAGTCTGAGGTTCTCTTCTTTCTCTGTCTTGTGGCAGCTTTAGGCAGATTGCTAGGGGTGCTCCTGCTGCCATCATCTGAGGAACTTGAGGGACTAGTGCCCTCACTCATCTGCACTTGCTGCTCTGACAAGTTCTGGCTATCACTTTGGTCTGACATGATGCAAACTCTAACTGCTGACCCTATGAATAGGTAGATGAGATAGAGTGGATGAGCATCACAAAATGCAGAGATTTTTGCAAAAGAATGACTCAAAAACTTAGTTTTAGTTTCCCACTGAAATCATCTTGGATCTACCGATTTTTAAACTCGGTGATACCGAAGCAGTTTTGGAACCTAAACTAGTGAACTCGGTCAGACCGAGTCACAGTTCGGTGGCACCGATACTGCTAGGGTTTCACAGAGTTCCAAAATCGGTCACACCGATAAGTAATTCTCGGTCAGACCGAGTCTCACTTGTGCAATGGCATAAGCCAAATCGGTGGGACCAAGTTTTTCAACTCGGTGGGTCCGAGATGGTTTCGGCGGAAACCTAACCCTAAAATTTTCAAATCAAAACTAATCTACGAACGCATTGACTGGACAGGAGTGTTTCAATCGTGGCAAGAATCATGATGATCACAATGTGCTAAGAATCAGACTGGGGAATAGCACAAAGATCGAGTCCATACCCTAGTTCGGCGGAGACTCGCTACGGCGGGGTAGAATTCCGTTGACAGCCATGGAGACCAACGACTGGAGGCGGCTGGCGGCGAGGAGACAATTCGGAGACCAAGTTGGCAGAGCAGGCTATCGCGCGGGCGAAGGGGTTCGGAGAAATTTCCAAATTTTTGCCCGTGACTATATATAGCCCGACCCTGTTGGTGTGACCGAGTGGAATGACTCGGTGGCACCGAGATGCAAAACTGTATACAGTTATTGCAACTCGGTGTGACCGAATGGTTCAAGTCGGTTGCATCGAGATCGAAAACATAGATCAACTTAATGATCTCGGTAGGACCGAAAGTAGGGTATCGGTCAGACCAAGAATCATAAAGAGGTTTTGGAAGTTTAAGTCTATGACGAATCGGGGACTCCGAGCGCTCCTCACACAGAGTGGTTCGAATCTGACTTGATCAAATTTTGTGATGTAGCATGAATAGAGTTTGAGACGAGAAAAGCATAGATAGCTAGAGGAGGTTCTTAGGCATTCTTGTCCATCCACTTGGCAAAAGGAAATAAAACCGAACAATCAAAACAACAAGTGGATGTCCTCAAATGAGTAAAATATGCAACCAGCATGCTCACACAATAAGATGGCAAATGAAATATGTGACAAGGCATGCACAACCAATTCTAGCATCTACCAAGCAATTTGCGATGACAAGGTCATCTATATATGAGTATATTGACTTAGGAGTCAAGTGAGAACACTTGATCATAGGTCATACTCATCGTATAAGCTCAAGTGGGGTTACCACTTTTACATAAAGCATTGTTGTGTTCACATTTTTAGAGTTGCTTTAGCTCAAGTCTTAGAGTAAAGCTCCCCCTAGATGTGATATCCCCCCTTAGAGGGATGAACTAACCTCGGGTTTTGTCGATGATGACTTCATGTAGATGTTGAAGATGTGGGTGCTCAATGTTGATGTAGATCACTTGGAGCTATCCATTTGAGTGAATTGCACTTTCAATACCTACATGGGTTAGTCCCACAAGGAACAAACAAGGATATCCATAGACATAGAGTGATGCACACACAAGATGATGTCCATGAAAACTTTTAGGTTACCTTGTCCCTTGTCTTACCAACAAGAGGGTTTGTGACTCCTTGAACTAGTGCAAGATGTGGAAGTTGATTGCACTTGTTCTTGCCAAAATGATAAGAGTGAAGTATGTTGGCGGAGTCACCCTCAAGAACTCCCTAGTTCTTCTTCTTTTGGATCCACACCATCTTGATGGGAATCCTTGGAGTTGTAGTCGTACTTGATGAAGTGGAACTTGAAGTAGTCTTGGGAATCCACTTGACTAAGGTCTTAGGAGCTTCTTCAAATGCATCAATTTCCTCTTGAAGCTTGTCCTTGCCTTTTTGCTTGTAGTCTTGTGGTGGAAGATCATCTTGAGCTTGTGTCCCCTTGAAAGAAGTATCATACTTTTCTTGTTGAGGAACAAACTTTGTCTTGGGGTATTGATCTTCTTCCCACTCAACTCCATTGGCATTGAACTTTCGTTCAAAACCAACACCTTGATTCTTCCGGTGCATTCCTTGCTTGCGCACAATTTCCTCGAATTGCTTACTCCCGGCAAGGCTTTTGTACACTCCTTTCTCTATAATTCCCTTCAATAAGCTATTCTCTTGCTCAAGTGTAACTTGGCTAAGAGAATCATTAGTGGAATCAAGAGAACTACTAGAAGCAACAATATTGGATTTAGCATGATCATTGTTACTGCTAGAGGAAGAATCTTTCTTGTTCTTGTTACTAGACTTGACTTGAGGCATGTAAGTGGATAAGAGTAAACGCTTGGCAATGTAAGAAGAACTTTTCTTGCGGAGATCATCATTGATTGCTTTTAAGAACTCATGCTCTTGCTCAAGATTGAGCTTTTCACAGCGTAATTTCTCATGAGCTCTTAAAAGTTCTCGATGATCTTCGAAGACAGTTTCATGAGCTAAATTAAGAGTGTTTAGTTCTTTAGTTAGAGCCTCAATCTTCTCCTTATCATTGTCATTCGTTTTATCTTGATTAGCATGATTAATTGACGTTTCATCATAGTATTCATCACTAGAGTTGTCAACAAGCAAATCATCACCTAACAAGTCATCTTTCATCACTATTGAAATCAACATACTCGGGGTGTGTTACCTTAGGACCTTTGGTCATGAAGCATCTTCCAATTCCTTCATTTGGTGAGTCAATGATGTCGTAGGAGTTGGTTGACACAAGTGCTAGACCGGCAACACCTTCATCTTGAGTATCTCCGGAGTCGGAGTGGTAACTTCTCTCAGAGTGGCTGTCGGAGTCGGAGCCGGATACCCATTCACCAACATGAGCTTGATGTCTTCGTTTTGTGTAGCTCCTTGATGATTTTTCCTTCCTTGCCGAATCCTTGCTTCTCTATGAGTATCTTCGTTCATAACGATCATCTCTACTCCTTCTCTCTCTTGGTGGTGATTCTTTGCTTCTTCTTTTTGGAGAATCTTCTCTTCTCTTGTAGGGAGCTGTACACTCATTGGAATAGTGTTCGGGTCTTCCACAACTATAGCAGTTTCACTCTGAACTAGAAGATCTTTTGTCATTGTAGGACCTTGACTTGAAGCTTCTATCTTTGCTTCTACTCTTGTAGAACTTGTTGAAGTTCTTCACCATTAAGCTCAATTCTTAATTGAAGTTTTGTTTCTCACTTGATGAAGTAGGGGTTTCACATGAGGCTTTGTAGGCACCACTTGATTTGTTGTGAAGTTCCTCTTTATCCTTAAGTGACATCTCATGAGCAACAATTCTTCCAATCACCTCCGTTGGCTTGAGATCTTTGTAATTGGGCATCATTTGGATCAATGTGCACACGGTATCATATTTTCCATCCAAGGCTCTTAGAATCTTCTTGATGATGAATCTATCGGTTATCTCTTCACTTCCTAAGCCGGAAATCTCATTTGTGATGAGAGCAAGCCTAGAGTACATTTCAGCGACACCTTCACCATCCTTCATTTTGAACTTGTCAAGTTGACTTTGAAGCACATCCAACTTGGATTCCTTGACGGATTCGGTACCTTCGTGCATATCAATCAAAGTGTCCCAAATTTCCTTTGCATTCTCAAGACGGCTGATTTTGTTGAATTCTTCGGGGCACAATCCGTTGAAGAGAATATCACAAGCTTGAGCATTGTATTGCAACATCTTCAACTCATCCGCGGTAGCTTCACGGTTTGGTTCTTTCCCATCAAAGAAGTCACCTTGCAAACCAACACACACAATAGCCCAAACGGCGGGGTTATGTCCAAGAATATGCATTTTCATTTTATGCTTCCAACTAGCAAATTTAGTACCATCAAAGTAAGGACCTCTACGGTGATAATTTCCCTCGCTAGACGCCATACTCTCCTAGGTTGTGAAACCAAGGCTATGACCACCAAAAGCTATGGAGATCAAAGCAAATGGAGACCAAAGCTCTGATATCACTTGTAGGATCGAAAGTATGTCTAGAGGGGGGTGATTAGACTACTTGACCAAATAAAAACTTAACCTTTTCCCAATTTTAGTTCTTGGCAGATTTTAGCTATTGTAGGACAAGTCAAGCAATCATCACACAATTCAAGCAAGCATGCAAAGAGTATATTGGCCGCAGAAAGTAAAGCATGCAACTTACAAGAATGTAAAGGGAAGGGTTTGGAGAATTCAAACGCAATTGGAGACACGGATGTTTTTCCCGTGGTTCGGATAGGTGGTGCTATCCTACATCCACGTTGATGGAGACTTCAACCCATGAAGGGTAACGGTTGCGCGAGTCCACGGAGGGCTCCACCCACGAAGGGTAACGGTTGCGCGAGTCCACGGAGGGCTCCACCCACGAAGGGTAACAGTTGCGCGAGTCCACGGAGGGCTCCACCCACGAAGGGTCCACGAAGAAGCAACCACCCACAAAGGGTCCACGAAGAAGCAACCATCCACAAAGGGTCCACGAAGTAGCAACCTTGTCTATCCCACCATGGCCATCGCCCATGAAGGACTTGCCTCACTAGCGGTAGATCTTCACGAAGTAGGTGATCTCCTTGCCCTTACAAACTCCTTGGTTCAACTCCACAATCTTGTCGGAGGCTCCCAAGTGACACCTAGCTAATCTAGGAGACACCACTCTCCAAGAAGTAACAAATGGTGTGTAGGTAATGAACTCCTTGCTCTTGTGCTTCAAATGATAGTCTCCCCAACACTCAACTCTCTCTCATAGGATTTGGATCTGGTGGAAAGAAGATTTGAGTGGAAAGCAACTTGGGGAAGGCTAGAGATCAAGATTCATATGGTAGGAATGGAATATCTTGGTCTCAACACATGAGTAGGTGGTTCTCTCTCAGAACATATGAGTTGGAATTGTGTATGTGTTCTGATGGCTCTCTCCACGAATGAAGAGGAGGTGGAGGGGTATATATAGCCTCCACACAAAATCCAACCGTTACACACAGTTTTCCAATCTCGGTGGGACCGAATCAAAAAACTCGGTCGGACCGAAAAGGTAAACCTAGTGACCATTAGAGATTTTCGGTGGGACTAACATGCAACTCGGTAGGACCGAGATGGTTAGGGTCTGGGCATAACGTAATCTCGGTGAGAACGATTACACAAACTCGGTGAGACCGATTTTGGTAATTAGCTAACCAGAGAGTTGGTCAGGCAAACTCGGTGGGACCGATTTGCTCTTTCGGTGAGACCGAAAAGTTACAAAAAGGAAACACTGAATTTACATTGCAATCTCGGTGGGACCGATTCGCTCTTCCGGTGAGGCCAAAAAGTTACGAAAGGGAAACAGAGAGTTTGCAATCCCATCTCGGTGAGACCGAGATCCCTATCGGTAGAACCGAATTGCTAGGGTTTGGCAGTGGCTTATGACAAATGAAACTCGGTGGCGCCGGATAGAAAGAATTGGTAGGACCGAGTTTGGCTTAGGGTTTAGGTCATATGTGGATATGGGAAAGTAGTTGAGGGTTTTGGAGCATATCACTAAGCACATGAAGCAAGAGGCTCATTAAGCAACACCTCATCCCTCCTTGATAGTATTGGCTTTTCCTAAAGACTGAATGTGATCTTGGATCACTAAAATATAAAATGAAGAGTCTTGAGCTTTTGAGCTTGAGCCAATCCTTTGTCCTTAGCATTTTGAGGGTTCCACTTTCACATCCATGCCATGCCAATCATTGAGCTTTCCTGAAATAGTCATCTTGGAATAGCATTAGCTCAATGAGCTATATGTTTTTATGAATTACCAAAACCACCTAGGGATAGTTTCACTTTCAACGATCGAGCCCGTGTGGTCCCCACCACGAAAACTTCGGACGAAATCTCTATCATATGTTTGTTCCGGCTTATCCTGCAAGCCAATCCTTTGTTTTGTTTTGAGTTGTGGTATACGAGTTGCTTCGAAGTCAAATGTTGATTCCATACCTTTCCTAAGCGGTGTTCTCATGTTCCTATGTGAATACTAATCCTTCTCGATATCGAGTTTGTCATGTCAATCCTTGTCAACCGGTGTGATTCTCTTCAAGATGATCCAATCATTTGTCTCATCCGCAAGATCAACTCCAAGTCTTCTCAATGTTGTTTGCTTCATCTGTCCCAAGTTACCTTTGTTTTCCCACCCTCCCACCCTTTTCCTTCAAGGAATCAGATGTCTTAATCAACTATCCATTTTATTGATGGAAGTCTCTCCATTCCTTTTCGTCAAAGTTCTTATCCGGTGATTCTCATGAAGATGCTCTATTAGTCCATCATTCTTCTTTATTTTTCTTTTCCGGTGAATTCAATTCAAGCTTTGGTATTGAGCATAGTCCTTTTCATTTGCCTGATGTTTTTTCTCATGCCGGTGCACCTCTTTATCATTCACTTCTCATTATTCAATTGTTCCGGAGTGCTGAAGATATCTCAGAAGACTCACGGTTACATTCTCGATCCATTCAAGTTATTTCGAGGTTGTTATCTCATTCAAGTCATTTAATTTAACCGGTGCAAATCTCTCTTCCAAGTAAATGTTCAATGGTGTGTCTTTTGAGTGGGCCCTGTTGGGGAACGTAGTAATTTCAAAAAAATTCCTACACACACGCAAGATCATAGTGATGCATAGCAATGAGAGGGGAGAGTGTTGTCTATGTACCCTCGTAGACTGAAAGCGGAAGCGTTAGCACAACGCGGTTGATGTAGTCATACGTCTTCACGATCTGGCCGATCCAAGTACCGAACGCACGGCACCTCCGAGTTCAGCACACGTTCAGCTCGATAACGTCCCGCGAACTCCAATCCAGTAGAGCTTCACGGGAGAGTTCCATCAGCACGACGGCGTGGTGATGATGATGATGTTCTACCATCGCAGGGCTTTGCCTAAGCACCGCTATGATCGAGGTGGATTATGGTGGAAGGGGCACCGCACACGGCTAAGAGATCAAGAGATCAATTGTTGTGTCTATGGGGTGCCCCCTGGCCACGTATATGAAGGAGTGGAGGAGGAGGGGGCCGGCCAGGAGGAGGAGGCGCGCCCAAGGGGGGGCAATCCTACTCCAAGTAGGTTTTGCCCCCCTTTCCTATTCCAACTAGGAGAAGGGGGAAGGAAGAGGTGGAGAGAAGGAAGGAGAAGGGGGGCCGCGCCCCCTTCCCTTTCCCAATTCGGATTGGGGCAAGGGGGGCTGCGCGCCACCTCCTGCCGCCTCTCCTCTTCCACTACTTTGGGCCCATGAGGCCCAATAACCCCCGGGGGGGTTCCGGTAACCCCCCTGTACTCCGGTATATATCCGATAACCCCCGGAACCATTCCAGTGTCCAAATATAGTCGTCCAATATATCAATCTTCATGTCTTGACCATTTCGAGACTCCTCGTCATGTCCATGATCACATCCGGGACTCCGAACAACCTTCGACACATCAAAACTCATAAACTCATAATATAACCAGCATCGAAACGTTAAGCGTGCGGACCCTACAGGTTCGAGAACTATGTAGACATGACCGAGACATGTCTCCGGTCAATAACCAATAGCGGAACCTGGATGCTCATATTGGCTCCCACATATTCTACGAAGATCTTTATCGGTCAGACCGCATAACAACATACGTTGTTCCCTTTGTCATCGGTATGTTACTTGCCCGAGATTCGATCGTCGGTATCTCAATATCTAGTTCAATCTCGTTACCGGCAAGTCTCTTTACTCGTTCCGTAATACATCATTCTACAACTAACTCATTTAGTTGCAATGCTTGCAAGGCTTAGGTGATGTGCATTACCGAGAGGGCCTAGAGATACCTCTCCGACAATCGGAGTGACAAATCCTAATCTCAAAATACGCCAACCCAACAAGTACCTTTGGAGACACCTGTAGAGCACCTTTATAATCACCCAGTTATGTTGTGACGTTTGGTAGCACACAAAGTGTTCCTCTGGTAAACGGGAGTTGCATAATCTCATAGTTATAGGAACATGTATAAGTTATGAAGAAAGCAATAGCAACAAACTAAACGATCAAGTGCTAAGCTAACGGAATGGGTCAAGTCAATCATATCATTCTCCTAATGATGTGATCCCGTTAATCAAATGACAACTCATGTCTATGGTTAGGAAACATAACCATGTTCGATCAACGAGCTAGTCAAGTAGAGGCATACTAGTGACACTATGTTTGTCTATGTATTCACACATGTATTATGTTTCCGGTTAATACAATTCTAGCATGAATAATAAACATTTATCATGATATAAGGAAATAAATAATAACTTTATTATTGCCTCTAGGGCATATTTCCTTCAGTCTCCCACTTGCACTAGAGTCAATAATCTAGATTACAATGTTATGATCCTAACACCCATGGAGCCTTGGTGTTGATCATGTTTTGCTCGTGGAAGAGGCTTAGTCAATGGGTCTGCAACATTCATATCAGTATGTATCTTGAAAATCTCTATGTCTCTGTCCTTGACTTGATCGCGGATGGAATTGAAGCGTCTCTTGATGTGCTTGGTTCTCTTGTGAAATATGGATTCCTTTGCCAAGGCAATTGCACCAGTATTGTCACCAAAGATTTTCATTGGACCCGATGCACTAGGTATGACACTTAGATCGGATATGAACTCCTTCATCCAGACTCCTTCATTTTCTGCTTCCGAAGCAGCTATGTACTCTGCTTCACATGTAGATCCCACCATGACGCTCTGCTTGGAAATGCACCAACTGACAGCTCCACCATTTAATAAAACACATATCTGGTTTGCGATTTAGAATCGTACGGATCAGTGTCAAAGCTTGCATCAACGTAACCATTTATGATGAGCTCTTTGTCACCTCCATAAATGAGAAACATATCCTTAGTACTTTTCAGGTACTTCAGGATGTTCTTGACGTTGTCCAGTGATCCACTCCTAGATTACTTTGGTACCTCCATGCTAGACTTATAGCAAGGCACACATCATGTCTGGTACATAGCATTGCATACATGATAGAGCATATGGCTGAAGCATAGGGAACATCTTTCATTTTCTCTCTATCTTCTGCAGTGGTCGGATATTGAGTCCTACTCAACTTCACACCTTGTAACACAGGCAAGAAGCCTTTCTTTGCTTGATCCATTTTGAACTTCTTCAAAACTTTGTCAAGGTATGTGCTTTGTGAAAGTCTAATTAAGCATCTTGATCTATCTCTATAGACCTTAATGCCCAATATGTAAGCAGCTTCACCGAGGTCTTTCATTGAAAAACTCTTATTCAAGTATCCCTTTATGCTATCCAGAAATTCTATATCATTTCCAATCAATAATATGTCATCCACATATAATATCAGAAATGCTACCGAGCTCCCACTCACTTTCTTGTAAATACAGGCTTCTCCAAAAGTCTGTATAAAACCAAATGCTTTGATCACACTATCAAAGCGTTTATTCCAACTCCGAGAGGCTTGCACCAGTCCATAAATGGATCGCTGGAGCTTGCACACTTTGTTAGCTCCGTTTGGATCGACAAAACCTTCCGGTTTCATCATATACAACTCTTCTTCCAGAAATCCATTCAGGAATGCAGTTTTGACATCCATCTGCCAAATTTCATAATCATAAAATGCGGCAATCGCTAACATGATTCGGACGGACTTAAGCATCGCTAAGGGTGAGAAAGTCTCATCGTAGTCAATCCCTTGAACTTGTCGAAACCCTTTCGCAACAAGTCGAGCTTTGTAGACAGTAACATTACCGTCAGCGTCAGTCTTCTTCTTGAAGATCCATTTATTCTCAATTGCTTGACGATCAATGGGAAAGTCAACCAAAGTCCACACTTGTTCTCATACATGGATCCCATCTCAGATTTCATGGCTTCAAGCCATTTTGCGGAATCTGGGCTCACCATCGCTTCTTCATAGTTCGTAGGTTCATCATGATCCAGTAGCATGACTTCCTGAAAGCACAAGTGCTCCCTGGGTGGTTTTGGTAATTAATGTCAACATATCTCTTGTTGGACTAACACTTTTACCTAGTATGTTTCAGATAAGTTCAACAATGGAGTGGCATGGACTAGAGGATGTGGAACCCCTTCAAGATGCTAAGGACAAAGGATTGGCTCAAGCTTCAAGATCAAGACTCTACATTTTCTATTTTAGTGATCCAAGATCACATTGAGTCTATAGGAAAAGCCAATACTATCAAGAGGGGATGAGGTGTTGCTTAATGGCTTGCTTGCTCAAAGTGCTTAGTGATATGCTCCAAAGCCCTCAACCACTTTCTCACTTCCAAATATGTCCCACACCAAATAGTCAAACTCGTCCCCACCGATTCTTTCTATCCGGTGCCACCGAGTTTCAGATGTCATAGCCACTGCCAGAAACCCTAATCAGTTCAGTCTCACCGATGGGATCTCGGTCTCACCGAGATGGGCTTGCAAACTCTCTGTTACCTATTGCAATATTTTTGATCCCACCGAGATATGCAATCGGCCCCACCGAGTTTGCTTGGCCAACTCTCTTTTTCTCTTATTACCCAAATCGGTCCCACCGAGTTTGAGTAATCGGTCAAACCGAGTTTTGGATTTACCCTAACCCTAGCACATTGGTCCCACCGAGTTGATCCAGTCGGTCCCACCGAAAATCCTAACGGTCACTAGGTTTGCTGAATCGATCCGATCGAGTTTAACCATTCGGTCCCACCGAGTTTGGCAAATTGTGTGTAACGGTTAGATTTTGTGTGGAGGCTATATATACCCCTCCACCCACTCTTCATTCATGGAGAGAGCCATCAGAACATACCTACACTTCCAATACACATTTTTTGAGAGAGAACCACCTACACTTGTGTTGAGGTCAAGATATTCCATTCCAACCATATGACTCTTGATCTCTAGCCTTCCCCAAGTTGCTTTCCACTAAAATCTTCTTTCCACCAAATCCAAATCCTGTGAGAGAGAGTTGAGTGTTGGGGAGACTACCATTTGAAGCACAAGAGCAAGGAGTTCATCATCAACACACCATTTGTTACTTCTTGGAGAGTGGTGTCTCCTAGATTGGCTAGGTGTCACTTGGGAGCCTCCAACAAGATTGTGGAGTTGAACTAAGGAGTTTGTAAGGGCAAGGAGATCGCCTACTTCGTGAAGATCTACCGCTAGTGAGGCAAGTCCTTCGTGGGCGACGGCCGTGATGGAATAGACAAGGTTGCTTCTTCATGGACCCTTCATGGGTGGAGCCCTCCGTGGACTCGCGCAACTGTTACCCTCCGTGGGTTGAAGTCTCCATCAACGTGGATGTACGATAGCACCACCTATCGGAACCACAACCAAAACCTCCATGTCTCCAATTGCGTTTGAATACTCCAAACCCTTCTCTTTACATTCTTGCAAGTTCCATGCTTTACTTTCCGCTGCTCATATACTTACTGCATGCTTGCTTGATATGTATTGTGTTTGTTAAACTTGTGCTTAAACTCCACCTAAACTTAAGAATATTAAAACTGCAACTTTTGGCACTTAGTGTCTAATCACCCCCCTCTAGACACCTCTTCTCGATCCTTTCACTTCCAGAACAGGATTACCGTACCACTCTGGCGCGGATCTTACTCTGGTTGATCTACGAGGTTCAGTAATAACTTGATCTGAAGTTTCATGATCATCATCATTAACTTCCTCACTAATTGGTATAGTTGTCACGGGAACTGGTTTCTGTGATGAGCTACTTTCCAATAAGGGAGCAGGTACGGTTACCTCATCAAGTTCTACTTTCCTCCCACTCACTTCTTTCGAGAGAAACTCCTTCTCTAGAAAGGATCCATTCTTAGCAACGAATGTCTTGCCTTCGGATCTGTGATAGAAGGTGTACCCAACAGTCTCCTTTGGGTATCCTATGAAGACACATTTCTCCGATTTGGGTTCAAGCTTATCAGGTTGAAGCTTTTTCACATAAGCATTGCAGCCCCAAACTTTAAGAAACGACAACTTTGGTTTCTTGCCAAACCATAGTTCATAAGGCGTCGTCTCAACAGATTTCGATGGTGCCCTATTTAACGTGAATGCGGTCGTCTCTAAAGCATAACCCCAAAATGATAGCGGTAAATCAGTAAGAGACATCATAGATCACACCATATCTAGTAAAGTACGATTACGACGTTCGGACACACCATTACGTTGTGGTGTTCCGGGTGGCGTGAGTTGCAAAACTATTCCGCTTTGTTTCAATTGTAGACCAAACTCATAACTCAAATATTCACCTCCACGATCAGATCATAGAAACTTCATTTTCTTGTTACGATGATTTTCAACTTCACTCTGAAATTCTTTGAACTTTTCAAATGTTTCAGATTTATGTTTCATCAAGTAGATATACCCATAACTGCTTAAATCATCTGTGAAGGTGAGAAAATAACGATATCTGCCACAAGCCTCAACATTCATCGGACCACATACATCTGTATGTATGATTTCCAACAAATTTGTTGCTCTCTCCATTGTACCACAGAACGGCGTTTTAGTCATCTTGCCCATGAGGCACGGTTCACAAGTACCAAGTGATTCATAATCAAGTGGTTCCAAAAGTCCATCAGTATGGAGTCTCTTCATGCGCTTTACACCGATATGACCTAAACGGTAGTGCCACAAATAAGTTGCACTATCATTATCAACTCTGCATCTTTTGACTTCAACATTATGAATATGTGTATCACTACTATCGAGATTCATCAAAAATAGACCACTCTTCAAGGGTGCATGACCATAAAAGATATTACTCATATAAATAGAACAACCATTATACTCTGATTTAAATGAATAACTGTCTCGCATCAAACAAGATCCAGATATAATGTTCATGCTCAACGCTGGCACCAAATAACAATTATTTAGGTCTAAAACTAATCCCGAAGGTAGATGTAGAGGTAGCGTGCCGACCGCGATCACATTGACTTTGGAACCATTTCCCACGCGCATCGTCACCTCGTCCTTGGCCAGTGTTCGCTTAATCCATAGTCCATGTTTCGAGTTGCAAATATTAGCAACGGAACCAGTATCAAATACCCAGGTGCTACTGCGAGCTCTAGTAAGGTACACATCAATAACATGTATATCACATATACCTTTGTTCACCTTGCCATCCTTCTTATCCGCCAAATACTCGGGGCAGTTCCGCTTCCATTGACCAGTCTGCTTGCAGTAGAAGCACTCAGTTTCAGGCTTAGGTCCAGACTTGGGTTTCTTCTCCTGAGCAGCAACTTGTTTGTTGTTCTTCTTGAAGTTCCCCTTCTTCTTCCCTTTGCCCTTTTTCTTGAAACTGGCGGTCTTATTGACCATCAACACTTGATGCTCCTTCTTGATTTCTACCTCCGCAGCCTTTAGCATTGCGAAGAGCTCGGAAATTGTCTCATCCATCCCTTGCATGTTATAGTTCATCACGAAGCTCTTGTAGCTTGGTGGCAGTGATTGAAGAACTCTGTCAATGACACTATCAATGGGAAGATTAACTCCCAGTTGAGTCAAGTGATTATGATACCCAGACATTTTGAGTATATGTTCACTGACAGAACTATTCTCCTACATCTTGCAGCTATAGAACTTATTGGAGACTTCATATCTCTCAATCCGGGCATTTGCTTGAAATATTAACTTCAACTCCTGGAACATCTCATAGGCTCCATGACGTTCAAAACATCATTGAAGTCCCGATTCTAAGCCGTAAAGCATTGCACACTGAACTATTGAGTTCATCAGCTTTGCTATGTCAGATGTTCATAACATCTGGTGTTGCTCCTGCAGCAGGCCTGGCACCCAACGGTGCTTCCAAGACGTAATTCTTCTGTGCAGCAATGAGGATAATCCTCAAGTTACGGACCCAGTCCGTGTAATTGCTACCATCATCTTTCAACTTTTCTTTCTCAAGAAACGCATTAAAATTCAACGGAACAACAGCACGGGCCATCTATCTACAATCAAACATAGACAAGAAAAATACTATCAGGTACTAATTTCATGATAAATTTAAGTTCAATTAATCATATTACTCAAGAACTCCCACTTAGAAAGACATCCCTCTAATCTTCTAAGTGATCACGTGATCCAAATCAACTAAACCATAACCGGTCATCACGTGAAATGGAGTAGCTTTCAATGGTGAACATCAATATGTTGATCATATCTACTATATGATTCACGCTCGACCTTTCGGTCCCAGTGTTCCGAGGCCATATCTGCATATGCTAGGCTCGTCAAGTTTAACCTGAGTATTCTGCGTGTGCAAAAACTGGCTTGCACCTGTTGTAGATGGACGTAGAGCTTATCACACCCGATCATCACGTGGTGTCTGGGCACGACGAACTTTGGCAACGGTGCATACTCAAGGAGAACACTTTTATCTTGAAATTTAGTGAGAGATCATCTTATAATGCTACCGTCAAACAAAGCAATATAAGATGCATAAAAGATAAACATCACATGCAATCAATATAAGTGATATGATATGGCCATCATCATCTTGTGCTTGTGATCTCCATCTCCGAAGCACCTTCATGATCACCATCGTCACCGGCGCGACACCTTGATCTCCATCGTAGCATCGTTGTCGTCTCGCCAATCTTATGCTTCCACGACTATCGCTACCGCTTAGTGATAAAGTAAAGCATTACAGGGTGATTGCATTGCATACAATAAAGCGACAACCATATGGCTCCTGCCAGTTGCCGATAACTCGGTTACAAAACATGATCATCTCATACAATAAAATTTAGCATCATGTCTTGACCATATGACATCATAACATGCCCTGCAAAAACAAGTTAGACGTCCTCTACTTTGTTGTTGCAAGTTTTACGTGGCTGCTACGGGCTTAGCAAGAACTGTTCTTACCTACGCATCAAAACCACAATGATAGTTTGTCAAGTTGATGCTGTTTTAACCTTCGCAAGGACCGGGCATAGCCACACTTGCTTCAACTAAAGTTGGAGAAACTGACACCCGCCAGCCACCTGTGTGCAAAGCACGTCGGTAGAACCAGTCTCGCGTAAGCGTACGCGTAATGTCGGTCCGCGCCACTTCATCCAACAATACCGTCGAACCAAAGTATGACATGCTGGTAAGCAGTATGACTTATATCGCCCACAACTCACTTGTGTTCTACTCATGCATATAACATCAACGCATAAAACCTGGCTCGGATGCCACTGTTGGGGAACGTAGTAATTTCAAAAAAAATTCCTACACACACGCAAGATCATGGTGATGCATAGCAACAAGAGGGGAGAGTGTTGTCTACGTACCCTCGTAGACCGAAAGCGGAAGCGTCAGCACAACGCGGTTGATGTAGTCGTACGTCTTCACGATCCGACCGATCCAAGTACCGAACGCACGTCACCTCCGAGTTCAGCAGACGTTCAGCTCGATGACGTCCCGCGAACTCCAATCCACTAGAGCTTCACGGGAGAGTTCCGTCAGCACGACGGCGTGGTGACGACGATGATGTTCTACCGTCGCAGGGCTTCGCCTAAGCACCGCTATGATATGATCGAGGTGGATTATGGTGGAAGGGGGCACCGCACACGGCTAAGAGATCAAGAGATCAATTGTTGTGTCTATGGGGTGCCCCCTGGCCATGTATATAAAGGAGTGGAGGAGGAGGGGCCAGCCAGGAGGAGGAGGCGCGCCCAAGGGGGGGCAATCCTACTCCAAGTAGGTTTTGCCCCCCTTTCCTATTCCAACTAGGGGAAGGGGGAAGGAAGAGGTGGAGAGAAGGAAGGAGAAGGGGGGCCGCGCCCCCTTCCCTTTCCCAATTCGGATTGGGGCAATGGGGGCTGCACGCCACCTCCTGCTGCCTCTCCTCTTCCACTACTTTGGGCCCATGAGGCCCAATAACCCCCGGGGGGGTTTCGGTAACCCCCCTGTACTCCGGTATATATCCGATAACCCCCGGAACCATTCCAGTGTCCAAATATAGTCGTCCAATATATCAATCTTCATGTCTCAACCATTTCGAGACTCCTTGTCATGTCCGTGATCACATCCGGGACTCCGAACAACCTTCGACACATCAAAACTCATAAACTCATAATATAACCAGCATCGAAACGTTAAGCGTGCGGACCCTACAGGTTTGAGAACTATGTAGACATGACCGAGACATGTCTCCGGTCAATAACCAATAGCGGAACCTGGATGCTCATATTGGCTCCCACATATTCTACGAAGATCTTTATCGGTCAGACCGCATAACAACATACGTTGTTCCCTTTGTCATCGGTATGTTACTTGCCTGAGATTCGATCGTCGATATCTCAATATCTAGTTCAATCTCGTTACCGGCAAGTCTCTTTACTCGTTCCGTAATACATCATTCCGCAACTAACTCATTTAGTTGCAATGCTTGCAAGGCTTAGGTGATGTGCATTACCGAGAGGGCCTAGAGATACCTCTCTGACAATCGGAGTGACAAATCCTAATCTCGAAATACGCCAACCCAACAAGTACCTTTGGAGACACTTGTAGAGCACCTTTATAATCACCCAGTTATGTTGTGACGTTTGGTAGCACACAAAGTGTTCCTCCGGTAAACGGGAGTTGCATAATCTCATAGTCATAGGAACATGTATAAGTTATGAAGAAAGCAATAGCAACAAACTAAACGATCAAGTGTAAGCTAACGGAATGGGTCAACTCAATCATATCATTCTCCTAATGATGTTATCCCGTTAATCAAATGACAACTCATATCTATGGTTAGGAAACATAACCATCTTCGATTAATGAGCTAGTCAACTAGAGGCATACTAGTGACACTCTGTTTGTCTATGTATTCACACATGTATTATGTTTCCGGTTAATACAATTCTAGCATGAATAATAAACATTTATCATGATATAAGGAAATAAATAATAACTTTATTATTGCCTCTAGGGCATATTTCCTTCAGGCCCTAACCCACAGGTCTTTTCTCAGGATCTTACCTGACTCTTCTAATCTTTCCGAAGTGATTCTCAAATCCTGTTCAAGTTTGACGTAAGAATGAATTTTCATCAGTCAAATGCCTTTCTCCAAGATCTTTCAAATTCTTCTCATTGTTGATTCAGCCTTTATATTCTTCATTATTTCGGAGTGTCTCAACAATTCATGGTGGTGTTTCTCATCGTCATTCTCGGATTTGAAGACTGAAGAAGTGTTTCCTCTAAATCTTGTACTTTCTCTTGAAGATTCGTGATTCTTGCTTGCTGCCATCCTCTCAAAATTGTTTTCGATTGTGAGAATTATTTTTACTCATTCGGAGCAATTCAGGAGTCTTTTCAGTTTGATTCTCCGAAGGCCATCATTTCGAGTTTATTCATTCTCAGCTTTCAGCTTTGTTTCTCTAAATCTTACCGGTGCATCATTGAAGTATTCTCTAATCAGTTCGCGATCTCTTCGTTCTCTTGCATCTTGATTCACCCCTTTACTTCGTTCGTTTCCAATTCTTATGGTGGTTCATTTAAGAGTTCCCTTCCTTGGTTATCATATCAATTCATTCGTGTTTCAATCCCACCGGCGGTTCATTGAAGACCTTCTCAAGTTTGCGCCATATCTATCTTAATCCTTTCTACGAGAGTAAGTAGTATGCCAAATCCATTGCTTGTCATCAATTTAAATTGGTGAAGGATAAGCATAATGTAATTCTTACTCTTGTTTCATCCAAGTGATTAATTCCTTATTCCGGAGGCTCATCAAATTCTCGATTTAAATTGTTTCATCTTTTCTTTTTTCCGGAGTCCCATGTTTTCTGCATTATATCATCACGAAGATCCATCTAAATCATTGCAAGGCTTCACCTTGTGTTTTCAATTTCTCTTCCTTCCTACCATTTCTTTTATTACCGGAGTTCTTCATGGAGGCTCTACATGATGGTTCATCAAGGATTTAATTCCTTCTCGAAGTGTTCATTGAGATTCTTTTCAGAGGAGCTCAAGTATTCCTCTTCTTGCATTCTGAAGTGCAATTCTTTCTACCATATCATTTGAGGTGGTATTATGTCATTCTTGATAATTTGAGTTCATGTTTCATGATTCACGTGTTGTTAAGAATGAGGTATTTTAAATCCATCAATCTCTTCATTGGAGTTATATTGGGTTATATTTCACCTAAAGCCTTCCCTAAGGATTGTTGCTAATTATGGTGCTTATAAACGACCCTAGTTCTTCATTTATCCTCCCGGTGAAATAAGTTTCTCGTCTTCTTGTTGATATCAATCCAATCTATTGTTTCCGCTAGTGGCAGAATTTCACCTCATAGTTTTGAGATGTTTTTTCCATAGGCCCACAACAACCTTATTCATTTGTTGTTTAATTTTCAAAAACTCCATTCAATCCTTCTTTATAAGGATGCTTTCAAATTCATTCGATGTAGAAGATGTTGTTTTCTTCTTTGTTACTTTCAGTCCGTTCTATCTTTTGTTCCGGAGGTATTGTGATGTTGCTCTCTTCAACCCATCATCTTGTTTGTCAAGATCTTGTTCAATTCCTTCCATTTACAATCGGAGTGCTGCCCAAATTATATCATTCTTATTCCTTCGCTATCTTGCTTTAACAGGAGTGTTGTGCCCTCTGCTAAAGTTCTTTTCATCTTATCAAGTCTTACATCTCTTTTCAACCGGAGTGCTGCCCGAATTTGTTCTTCCTTGTTCTTCTTTCCTAACGGAGTGCTTTCAACTTCGTTCATCTCCGTTGTATTCATTCTTTCAATTTGTTCAACCTCTCAAGGTTCTTTGGTCTCACTCGTTTATCAAAGAAGCACCTTAGTTTTACCTTTTCTCTTCCTCTTCCTTTTCTCTCCGGTGCCATCCTAGATCTCGGGAGGAGATCCTCTTGTAGTGGTGGAGTGTTGTGACGCCCCAAGACCGATGCTCGAGAAGACTTCCATAGGTTCCGGGTTTTTCCTTGTGTTTCATTTTTGCTTGCTCCTTTTATTTTTGCATTGCATCATGTCATCATGTCATAATGTCATAAATCTTTTGCATCTCACTTAAATAAATTGCATAGATCGTTGATCTATTTAAATCGAGGGAACTCACATGGTGGTTTCTCTTTAAAACATACCCTCCCAATATTTAGGGAGCTATTATAAAGTATTCCATTAATTTGGAATTATCCGCAACCCACTTGCATGTTAAATCCTTGACCTTTCCTTCTTGCGATTTTCGACTCTCAAACTTTGTCGATAATTCTTTTACCTTTTTCCGGAGCTCTACCAAAATTCTCAACATTTTTGGGCACTCCTAAAACCTATCCTAGTTCAAACCTTTTGAATTAAATTCAAAGAAATTTGAATTTATTATTTCAATCTTGGTCTTTCCTGATTTCTTGGATCAACACATTTTTGTGTGAGTCCAAGAAATTTAACCTCTTGCTCAAATCCGTCCACTAACCCTCTCTTTATATTTTCTTCTATCTTTTTTTTTCTTTTCTCTTAATGGTAAAGAGAAGAGGGAAGGAGAGAGGAGCCCAGCTAGGCCTCTGGCCACTTGGGCCTCCTAGCAGAAGCCCGCCTAAGGTCCAGCCGCCGGCCCCTCTAGGGCAGCCCCTCCCTCTCTACTGGGCCGGCCCAAGGCCAAAGCCCACCTAACCTAACCTAACCCTAGGCCCGACCACTCCCTCTCCATCTCTCCCTGCATCCGTCCTCCTAGCGCCGCCAGAAGCCCCACGCCCGATGCTCGTTCCTACTCCTCTCGCTCGTCTCCCTCTCCTCATCTCGCGCCGCCGCCCACACGCAGGAGAGCGATCCCGATCCCGGAGCGAAGCTCCTTGAGCACCCAACTCCAACGCCCCTACCCCGCTTCGCCTCTACTTCCGTCAACGTACGGACCACGACGCCCGTCTGAACCATCCTGATGCCGCGATCCCGCCTTGCTGTTCGACGACCGGCGCCGCCGTCGGCGCCCCAGGGGCCATCACCATGCCCTGCTCCCGAACATCCGCGACGCCGGCCTCTCCTTCCTCCCGCGCCACCACCGAATGGCCATCTCCACATGCGCCCTTCGCCCGCAAGGCCATGGCCAGGCCACCCCGGCCAGTCTCCTGCCGCGAGCTCCGCCAGGACCACGTCGCCATTCCGGCCAGTCTCCTACCGCCGCCCTGCACCCCTGGACTCGTCCCTACCTCCAGGTTGCCGGGATGCCCCGCCACAGAACACCAACACCATCGCAGCCCTACGCCACCTCGCGAGGGACGGCCTCTTGGCTGCCCGTGGGAACCTTGCTCTGCTCCGGCCCCGACCTCCGCCCGTGACACTTGCTGCTGCCGCAACTCGAGTTGCTGCTCCTTGCTTCTCCAACTACCATCGCCTCTTTGCCATGACCGTCGCCGAAGACCCGGGTAGCAAAAAACGTCAAGTACCTCCGACCGAAGACCAAGTACCCTTTGGAACGCCAAGTACCACGACGTACGGTGCCCGAACGTCCACCACAACAGCGCCAAGTTCCACCACCGACGACCATTTTGAATACGTCAAGACCCAGACCAACAAGTACCATGGCACCGAAGACCTTTGATGCGTCAAGTCCCTTTTCGAAAGTGTACCACTACCGCCGTCTTCGGAATCGCTAAGAACGACAAGTACCTTGATGCCCGATGTATAGAACAACTACCGTCGTCGACGACCCGAGTACCACTACCGTCGACCCTCGAAGACCCCGTGGACGTCAAGTTCCATGTCGCGACCCCGAACATCTATGGACGCGTACGACTACCATTGCCCGAAGAACCACGAGTCACAAGCACCGTAAACCACTACCGTCGCCGAGATCGCGAGAACCTCTACTTCCGCCTCGAAACGTGAACGACTACTGTCGACCCCAAGTGACTCGGATTCGTCAAGTCCTTCTACGAAAACGTGTACCACTGCCGTCGCGAGTACCTCTACCGTCATCGTGTACCCCTAGTTCCACTACCGTCTCGAGAACAACTACTTCCTCTACGAACTCGAACCGCTCGAGAATGCTCCCTTGGAAGGTATAACCACCGAGACGACGGTCGTGAACGAATGTTGAGTGATGTATGAGATGCTCGTGGTTGCACCGTGTCCGAGTTGTTCTTTGCGAGCTCCTCGTTGCCTTGTCGTTGACATGTGGGAACCCGGTATTCGGGAGCACCCCATCATCTTGCATGTCACACTCACACCAACTTCCTTTTGCACCGGTATCCCTGTGGGCTACCTGATAACCGATATGTTGTCGTGGCATCATTTTCGGATTCGTCGCCGTGGCACCCTTTCGTTTTCGCCACGATGACAAATGCCTCATATCTTATCATGTCAATGTTTTCATAAATACTGCATAAAACTTGCACATGTCATTCGCATCATGATAATAACATTTAAATGTTTAAAATTGCTGTTGCACCAAATTGATAATTGCATATGGGGATATACCGGATTTGCTGTTTGTTATATCCGGCCCCATTTAAATTGTTTAGATAGTATAGTTTTGTTATGCTTCACCAAATTGCCATGTTAACCAACATTTAATATTGTTGAGTACTTAACCGGGAGTGGGATTAAATTATTGATGTGGTGTTCCATCAGTATGCAACTTGTTGCATATTGGGCTCCACTTAACTTGTAGTTTTGTTTGTGCACGTTGCCATGCCTTGCATATTTAAACCGGACATGCATCATACTTGGTTGTGCATCATGCCATGTTGATGTGATGGTTGTTTACTATGTTGTTTGCTTCTTTCCAGTGTTGCTTCTTCGGGTTAGTTCCGATAATGTGGCGTTGTGAGGATTTGTTTGACTACGTCCGTTTGTATTCTTCATGGACTCGTTCTTCTTCCTTGCGGGATCTCAGGCAAGATGACCATACCCTCGAAATCACTTCTATCTTTGCTTGCTAGTTGCTCGCTCTTTTGCTATGCCGCGATACCTACCACTTGCTATATCATGCCTCCCATATTCCCATGTTAAGCCTCTAACCCACCTTGTCCTAGCAAACCGTTGTTTGGCTATGTTACCGCTTTGCTCAGCCCCTCTTATACCGTTGGTAGTTGCATGTGAAGATTGGAGTTTGTTCCTTGTTGGAACTTGATTATTGTTGGGATATCATAATATCTCTTATTTTAATTAATGCATCTATATACTTGGTAAAGGGTGGAAGGCTCGGCCTTATGCCTGGTGTTTTGTTCCACTCTTGCCGCCCTAGTTTCCGTCATACCGGTGTTATGTTCCTTGATTTTGCGTTCCTTACACGGTTGGGTTATAATGGGAACCCCTTGACAGTTCGCCTTGAATAAAACTCCTCCTGCAAGGCCCAACCTTGGTTTTACCATTTTCCACCTAAGCCTTTTTCCCTTGGGTTCTGCAGACTCAAGGGTCATCTTTATTTTAAACCCCCGGGCCAGTGCTCCTCTGAGTGTTGGTCCAACCTGTCAGCCGCCGGTTGCCACTAGGGGCAACTCTGGGCTGGCCTACCGGAAGTTTGGACAATCCGGTGTGCCCTGAGAACGAGATATGTGTAGCTCCTATCGGGATTTGTCGGCACATCCGGGTGGCTTTGCTGGTCTTGTTTTACCATTGTCGAAATGTCTTGTAACCGGGATTCCGAGTCTGATCGGGTCTTCCTGGGAGAAGGAATATCCTTCGTTGACCGTGAGAGCTTGTGATGGGCTAAGTTGGGACACCCCTGCAGGGTTTTGAACTTTCGAAAGCCGTGCCAGCGGTTATGGGCAGATGGGAATTTGTTAATGTCCGGTTGTAGAGAACTTGACACTTAACTTAATTAAAATGCATCAACCGCGTGTGTAGCCGTGATGGTCTCTTCTCGGCGGGGTCCGGGAAGTGAACACGGTGTTGGAGTTATGCTTGGACGTAAGTAGTTTCAGGATCACTTCTAGTTCACGACTGTGCTTTGCCTTCTCTTCTCGCTCTCATTTGCGTAAGTTAGCCACCATATATGCTAGTGCTTGCTGCAGCTCCACCTCACTACCGTTTCCTACCCATAAGCTTAAATAGTCTTGATCGCGAGGGTGTGAGATTGCTGAGCCCCCATGACTCACAGATTACTTCCAAAACCATCTTGCGGGTGCCGATGATACCAGTGCAGATGCCGCAGTTGAGCTCAAGTGGGAGCTCGATGAAGATCGTGTGCGTTGAGTTGTTTCGTTTCCAGTTGATCAGTAGTGGAGCCCAGTCGGGGCGATCGGGGATCTAGCATTAGGGGTGGTCTTCTTTTATTTTGGTTCCGTAGTCGGACCTTGTTTGTATTCTGGATGTTGTAGTGTTATATTCATGTATTGTGTGAAGTGGCGATTGTAAGCCAACTCTTTATCCCTTTCATATTCAGTACATGGGATGTGTAAAGATTACCCCTCTTGCGACATGCCTACTATGTGGTTATGCCTCTAAGTCGTGCTCCGACACGTGGGAGATATAGCCGCATCATGGGTGTTACAGTGATGATATGGGATCATGGGACTATAAGCGATTGAAATTGGAATTTCACCAGAAGTTTTATCCTATGCATCTTGTTCATCATGATCATAATTATATATATAATTTTTGGCCTCGCGAAGGAGAAAGCATCGCTCAAGCTTGGGGGAGGCTTAAGTCAATGTTATATTCATACCCTAATCATGAGGTCTCAAGAGAAATGATTATTCAAAAAATTTATGCTCGGCTTTCTGACAACAATTGCTCCATGCTCGATACTTCTTGTACTGGTTCCTTTATGATGAAGACTATTGAATTCAAATGGAATTTATTGGAGAGAATTAAACACAACTCTGAAGATTGGGATCTCGACGAAGGTAAGGAGTCAGGTATAACACCTAAGTTTGATTGTGTTAAATCTTTTATGGATGCCGATGTTTTTCGTAAATTTAGCACTAAATATGGACTTTACTCTGAGATAGTAGCTTCTTTCTGTGAATCCTTTGCTACTCATGTTGATCTCCCTAAGGAGAAGTGGTTTAAATATAATCCTCCCATTGAAACAAAGGTAGTTGCACCTATTAAAGTTGAAGAAAAAACTATCACTTATAATGATCCTATTGTTCCTACTGCTTATGTTGAGAAACCACCTTTCCCTGTTAGAATAAAGGATCATGCTAAAGTTTCAACTGTAGCCAACAAAAGTAATATTAGGACACACAAACCCCCTAAGCAAGTTAAAGTTGAACCTAATATTGCTATGGTTAAAGATCTCTTGGCCGATAATATTGATGGGCATGTTATTTACTTCTGTGATGAAGCTGCTAGAATTGCTAGGGCTGATGCTAAAAATAAACATAGACCTCTTGTAGGCATGCCTGTTATTTCTGTTAAAATAGAAGATCATTGCTGTCATGGCTTATGTGATATGGGTGCTAGTGCAAGTGTAATACCTAATTCCTTATACAAAGAAATTATGCATGATATTGCACCTACTGAGATAGAAGAGATTGATGTCACAATTAAGCTTGCCAATAGAGACACTATTTCACCAGTTGGGATCATTCGAGATCTTGAAGTCTTGTGTGGGAAAGTTAAATATCCTGCTGATTTTCTTGTTCTTGGTTCCCCTCAAGATAGCTTTTGTCCCATTATATTTGGTATACCCTTCTTGAATACTATTAATGCTAAGATAGATTGCAAGAAGGATGTTGTTACTATTGGTTTGGATAATATGTCTCATGAGTTTAATTTTTCTAAATTTCATAGACAACCCTGTGATGAAGAATTTCCTAGCAAAGATGAAATTATTGGTCTTGCTTCTATTGATGTGCCTCCTAATGATCCTTTAGAACAATATTTGCTAGACCATGAGAATGATATGTTTATGAATGAAAGAAGGTAAATAAATGAAGTATTCTTTAAACAAGGACCCATTCTGAAACACAACTTGCCTGTTGTAATCCTAGGGGATCCTCCTCCACCCAAGGGTGATCTCGTGTTTGAGCTTAAACCATTATCTGATACCCTTAAATATGCTTATCTTGATGAAAAGAAGATATATCCTGTTATTATTAGTGCTAACCTTTCAGAGCATGAAGAAGAAAAATTATTGAAAACTCTGAAGAAGCAACGTGCTGCTATTGGATATACTCTTGATGATCTTAAGGGCATTAGTCCCACTCTATGTCAACACAAAATAAATTTGGAGAAAGAGGCCAAACCAGTTGATCACCAACGATGGCTGGATCCTAAGATGAAAGAGATGGTAAGAAAGGAAATACTAAAGCTCCTTGAGGCAGGTATAATTTATCCCGTTGCTGATAGTCATTGGGTAAGTCCTGTCCATTGTGTCCCTAAGAAGGAAGATATTAGTGTTGTTCCTAAAGATAAAGATGAATTGATTCCGCAAAGAATTATTACAGGTTATAGGATGGTAATTGATTTCCGCAAATTAAATAAAGCTACTAAAAAAGATCATTACCCTTTGCCTTTTATTGATCAAATGCTAGAAAGTTTATCCAAACATACACATTTTTGCTTTCTAGATGGTTATTCTACTTTCTTCAAATACCTGTGTCAGCTGATGATCAAGAAAAGACCACTTTTACTTGCCCTTTCGGTACTTTTGCTTATAGACGTATGTCTTTTGGTTTATGTAATGCACCTGCTACCTTTCAAAGATGCATGATGGCTATATTTTCTGACTTTTGTGAAAAGATATGTGAGGTTTTCATGGACGATTTCTCCGTTTATGGATCCTCTTTTGATGATTGCTTGAGTAACCTTGATCGAGTTTTGCAGAGATGTGAAGAAACTAATCTTGTTCTGAATTGGGAGAAATGCCACTTTATGGTTAATGAAGGTATTGTCTTGGGGCATAAAATTTCTGAAAGAGGTATTGAAGTTGATAAAGCTAAAGTTGATGCTATTGAAAAGATGCCATGTCCCAAGGACATTAAAGGTATAAGAAGTTTCCTTGGTCATGCCGGTTTTTATAGGAGGTTCATTAAGGACTTCTCGAAAATTTCTCGGCCTCTGACTAACCTATTACAAAAAGATATTCCTTTTGTCTTTGATGATGATTGTGTAGAAGCATTTGAAATACTTAAGAAAGCATTGATTTCTGCACCTATTGTTCAGCCACCTGATTGAAATTTACCCTTTGAAATTATGTGTGATGCTAGTGATTATGTTGTAGGGGCTGTTCTAGGGCAAAGAGTTGATAAGAAATTAAATGTTATTCAATATGCTAGTAAAACTCTAGACAATGCCCAGAGAAATTATGCTACTACTGAAAAGGAATTTTTAGTAGTTGTTTTTGCTTGTGATAAGTTTAGACCTTATATTGTTGATTCTAAAGTAACTATTCACATTGATCATGCTGCTATTAAATACCTTATGGAAAAGAAAGATGCTAAACCTAGACTTATTAGATGGCTTCTCCTGCTACAAGAATTTGATTTCCATATTATTGATAGAAAGGGAGCTGAGAACCCCGTTGCGGACAACTTGTCTAGGTTAGAGAATGTTCTTGATGACCCACTACCTATTGATGATAGCTTTCTTGACGAACAATTAAATGTCATAAATGCTTCTCGCATTGCTCCATGGTATGCTGATGATGCTAATTATATTGTTGCTAAATTTATACCACCTAGTTTCACATACCAACAAAAGAAAAAGTTCTTCTATGATTTGAGACATTACTTTTGGGATGACCCACATCTTTATAAAGAAGGAGTAGATGGTATTATTAGACGTTGTGTACCTGAGCATGAACAGGAACAGATCCTACGTAAGTGTCACTCCGAGGCTTATGGAGGACACCATGCTGGAGATAGAACTACACATAAGGTATTGCAATCCGGTTTTTATTGGCCTACTCTCTTCAAGGATGCCCGTAATTTGTCTTGTCTTGTGATGAATGTCAAAGAATTGGTAATATTAGTAGACGTCAAGAAATGCCTATGAATTATTCACTTGTTATTGAACCATTTGATGTTTGGGGCTTTGATTATATGGGACCTTCTCCTTCCTCTAACGTGTATACACATATTTTAGTCGCTGTTGGTTACATTACTAAGTGGGTAGAAGCTATTCCAACTAGTAGTGCTGATCATAACACCTCTATTAAGATGCTTAAAGGAGTTATTTTCCCGAGGTTTGGAGTCCCTAGATATTTAATGACTGATGGTGGTTCACATTTTATTCATGGTGCCTTTCGTAAAATGCTTGCTAAGTATGACGCTAATCATAGAATTGCATCTCCTTGTCACCCACAGTCTAGTGGTCAAGTAGAATTGAGTAACAGAGAGCTCAAATTAATTTTGCAAAAGACTGTTAATAGATCTAGAAAGAATTGGTCCAAGAAACTTGATGATGCATTATGGGCCTATAGAACTGCATATAAAAATCCTATGGGTATGTCTCCGTATAAAATGGTTTATGGCAAAGCATGTCACTTACCTCTTGAGCTAGAACATAAGGCATATTGGGCCATTAAAGAGCTCAATTATGATTTCAAACTTGCCGGTGAGAAGAGGTTATTTGACATTAGCTCACTTGATGAGTGGAGAACCCAAGCCTATGAGAATGCCAAACTGTTTAAAGAAAAAGTTAAAAGATGGCATCATAAAAGGATACAAAAGCGTGAGTTCAATGTAGGTGATTATGTATTGTTATACAACTCTCGTTTAAGATTTTTTGTAGGAAAACTTCTCTCTAAATGGGAAGATCCTTACGTTATCGAGGAGGTATATCGTTCCGGTGCCATAAAAATCAACAACTACGAAGGCACGAATCCGAAGGTGGTGAACGGTCAAAGAATCAAACACTATATCTCAGGTAATCCCATAAATGTTGAAACTAATATTATTGAAACTGTAACCCCGGAGGAATACATAAGGGACACTTCCCGGAACGTTTCAGACTCCAAAAAGGAATAGGTACGTGGTACGGTAAGTAAACCGACTCCAAAACAGTTCTAATGGCAATATTTCTTTGTTTTGGAATATTTAAGAAAATAGGAAAATTAGAAGCAGACTGGAAAGGACACAAGGCTTCCACGAGGGTGGAGGGCGCGCCCTACCCCCTTGGGCGCACCCCCCTGCCTCGTGGGCACCTCGTGCACTCTCCGGACTCCATTTTCTTGCACAATACTTCTTTCGGTCGGTAAAAATTCATTATATAATCTCCCGAAGGTTTTGACCTCCGTATCACGCAAATATCTCCTGTCTTTGTTTTGAGCTGTCCTGCTGCAGAGTAGAGCAACATGTCATCCCAGGATTCGGAAGGAGAAAGCTATGTGGCTGATTACCTTGCAGATCCTAAGATCTATGGGGATGTGGAGCATTGTGGTTGGACTACGGAAGAAGAAGAGGATTATGAACCCAAGGGAAAGGAGGAGACGAGCTCAGAAGAAGATGAAGTCCCATTACCTCAACCTGGGGACATGCATGTGGAGTTCAAAAAGTCAAGCCTCCCGGATAGAGTAAAGAAACCTAAGATCGAGTTTATCCCATTTCACCTCTTGTAGGAAAACAAGCAGGAATTATGCAAAAAGATACTAAGCCTGGAGCAGGAGATCGATGACCTAAGGGACCAAAATTTTGTCCTCAAGCGCAAATTAAGGAAGAAGACTACGCCATCAACAAAACCATCACCTTCTTCACCAACAAAGAAGAACTGAGCATCGGGTATGGGCACTCCCCTTGGCAACTGCCAAGCTTGGGGGAGTGCCCCGGTATCGTATCACCATCACTTTTATCTTTAACGTTTTTCTTAGTTTGATCCTTTTGATAATATCTTGATCTAGTAGAATAAAGTTTTAGTATGATCTAGTTGTGAGTTTTGCTTTACGATCCTTCTATGTAATCGAGTGGGTGAGCTATATATAATAAAGATTAGTGTTGAGTCAAGGGCTTGATGATTTTGCTATGATCTTGAGGGAATAAAATAAAAGAGAAGAAATAAAAAGAAATAAAGAGATCATATGGATCTTATGGAGAGTAATGAGCTCACATATAAAGAGTATGATGAATAAAAGTTGTTGAGAGTTGACAAACATAGTTTTGGTCATCGTTGCAATGAATAGGAAGTAATAAAGAAAGAGAGATTCACATATAAATATACTATCTTGGACATCTTTTATGATTGTGTGCACTCATTAAAGTATGACATGCTAAGATTTGACGTTGGACAAGGAAGACAACATAATGGGTTATGTTTTCTTACATCTGAGATAAATTATATTGTCATGGATCATCCAACATGTTGAGCTTGCCTTTCCCTCTCATGCTAGCCAATTTATTTGCACCAAGTAGAGATACTACTTGTGCTTCCAAATATCCCTAAACCAGTTTTGCCATGAGAGTCCACCATATCTACCTATGGATTGAGTAAGATCCTTCAAGTAAGTTGTCATCGGTGCAAGCAATAAAAATTAGTGTGGGAGAAAATAATCTTTATACGATCTTGTGATATGGAAGAAATAAAAGTGACGGACTGCATAATAAAGGTCCATATCACAAGTGGCAATATAAAGTGACGTTCTTTCGCATTAAGATTTTGTGCATCCAACTATAAAAGCGCATGACAACCTCTGCTTCCCTCTGCGAAGGGCCTATATTTTACTTTTATCTTCTACCTTACATAAGAGTCATGGTGATCTTCACCTTTCCTTTTTAATTTTATCCTTTGGCAAGCACAATGTGTTGGAAAGATCCTGATATATATAGCTAATTGGATGTGAGTCTTCATGAACTATTATTGTTGACATTACCCTTGAGGTAAAACGTTGGGAGGCAAAACTATAAGCCCCTATCTTTCTCTGTGTCCGATTAAAACTTCATACCCATAAATATTGTGTGAGTGTCAGCAACTGTGAAAGACTAAAAGATGGTTGAGTATGTGGACTTGCTAAAAAGCTCTTATATTGACTCTTTCCTATGTTATGATAAATTGCAATTGCCTCAGTGACTGAGATTAGAGTTTGTTGGTTCTCAATGAAGTTTATGATTCATACTTGAAATTGTGATTGAATTGTTACTTTAGCATAAGAGATCATATGAAAAAAATATGTTGTTGTTCTAAGAATGATCATGATGTCCTCATGTCTGTATTTTATTTTTATCGACACCTCTATCTCTAAACATGTGGACATATTTTTCGATTTCGGCTTTCGCTTGAGGACAAGCGAGGTCTAAGCTTGGGGGAGTTGATACGTCCATTTTGCATCATGCTTTTATATCGATATTTATTGCATTATGGGCTGCTATTACACATTATGTCACAATACTTATGCCTATTCTCTCTTATTTTACAAGGTTTACATAAAGAGGGAGAATGCCGGCAGCTGGAATTCTGGGCTGGAAAAGGAGCAAATAGTAGAGACCTATTCTGCACAGCTCCAAAAGTCCTGAAACTTAACGGAAGTTATTTCCAGAATATATAAAAAATATTGAGCGCAAGAAGTACCAGAGGGGGGCACCCACCAGCCTAGGCGCGCCCCCTGCCTCGTGGGCCCCCTGGTGGCCCTCCGATGCCCATCTTCTGCTATATGGAGTCTTCCGTCGAGAAAAAAAATCATAAGCAAGCTTTCAGGACGAGACTCCGCCGCCACGAGGTGGAACCTTGGCGGAACCAATCTAGGGCTCCGGCAGAGCTGTTCTGCCGGGGAAACTTCCCTCCGGGAGGGGGAAATCATCACCATCGTCATCACCAACGATCCTCTCATCGGGAGGGGGTCAATCTCCATCAACATATTCACCAGCACCATCTCATATCAAACCCTAGTTCATCTCTTGTATCCAATCTTTGTATCCAAACCTCAGATTGGTACCTGTGGGTTGCTAGTAGTGTTGATTACTCCTTGTAGTTGATGCTAGTTGGTTTACTTGGTGAAAGATCATATGTTCAGATCCATTATGCATATTAATACCCCTCTGATTATGAACATGAATATGCTTTGTGAGTATTTATGTTTGTTCCTGAGGATATGGGAGAAGTCTTGCTATTAGTAGTCATGTGAATTTGGTATTCATTCGATATTTTGATGAGGCGTATGTTGTCATCCCTCTAGTGGTGTCATGTGAACGTCGACTACAAGACACTTCACCATTGTTTGAGCCTAGAGGGAGGCATTGGGAAGTAATAAGTAGATGATGGGTTGCTAGAGTGACAGAAGCTTAAACCCTAGTTTATGCGTTGCTTCGTAAGGGGCTGATTTGGATCCGTATGCTATGGTTAGGTTTACCTTAATACTTCTGTTGTAGTTGCGGATGCTTGCAATGGGGGTTAATCATAAGTGAGATGCTTGTCCTAGTAAGGATAGCACCCAAGCACCGGTCCACCCACATATCAAATTATCAAAGTACCGAACGCGAATCATATGATCGTGATGAAAACTAGCTTGACGATAACTCCCATGTGTCCTCGGGAGCGCTTTCCTTCATATAAAAGTTTGTCCAGGCTTGTCCTTTGTTACAAAAAGGATTGGGCCATCCTGCTGCACCTTATTTACTTTTATTACTTGCTACTCGTTACAAATTACCTTATCACAAAACTATATGTTACCGATAATTTCAGTGCTTGCAGAGAATACCTTACTAAAAACCGCTTATCATTTCCTTCTGCTCCTCGTTGGGTTCGACACTCTTACTTATCAAAAAGGCTACGATAGATCCCCTACACTTGTGGGTCATCACCCACCTTCCTAGCAAACTATTGTTTGGCTAAGTTACCGCTTTTTGCTCAGCCCCTCTTATAGCGTTGTAAGTTGTAGGTGCCTTGCAGGTTGTTCCATGTTGGAACATGGATATGTTGGGATATCACAATATCTCTTATTTAATTAATGCATCTATATACTTGGTAAAGGGTGGAAGGCTTGGCCTTTTGCTCGGTGTTTTGTTCCACTCTTGCCGCCCTAGTTTCTGTCATACCGGTGTTATGTTCCTTGATTTTTGCATTCCTTACGCGGTTGGGGTTATGGGACCCCCTTGATAGTTCACTTTGAATAAAACTCCTCCAGCAAGGTCCAACCTTGGTTTTACCATTTTCCATAACAACTAAAAACTTGCATAGGGAATTTCCGGACCCCGTGGACTTAATCAACAAACCGGGCCAGTGCTCCTCATGAGTGTTGGTCCAAACCGAGCAGACTGCGGGGCCGCCTCCGGGAAACTCGAGGTATTTGGTATATACTTGTAGGCTGACCCATTTGGTGTACCCTAAGAGCGAGACCGTGCACCTCCTATCAGGCTAGGTCGGTGCATCGGGAGGTCTTGCTGGACTTGTTTTACCATTGTCGAAATGTCTTGTAACCGGGATTCCGAGTATGATCGGGTTGTTTCGGGAGAAGGAATATCCTTCGTTGATCATGAGAGCTTGTGATGGGCTAAGTTGGGACACCCCTGCAAGGTTTAAACTTTCAAGAGTCGTGCCTGCAGTTATGTGGCAGATGGGAATTTGCTAATATCCGGTTGTAGAGAACTTGACATTTGACTTAATTAAAAGACATCAACCGTGTGTGTAACCATGATGGTCTCTTTCAGATGAGTCCGGAAGCGAGCACAGTTTGGGTTATGTTTGAACGTAAGTAGTTCAGGATCACTTCTTGATCACTTCTAGCTTCACGACCGTTGCGTAGTTTCTCATCTTACTCGTGTACTCGTATGTTAGCCACCATATTTGCTTAGCACTTGCTGCAGCTCCACCTCATAACATTATCCTACCCATAAGCTTAAATAGTCTTGATCTCGTGGTTTTTGAGATTGCTGAGTCCTCGTGACTCACAGATACTACCAAAACAGTTGCAGGTGCCGATGATACCAGTGCAGGTGATGCTACCGAACTCAAGTGGGAGTTCGACGAGGACCTCGGTCGTTACTATGTTTCGTTTCCTGATGATCAATAGTGGAGCTCAGTTGGGACGATCGGGATTTAGCATTTGGGGTTGTCTTCTTTTCATTTGTATTCGTTCGTAGTCGAACTATGTGTGTACTCCGAATGATGTATGAATTATTTGATCATTGTGTGACGTGGCGATTTTAAGCCAACTCTATTTATCCCTTTCTTTTCATTACATGGGATTGTGTGAAGATGACCCTTCTTGCGACAAAATCAACATGCGGTTATGCCTCTAAGTCGTGTCTCGACACGTGGGAGAAATAGCCGCATCTTGGGCGTTACACCATGCTTGCTTGAAATGTATTGTGAATGTTTAAACTTGTGCTAAAACTCCATCTTAGCTTAAAGAAATTAAAAACTGCTAATTTTCCTTAGTGAGGGTCTAATCAACTCCCTCCCCTCTAGACACCTCTTCTCGATCCTACAGATTTACATACGAACGGAAACGTATTTCTTGGATTGACTGTGTGGAATGTACATACATTTGGAAACGTTTGTCTGGGACTGACTGTGTGGGATGTACTTACGACCAAAAATGATTGAGTCTGTATAATTGTATTTTTTAACACAATTGTATGTATAAACGTATTTGATCGTTCACCTGTCGCACACGACCTCATTTTGCCCAGCATGTGTGACCGGAGGGTCTATCCCCGACGGTTTTTGGGTCGTGTAGGAAGGACCCCTCTATCGCACACACTCACTCAGCATCGATTCAAAATGTCGTCGTAGAAAGGGGTTAAAACCGTTTGCATAGCTCCTCGCTGTACCAGTGCATGTTTGTACATGCTAGGCTCGTCAAGTTTAACCCAAGTATTCTGCATGTGCAAAACTGACTTACACCCGTTGTATGTGAACGTAGAGTCTATCACACCCGATCATCACAAGGTGCTTCGAAACGACGAACTTTAGCAACGATGCATACTCGGGAGAACACTTTTATCTTGAAAATAAGTGAAGGGATCATCTTATAATGCTACTGTCGTTCTAAGCAAAATAAGATACATAAAGAATAAACATCACATGCAATCAAAATATGTGACATGATATGCCATCATCATCTTGTGCTTTTGATCTCCATCTCCAAAGCAACGGCATGATCTTCATCGTCACCGGCGCGACACTTTGATCTCCATCGTTGCGTCGGGGTCGTCTCGCCAACTATTGCTTCTACAACTATTGCTAATGCATAATGATAAAGTAAAGCAATTGCATGGCGCTAAGTGATTGACACACAGGTCATACAATAAGTAAAGACAACCCTAAGGCTCATGCCGGTTGTCGTATTCATCGACATGCAAGTCGTGAACTTATTACAAAACATGATCATCTCATACATCAACATATATCATATCACGTCTTGACCATATCACATCAAAACATACCCTGCAAAAACAAGTTGGACGTCCTCTACTTTGTTGTTGCAAGTTTTACGTGGCTGCTACGGGCAACTAGCAAGAACCGTTCTTACCTACGCAAAACCACAACAGTGATTATCAAGTTGCTATTTAACATTCTACAAGGACTGCCGCAGTCAAATTATATTCAACTAAAGTGGAAGAAACAGACACCCGCCAGCCACCTTTATACAAAACAAGTTGCATGTTAGTCGGTGGAACCGGTCTCATATACGTGGACATGTAAGGTTGGTCCGAGCCGCTTCATCTCACAACACCGTCGAATCAAAATAAGACATAAGTGGTAAGCAATATGAACATCACCGTCCACAACTCCTTTGTGTTCTATTCGTGCATATCATCTACACATAAACCTGGCTCATGATGCCACTGTTGGCAAACGTTGCATGGAAAACAAAAACAATTCTACTCACACCCAAGATCTATCCATGGAGATGCATAGCTACGAGAGGGGGGAGCATCTACATACACTTGTAGATCGCTAAGCGAAAGTGTTTATCAACGCGGTTGATGTAGTCGTACGCCTTCATGATCCGTTCCGATCAAGCACCGAACGTACGGCACCTCCGTGTTCACCACGTGTTCACCTTGATGATGTCCTTGACTTTTTGATCCAGTAAGAGGGGCGTAGTAGTGGATGAGTTCCGGCAGCACGACGGCGTGTGACGGTGGTGATGAAACTATTTCCGCAGGGCTTCACCAAGCACAACGGATTTAGAGCGGAGGATGAACTAGAAGGAGAGGGGGCGTCGGCACACGGCTTGGTGAATCATGGTGTGTTCTACGGGCTAGCCCTGCTCCTCTATTTATATGTTGAGCCCAAGGGTCATTACTTGGAGAAAGAGCCTCCCCAAAGTCGGTTTGAAACGCAAGGAAGAGCCCTTCTCGGATTCCAGCACCAGACGCCAGGGTCCCTAGCGTCTGGTCCCTGACCTTCGCAAAACTTTCTTTTGCACCGACCTAAAGCCCCGTGGGCCTTACTCCGTCATGTCCGTGATCTCATCCAAGACTCTGAACAATATTTGGTCACCAACATACATAACTCATATAATACTATATCGTCAATGAACGTTAAGCGTGCGGATCCTATGGGTTCGAGAATGATGTAGGCATGACCAAGACGCTTCTCCGGTCAATAACCAATAGCGGGACCTGGATGCCCATATTGGTTCCTATATATTCTATGAAGATCTTTATCAGTCAGACCTTTATGACAACATACATAGTTTCCTTTGTCCGTCGGTATGGTACTTGCCCGAGATTCGATCGTCAGTATCATCATACCTAGTTTAATCTCGTTATCAGTAAGTCTCTTTACTCGTTCCGTAATATATCATCTTGTAACTAACTCCTTAGTCACTTTGCTTGCAAGCTTCTTGTGATGTTGTATTACCGAGAGGGCCCAGAGATACATTTCCATCATACGGAATGACAAATCCCAATATTGATCCATGCCCTCAACAGATACCTTCGGAGATACTTGTAGAGCACATTTATGATCACCCAGTTACGAAGTGACATTTGATACACACAAGGCATTCCTCCGAAGTTCGGGAGTTGCAGATCTCATGGTCAAAGGAACATGTATTTGACATTAAGAAAGCAGTAGCAAAAACTGAACGATCATATGCTATGCTAACGGATAGGTCTTGTCCATCACATCATTCTCCTAATGATGTGATCCCGTTATCAAACGACAACTCATATCTATGGTCCGGAAACGTTAACCATCTTTTGATGAACGAACTAGTCTAGTAGAGGCTTACTTTGGTATTTGTTTATGTATTCACACATGTATTTAAGTTTCCGATCAATACAATTATAGCTTGAATAATAAACCTTTGTCATGATTAAGGAAATATAATAATAATCACTTTATAGTGCTTCTAGGGCATATTTCCAACAGTTAGTTGTAGTAATATTCATTAAGGCTAGCTTGGAAGTTGGAACATATGCAAAACGATGTTCTTCTCTAGTATTAAGTTATTAACATAGTAGATGTTTCTCTCAACACGTAAATTGTCATCTCAACATACTTATGCACAGAAAAAAGACCCATTCACCATGCAACCCTGCATTTTATTATGGTGCTTATATTAGAAAATATTTACAAGTACACAATAAATCATGCATATTTTCAGTCACAATTCAAATATAATTAATCCAAACATCCATGTTACATGTAACCAAATCTCATTGATTATATATTGCTATCAAGTCCTGCAGCAAGGTGTGCGATCATATTTTCAGTCACAATTCAAATATAATTAATCCAAACATCCATGTTACATGTAACCAAATCTCATTGATTATATATTGCTATCAAGTCCTGCAGCAAGGTGTGGGATATTATCTACTCCCTCCATTCACAAATATAAGATGTTTTGCATATTTTGATATGGACTACATACAAACTGAAATGAGTGAACAAACATACTAAAATGCGTCTATATACATCCGGATCAAAAAAAAAAACTTATAATAGTGAACGGAGGGAGTAGTTACTATAGTAATAGTAAAAACAACATGAAAGATCACTTCCATTCAAGTTCTTCAAAGTTACTTCCCACATTCTTCCAAGATTATTCAAGTTCTTCAAAGTTACTTCCCACATTCTTCCATTCAACAAGTAATTGCAACAGGGGAATGCTCAGCGCGAGAACTTTGATGGCGAGTCCCTCCATCTGAACCAGTCACATGTTAAGTCAGACGTTTTGCTTCATGGTTCTTGTGGAAGGGTAAAATAATCTCCATAGTTTACCACAAACCCTTGAACCATCTCAAGGACATCTCCTATCAGAATAGCAGCAACCTGCCATGGTCGGAGGATGAACACCGAGACCTCCTCTTAGCAGGTGGTTCCGAATTGTACCCTGCCAGCAGAAGGAACACGGAAAAGCATTGGTTATCTCTGAATCCCGAGGCATTTTGCATGGGCTCATCAGTGCAAGTATACTGGCAGAAAATTAAGACTTCAAGGTGCCAAGACTGTCCTTAGGCTTTGTCCACACACTGGAAAATGGGGCAGTAATGAGAAAAACATGATGTTGGATTAGCTTGTGAGGAACATAGCATGCCTCGTGCAAGGTTTAGCACAGCTTCCTCAACAGCACGAGGTACGAGCCAACGTCTGCTTGCCAAGGCTTTCAATATATGTAACATCCCAAAAATTTGAAATGTTAATAAAGTAATTAAATAATATTATTGATTGAGTTGTTTGAAATTTAGAAGGAATTAATTTTTTTGAGTATTTATTTAAACCTTTCAAGCCATGTCAAACAAGTTGGAATAATATAACTATCCAACAAATATAATTTTTGGCTCGAAGGAGTTATTTAAACTTAAAAGGATTTAATATTTTCATTTGGATATTTTCAAACCATATTTCAGTAAGTGGGAATAATATGACTTTCCAATATACTATTTGGATTTTAGTTGGATGTTGATCCTAACCAAATAAGAGAGGAGATAAAATGACATCTCCCAATGGACCCTACCAAGTTTGAAGTTTAAATCATTTTGGGTATTTATAAAACCCTAAAACTATTTTTAGGAATTTATAATACCCTTAAATGATTTTGCCGATGTGCAATTTTTTAAGGAAATGGCTTGATATTTTAAGTATCAAAATCATTTCTGAAAATAGAACTAGAAAAGAAATAACCAGAAACAGGAACTCTAGCCTACTGGGCCAAATCTGGTCGGCCCATTCCTATCTCTCTATTTCCTGCGTTGTGTGCATCCCAATCGAGGCCCAGCCCAGTTAACACCCCTCTCTCACTGAAGAGCAAGCCTGCCGTGTCATCTTTAACCCCAGCTAACGTCGGCCGACAGCGGCAACCCCACGATGGCTGCCGTTTCCCTTCCTCTCTCAGGCCTGAAGAACCCTCCAGAAGCACCCGTGCACTGCCGCTACCTCTCCCCTCCATACTACTACCTCCGTTCTGGTTTATTCGTCCCCCTCGTATTTAGGGTCATAATTTGACTATGATTTTAACGAATAAAATATAAATTATACATAACAAAAATAATATTATCAGGAACTATGTTCAAACACGAATCCAACGATATAGTTTTTTGTGACATGCATTAACATTTTATTAGTTAAATATATGGTCAAAATTTGGCACAAAACACGAAGGGGGCCAATAAACCCGGACGGAGGTAGTACGCCTTAAAGGCACATTAATGGCCGCGGATTGAGCACGCCGTTAATGTCCACCACTGAGCTCCACGCCTCACACCGAACCGACCTCCCCTGGAATAAAAGGCGCACTCAGGCACGCCCCATTCCTGGCCTCGTCTTTCCCATCAAACCACGACGAAGCTCCGCCTTATTTCTCCTAGAACCGCTCGCCAGACTTTGAGCTCTGCCACGGCATCAGAAGAAGCTTGTCTCAACATCCGACGAAGCTTGCCTTGACATCCGACGAAGCTTGCCTTGACGTCATAGCAGCCCTTGCCCTTCTATTTCCTCCTTTCTCTCTACCTCACCCGTGCACACGCTTTGACACCTTGGTTTCTCCACATACGACGAAGCCCGAGCCCCGCCTCTCTCCTATTTCCTCCTTTCCCTCTACCTCGCCCATGCACACACGTTTGATACCTTGGTTTCTCTCCAGGATGTCTTGGAGCATGGAGCACGCAAACCACAAAGCCTGAGCTCCACCTCCGCTCCGGCGAACTCCAGTCACTCTTCCCCGGCACCAGAGGACCTCCCAAGTTCTCTAAGAGGAGCCTCGACCTCGCCATCCCATTCCATACCTCGTCCACGAGCGCATCGTCGCTGTTGACCGCTCGGTTGACGACATCAAGGACTCCCGAGCCGCGTGCCGCTGTAGTTTTCCTCTCTGGCGAGTCTCATCCACTGTTGTACGATTCCTCACCGAGGGCCAGATTAGATCACTTAAACAGAGATCGCCAAATCAACACTCCCAGTTAACTCACTTAACCGAATCTGTACCGCGAATCAGATGCTGCCGGGTAACACGGTGAAGCAAATCAAAGTCTGTAAACTAAATGGCCCGTTGCTCAATCAAAATTACCAAATTTTAACTACCACAGGATATGTAGAAGGTTCTACTAGAGGCTATTAGCATATTCCCTCTAAAAATAGTCTATTAGCATGTCAATGTCATACCATTACAACATTTCAAAGTATCATTTTTTGAGAAAACGCAAATGGCCTTTGCGTTTCATTGCATTGGAAAGATAGGGAATTTACATCCTCCTAGGAGGCAGGTTTACACAGTTGTCAGATGATCGGTGGACATCCCATGATGATGGCAAAACGACCCTGAGCCCTTGAGCCCCGGCTTTTGCCCAACATCGGGCCTCGTCCTTGATCCGGTCGACAAGCTCATTGAGCGATGGGCTCACATGGTCAAAAACGCACGCGTTCCTATGCTTCCAGATCATCCACGGCACCAAAAGCGCCACAGATTTCAGCGCCTTGCGGAGCGCTGGCGGTGTGGAGTCCGCGCGCAGCCACCAGTCCATGATCGAGTCGTCGTGCTCGGGCGTCGGCGCCGGTAAGCGCAGCCAAGCTAGGATCTCATGCCATGTGTGCCTAGCGAAGGGGCACGCGAGCATCAGGTGTCTGATCGTCTCCGGCTCTTGGTCGCATAGGAGGCATCGCAGGTGGTGCTGCAGGCCACGGCGTGCAAGCCGCTCCGCGGTCCAACAGCGATCTTGAAAGGCCAGCCAGTGGAAAAATTTCACTCTTGGCGGTGCCCAGCTCCTCCAAATGAGTTTCCAGGAGTGGCAGCCCGTCGCGCCCTGGAAGGATGCCCGGTAGCAGGACTGAGCAGTGTACACGCCGTTAGCGGTCCAGCTCCAGAGTAGCTTGTCCGGCTCGTTGGACAGCTCTACGTGCTGCACAAGGTGCCAGAGCTTCAGGTACTGTCCAATCTTGGGGAGGCCGAGCAGCCCACGGATGTCGCGCGCCCAGCTGTTGCCGGCCAAGGCCTCCGCCACCATTCTCACTTTCCGGAGATGCTTGGGGATGCACTGGAAGAGCATGGGCGCAAGCTCGCGGACGGACTGGCCGCCGAGCCAGCGGTCCTCCCAAAAGAGGGCGGTCGAGCCGTCCCCAATGGCCATGGTCGTGGAGGCATGAAAGAGGGCACGCTCTTCGAACGAAAACTGCAGGTCCAGCCCCTGCCATGCGCGCTCAGTGTCCGTACACGCAAGCCATAGCCAACGTAGCCGGAGCACGAGCCCCGTGCGCTCGAGATCCCGGACACCTAGGCCACCATATTCGAGCGGGCGGCAGACCCGGCGCCAATTGACATGACAGTGACCACCATGGGCGTCCGCGCGGCCGGCCCAAAGAAAACCTCGTTGAATCTTCTCAAGTTGCTTCAGGGTTTTCTTGGGGGGTGCGAGTGCGAGCAATTGGTGAATTGGGATAGCGTTGAGCACCGACTTGACAAGCGCCAGCCGACCAGCCTTGTTCATCAGCCATGCCTTCCAGGTAGGGAGCCGGCCCGCCACCGCGTCGACGAGAGGTTGCAGCTGGGCCGCGGAAGGGCGACGGGTGGTGAGCGGGATGCCTAAATAGGTGATCGGCAGCGTCACCACAGGGCACCCGAGCAGCTCCATCAGTCCCGCGTCAGGATCATCTCCGTGGAGAACCGTGACAGAACTCTTGGTGTAGTTCACCTGGAGCAGAGAAGCCGTGCCAAACACGTCAGGATGCCTTTGACAGCGGAGACCTCCTCGGTTGTGGCGTGACAGAAGAGCATCACGTCGTCGGCGTAAAGGGAGATCGCCAAGATGGCGCGTCAGGGGTGGAGCTGCTGGAGGATGCCGGTCTGGAGGGGCCGACGTGGCCGCTTCCCAGGTGTCGGTAGCGACGCACTGATGTGCTTCCTGGCCGCAGCCAGAAACTCGCCAAGCGTCCATGCCTGTTGCGAAGTAGCACGGCTGCGCGATCGCCGCATAGTGATTGGTGGCGAGGCAAACCGACCAGACGCAGGCGAACGGGGGCCGGCGACAGGCGGGCGGCGATCAGGGGTGGGCGCGAGCACAGAGTGGCCACGGGGACGCTGTAGGATGGAGATTGGGCTCTGGGCAGTGGGCACCGGTGATCTGGTGACTGGGGGCCCGACAGCGGCCACTGGGGGCGTCGGCGCAGGAGTTGCGGGCTCGGCTGTTGGCGGCCCAGCCTCATTTGGCCCATCGGCAGTCGTGGGAGGAGGGGGGACCCAAACTTCAGAGGGGGGCGCGGGCGCCGGCACGATGGCGATGGAGGCGGCAACGAGGGCGTCTCTTCCCGCCGAAATCGCCGTGGTGTGATCGTGGGGCTGCGGTGACTGGTCAGCGGCCCGGGCGACAGGAGCGGGCGAGATGCCACTTTGCCCCGACAAGGCGGCAGGCGATCCTGGCTCTCCTAAACCAACTGGCGCCACAGGCTGCGAGTCTGGGACCTGGCTCAAAAGGGCAAGGTCCCGACACGGCGTCGGGTCAGCAGCGGCAGGGGTGGGGCCGGCAGGATCGTCCTCGGGATCATGGGGAGAGCCAGTGTTTGAAATTCCGGGGCTCTCCTGCGCACCCGCTACCAGTGGGAGTTCGCCAGCTGGCCTCGACACAACTGTCGTGGCGTCGTCAGCGGGCTCGACAGACGTGTGCGTCAGGCCTGCCTCCAAAGCCTGCCCTTGCGGGGCCCTTCTTTTTCCTCGTTTGGCTCGGTGACGAGAACTAGCGAGGCCCGACGGACCCGACCATGACAACATGCCATCCCGCGTCGGCAAGGCGGGTGGCACCGCCGCCGCTGCCGCCGGCCGGGGCCAGGAGGTCGCCATGCTCGTCCCATCGGCTCGCCTTGAGCGGTCGCCGGCGTGCCAAGTGAACGCGTCCATGGCCATGCCGTCGGCCCGGCCGTCCGGCGCAGCGTTAGACCGCCTGCGCTTCCGGCCACGGCGTCGCGCCCGACCAGGTCCGGAGCCCTGGCCCTGGCCATGCCCATTACCGGCGCCATCGCGGCCGGGGTCGTCGCTGTTGGCCTGGGCACCGGGAGGGGGCGCCCCAAGCGGAGCCGCACGTACGAGCACAATGGAGATGGGGTACGTGAGCGTCCTGACCACCGGCGCCTTCGAGGGCACACGAGACGGCAGGAGCTCGACGATCTCCAGGATGGCGGCACGGCAGACGTCGGCGGGGTTGTGCACACGGCCGGAAAGCCGAAAGACGGCCAGGTTCTCGCGAGAGCGCGTGTGGGGGTGTAACCTCTTGATCCAGCAGCTCTCCCCAAGAACGTGCTCGGCGGTGGAAAGATGCCAGGCTTGGGCGGGAATGCCACGGAGCTCGAGCTCGACGCGGTATTCGAACACGCCGGCGCCGGCATGCGCGAGCTTGCACCATGGCCGAAGCGACAGCGCGAAGCGCGGCGAGCTGATGAAATGCTCGCCATTGAGCCGGCGCATGGTGTCCAGGGAGGAGAAGAGGATGAGGAAGTCTTCGGGGTGGTGCTCATGGACGGTGAAATCGCCTTCGAAGAGCTCGAGGGAGCGGTAGAGCAGCTCGGCCACCTCAGCCGCGGTCACCTGCGGCCTGTTGCCGGTGATGGAAGCCACCATTGCGCGGCCATGGACCCGCTCGGCCTCCTCCATCTCTGCGGATTGCGCCATGATGACACGCACGGGTACGTCGGGCCGCGGAGGGGGAGCCTGGACCAGCTGGGGAAGCGCAGGCGGCGCCGGGGAGGTGGGGGCGCGGCGGCGCGCTGGGGGCGCCAGTGGCGGGCCGTCCCTGCCTGGGGCGACACGTGGAGGCCGCGCGTCGCCGTGGCGCCGGCTGTCGCAGTCGCGGGATTCGTGGCCAGAGGCGAGGCAGCGCCTCAACCGGACGTCGTTGGTGCAGTCCCTCACCCGGTGGCGGTGGTCGAGGCAGCGAAAACACAGCCCGGCAATCTCCTCCGGCGATGGGCTGCGGCGGCGGGGAGGTGAGGAGCTGGGGGTGCCGTCCTGGCGCGGACGGCGGTGTCGGTTCCTGCGTCGCGGCTGCTGGAACCCATCAGCGTCAAGCACAGCCCCGCCAGAGACGCGGTGGACTTCTGAGCGGGGTCCAAGCCGTTGCCTGGCAGGCATGCGGGCAACCAGCGCGACGCGGCCAGGGGCCCCAGGTACCGGCGAAGTAGCAGGCGCCGGAGGGGTGAGGGCGACGTCCCTGTATGAGCGCGCCGAGGACTCACTCTCCGAGCTGAGCCAGCAGTCACCGAAGGACACGCGCTCGCCGGAGAGGGTCGCCCGGCGGTCGACAGGGGCAGTGCCAGGTGATTCCATGGCAGGGGGCGGGGGAGGCTGGGAGGCGGGCGGCCGGCGGGGGCGTCGGCGGCAGGCAGCGGGGGCTTGGAGGAGCTAGAGGGTGGGAGCGGAGCCATCCGAGGCTGCTGGCTTCCATTTCAAAGTATCATTGGGACATCGAAGTGGGTTGAACTGGTAATAAGCTGCAACGACAACTAGATCTGGAATGCCGACAAATAAAAACACCAAATGGCTTGTGACATTGTGATACTTGGTAATTTAACTTCACATAACTAGCTCTTATCCACATAAGATACATAAATTTCTGAGTTGACTGCAAAACTTATAACTCATACCAGATGCATAAAACCAAAACAAACATCTATGGACATGGTTATGCGGTTACTAACCGCGTCATAGATAATATTTTGTGTTCCTGGATCCAAACGTGGAACTATCAGTCGACCTGAAAAGAATGTCCCTTTCCTGTATCAAAATAGATAAATGATTTGTACAAATAGACATTCAGAAACCAAACCTGATCTAGAGCTTCTCAGTTTGGGAGTTTCGGGTGTGGCAACAGATAACACCTTATCCTTATTACGAGGAAGTGGAGATCGTCCCTTTTAATGAATAAATCAATGAGATGTTAGAAATCATCATAGCATTTCCAATACAAGCAAAAAATAATACGTTCAAACATAAATTGATTCATAATATACACACGGCTTGACTGCAGGTAGTATTCTGATTTCAAAGTCAGCATAGTTTCAGATAGTGTAGCCTTTGCAGAAGTTGCTTGGTTCATTGAGTATAATTTAATTATTTTCAAGCAATTATTTTCGAACTGACAGCAGCGTGATTGATTGGGGATCATATTCTAGTATGCTGATAAAACATATAAATATACAGGCAACACTCAGAATCAATTAGTACCACAAGAACTAGGCACATTTCCTATACTTACATATGGAATTGGAGTTTTGATCATTTGTGATGGTGTACTCGGCAACGCTTTACCTGCAGAACTTTGCTCCACCAATGGGGTGATAGGTACTTCTGCCTGGTAAATAGCTCACTTCAGTATGCACACTTCACTAATAAGGCTGAATTTATTTATTTATTTGCCTTGTTATGGCACTGTTTTTTAGGGTATGTTAAGCTACTGTGATGCAGTGCTAAAGTTGAATTTGGAGTTCCAAAAACGTACAGGAATTGATTTTGTTTCGCAACATAGTACAGTTGTCATATGTTGCAGCTAAGAAGCAATAATTTCAAGACAGCGTCACATTCAAGAACCAAATGATATAGCCACTATTGAAGGCAATGTTCATTTCAATAAACACATGAACTTCATCGGTAGTCTGGAATGAGTGAAAAACAGAGGACCTATTCACA
>NC_041382.1:457207526-457214043 GCF_002162155.2 Triticum dicoccoides | reverse complement strand
CAAATAATAACCACCACATGACAAGATTAAGGTTCTTATAGAGGGAAAGTCTAGTATGCACCCGTTTGTTCACATTAGACTTTTCCTGTATATTAGAAAACAAGAATAAACCATGACCTATTTTTAGCAACCACACATTTGCCAGTCATGGACAAAGCTGTCCGGTAACAGTGACAAGAATGACCAGTTATGTTGTTACTAACCACGTCATAGATAATTTTTTGGCTTCCTGAATCCAACCGTGGAACTACTAGTTGACCTGAAAATGAGTTTTCTCTTTCTTGGGTAAATATGGATTATGGATAAATGGTTTACAGAAACAAGTCAAAAACCAAATGCTTCACCTGATCTGGCGTTTCTCAGTTTGAGATGTTCAGGTGTGGAAACAGCCATAGCCTTACTGCGACTGCGGGTAAGCGGAGATAGCACCTGATATTTTGAATGAACAATTCATTAATTAAATGTCGGGTTAGGTTCAATCATAAAAATTACATATACAAGCAAGATAAAACATAGTGAGACATCAATGGAGTCACAATACACATACAACCTGACTGCAGGCAAAATACTAGAGTTTTAGATGTTGCAGCATTTGCACAACTTGATCAGTTTCTTTAATGTATCTTCAAAAAATTAATTTCAAAATGACAGCAGCATGATTTATGGTGATAAAGTTGGTGCAGAGCCCTACTGCATTCACCCAGTAAGGCGCCAGCTTTTATAAGGAACTAAGCAATCAGTCTAACCAATTGTATTCCCTGGGATTAAGATTGGATTTAAGTTACTTATACACTATAAGTTGTCCAAAACATTCAAAATTACCTTAAGCAAATGGTTATCACCAAGAAAACATGTAGGGATGTGCTACACTAGGCCATCCAGAGATTAGCTTATTCAAGATTGCATTGATCTAGCTTAAAGTGTGTGGTAGCTCTATATAAATGTAACATCAGATTAAAGTCATTTATATGCTCTGGATGATTGAACAAGCAAGTAAAACGTATACTTATTGTCTGTTTGTTGCTGAGAGAGAGAGAGAGAGAGAGAGATTTGCTGAACAATCATTTTAAGGCTGAGAGTGGAGAAATATTATTTCATTTTTTGAGATGCAGAGTTCGGAACTCACCGTTTTAGGATCTTTCACATCTGGAGAGGCTGAAGTTCCAGTTGGAACCATCGCCTGAATTGATGCTTTCTCGTTAGTTATTTGCCGCTCAGCTTGTCTCCTTAACAAAGCTTTAGGGGTACTTTCACAACCTCTCGCATCCAAAGGACCAGACACTGCTCTATCTGCATTTGGTATCATTTTATAGTCCTCTGAAGCCTCAGGACTGCTTCTACAACCTAAATTAAGCTCACCGTTGATCAATTTCTCGTAAGCGTCGCAGTGAAACAAATTATTTTCAGAAGGAACACTGTGTGGTCTCAACTCTTTGCTCTTATGTGTATCCCTGGCTGGACCACGTTCCAAACCCTTAGCAACCACAGCGTCTGTAGAACAGTTCTCTTTAGGTGATACTGTACTAGATAAGCCCTCAGAAATCACATTCACTAATATTCTAACAGTGTTGACAATATTTCCCATGAGAAAGGATCCAAGCAAATTGGTAATGTTGCTTGCAGGAGCTTCTCCAAGGACACTCGAGTTGATACAGGTGACAGAGGAGCTAGTTCAAGGTTCTATCTGCAAACTTGCTGTCTCAGGATACAAACAAGTGCAGCTACCCCCTACTCCAGACTAAAAGTCCACTCAAATAGTGGTTATAAACCTGCAGGCATGGTATGCAGCAAAGACAAAGTCATTCATAATTTGTACCAGTGGCAATAGAGTAAAAGCACCGTTTGATAACCTTTTTGAAACCAAAAAGGTGTACGTGTTACCAAATTCAGAAAGTTCATCTATTTAGCTCAAGCTTCGAATCTCCAACATTTTTTGTTGCCTTTTGAAGGAAAAACTACAGAGGCAGCTTCGACAAGATGTGCAAATAGTGCACTGGACAGAGGCTGGGTTTTTTTTTCAGCTTTACATTTCTACAGACAAACTGATTGTGTGCACAATGGAAGCAAGGAAATGAGAATCTCATTTATGCACGCAAGAACTATAAAGTGAAACCTGAATTAGCACCATGATCCTACCTTCAGTCTCAAGAGTAGAAAAATAGTTACTCCTCATTATGTGCGTAGGAGGGCATCAGGTGTAAGCGAACATTCACAGTTTTATTCCTGCAAAGAAAATACATAAGAAATTCAATCAACTGAAGAAACAAAAATATGCACGTATAACCCGGCCTCCTAGACGATAGATACATTTACAGGCAAAAACTTAATATTTTTTATAACAACATAATAAAGCTTATAAAATCCCTCTTTGTTACTAGCCGAAGATTGGATGGGTGAACCTGTTTTGATGCACCAAAAAACAATTTGTTCTGATGTTTTGCTTTATGAATAAGTATAAGTAAAACTAGCACATATGCCCATGCGTTGCAACGGGAAAATTGATGTTTTGTGCAAGCATAATGTCCCACAGCACCGGATTCACTATGAAGAACATGCTGCAACCCAACATCCTTCTACAAAATGAACATAAAAAAATATGATGCAATTTAGCCATGTTCATACTTTCTTTGCCGGGCATAATCTCTCACTGATTTCATTTAAGTATAATCCTTTCTTTAATTACCATGACGTCCTCACTCGTTTTAGTCGGGAGTCAAATCCTTCCTTTTCTAATTTAGCAGCCCCAACACATTGAAACCTACTAATCCTTCCTTTTATCCTACATTTTTACCTCAAGTCCTTCATTTAATTAGCCTCATCTATTTGAATATTCTATTTATTAAGACCACAATCTTTGTTTTAAGTATTCCACCGGTTTACCCATAATTCTTTCTTTAATTAGCCACATCTGCTTAAATATTTTATTTAAGCCCACAATCCTTCCTTTAATTAGCTCATTCGCTTAATTAGCTCGCCCTCAACATGAGGACTGCCACTCATATATTTAGAGTGAGTTGGGATTAGTAAATATGAATGGCGCATAGGTCGTTGGTTGTTATATCGAAGATCCAGACAGGAGGTCCTGTGTTCAATTCCAACAATGTTGATTTATTTTGACCCAATTATTTTTCGCGGTCTCTATGAAAGCCCATAAAAGGCCCAACAACATATAAGTACCTGGCCCAGGTGGCTTAGCCTGTGTATGAGTCAAACGAAAAGGACTAAACGAAACCAAGAATACCTATTCCCTTTAATAGTAGGTATAGATTTGGAAAATTGGACTACAGAACATGCATTGACACCGCCCGTGTTGGTTTCAGCAGATGGAGTTTGATACCATAAGTCTTAGCCCTTGGTAGAATGAAACCAAAAAAAGCAAAGCTATGATGTCTAACTAGATCCAGGATAAATTAAATGAACCAGGGAGCACCATGCATCGCGCGGTTGTTCTGGTATGATATTAATAGTTTCTGCTGCTGACATGCACTAGAGCCTAGACTGCAAGGGAAGGCACTGCACATAAATTATATTATGTTGAGTTTGCATAAAAAAAAGCTATGTATTTCCAAGTGCATGAGCATGCGGGCTATTATTAAAATTCTTATTTTGTCACACACGAATCTCAAAGAAAGCATTGATGGTCCAGATTGCTCTATGTGCCTTCACTCCTGTGCACAAAATATGCCTTCATAAAATGCTTGGTAATAAAAAACTGAGGCGGCATATGGCATTAGTAACCGTAGGACATGGGAGTGAAATATAGCTGCAACATCCTGGTTCAGGTCAGCCGAGTAGCTTGCAGGCTATATGACAAGTTTCTAGTTATTTCATCAGTATATTAAGCTATTTTACTTATACAATTTCAGCAGACAACCAATGAGGCAATGAGGTTTCAACATTTTACCCACCTAAGTGCTACAGAGGTGCAAGTTTGGATAAGCAGAAACAGAATTTACTCTAAATTAACTAATGTAGTAGAATACGTAATCTCATCACTGAACCAGAGAATCAGTATCCATGTTTTGATTGTCCAATTGGTCCACCGTCGATCTAAATGGTAGACACTAGTTGAATAATTGGTAGGACCACTCAAAAGTTAACGCAAAGTACTTTTGAACAGATCCAAGTGTCTGCTTCTCCTATTGTATTTTAAAACGTTGCCTAATTCATAGGATGATCCTACTCTCTGTCTCTCCCGTTGTAACACACTAATACTTGAAAACATGTACCAATTAGTTTCACTGAGTCACCAGCACTATTTCGACCCTACTCCCCGGTACTGCATTTCACAATTTCAGTGCAATGAGCCAGTGTTTTTGTATATTAACAATACGTCCAAATCGCAGTACAAGAAAAGGAAGAAGAAGAACATTTAAAAATAAAGAAACATACTTTTGTGATGAACTTCAAATCAAAGTCAAACGAACAAAATAAAAGGGTCCTGCCACTCTGAAAAAGGCCCTCTCGTGCAAGGATGCGATGGTGTCAAGCAAATCGGAATCTAAATAGAGAATAAAGGTTTGCGAATCATACGCAGGTCCGTCCAGAGGCGGCGTGGGGAACAGGGACCTTGAAGGGCGGCTAGGGTTCTTCCTCCCGGCGGTGGAGCTTGGAGTGGAGGTTGGTAATATCAATTCGCTTTGGGGCTTGGAGTGGAGGTTGGTGCTGTCAATTCGCGGCCAAGGGATTCAGCTAGCTATACCTACCAGTACCAGGGAGATGTCATCCGCGAACTGATGATTTGCCCGACCTTTACTGTGCCTCGGCCAAAATGCCCATCTTACTTTGCAATTTCAATTGATAATATGTGACATGTTTTGTTGCTTTGCTTCTAGACAAAACTTCACATGTTAAGAATAACTATCTGAATCCTTTGCTGCCGAGTAACAATAAAATATACAGATACATTATTTATTATGAACATTATATAGTACTTCTTTTCTAAAATACTAGAACATGAGGGCGCGCGTTGCCGCTCCCGATCATTTCAAAAGAAGTATATTTACATGGAGTGTAATGCAGAATTTTCAAAACCCATGATGTTTACGTATCAGCATATTTACATCAAAGAAAAAGAATATCAAAAGTTGGATTTAGCGTATAGTGGGAAATTACGGATCTATTGCAAATCATCAGTTTGAATGGTGACTATAGTCCTGTTTAAAAAAGAAGTCAACTTCATGGCTGCAACATCTTGGCATTGCAAATGTCCGCCTATACAAACACAAGAAAAGAAGAATCTATCTTCGTGCCTCAACAAAAACTAAACGGCACATAGCACTTTGTTGCAATTATGAATTTTATCCAATCATGAATTTTATTTTTTAGGTGTAGACATCAGACAATAAGTTTTTGTAGGCATGATGAGATTTGAAAACATCATACCATGAGCAATGTAGATAAAAATGATTATTAATTCAGCTAGCAAAACTAATTAAATGTCTTTGAGATGTACACCATCAAACTAAATATTGCAGGATTCTAGTCTGACCTGGAAGGCAAATTCCTGATAAAATTATTTCAACAGATGAAGCAAGAACTGCTTCTCAACAATGACCGACTAAGTTTCAAAGATCACCTCCATGGCCGCGCACAAGGAGATGCAACCAACGGAAGGGGCAGTACTGCTGCCACTAATTGCCGTCTATGCCTCATCCATTGCAACGACAAGGGGATTAGGGTGATGGGCCTTAGGTTGGCTGGTGTTGTCTCGTCGCAGCGGAATACCATCTTATTGTCGTCCATCTAGTACGCAGCAGAGGTGTATTGTTCCCAAAAAAAGCAGAAGTGTATCGACAAATTCCATGCGCGATTGGGCGGCGGAAGCGGAACAGGAGAGGCCGAGGATGGGAGAGCTAAAGATGGGCTAACGGGCCTGACGAAAGCCCGGATCAACCACAACGCACGCAGTTCAATCCGCGGAGCAGCTGCCCAATCATGATCCGCAAAACACGCTAGGAAGGGTCGCTAATTATATCTGGACCAGTAACAGCAGGATCGGACGGCTAAAGACGCCAAATTGCTGTGAGAAGTCATAGCTAGTTGTGTTATACTGTTTAGTAATACTCCTATAAAAGGTGTTGGCGCGCTCTGCATCGTCCGGTCTGCCCCATGCACCTCACGCCGATGCTTGTATGCCGCTTCCCGCCATTTGATCGGGCCATGATGTGTGGGTCAAGGGCGCGCCCGGGCCTCCTTGTCTGTCAGTCATTCCCCAAGCTGGGTCTAATGGGGGATGTTGTGGGGACACTTTCACCCGTTGGCCTTTGTTCGGATGCGGAGGGGCTTTATCTACCCGGCCTCATGTCGTACTGGCAGGTTGACGTGTTTTGGTCCGTGTGGGCTGCTTTCACCTGTTGGTCTCCTTCGGGTCTGGATGAGCTTTGGCTACGCGGCCTCTTACTGTTACGGCCCTTGGCCGGACGGCATATGTTATGTAATATCTGTCTTGTCTCAAAAAAATGTAATACTTGTCTGGCTTTTGGACATGGAGATCCGGTCGACTGGTGTGTGTGTG
>NC_041382.1:457196077-457207204 GCF_002162155.2 Triticum dicoccoides | reverse complement strand
TGTGTGTGTGTGCCCTTTGAACGTACTCTTCCCCTTGATCAGTTGATCGTTTCGCTTGGCTCCCTTTTGCATGTGTCATGTCGGGTGGGTGTCGGGCTGTGGCAGACGACATCGGCCCGTGAATCGTCTGTTCAGTTCACTTGGCTTCCCCTGCCCATGCGGTTCCGGGTGGGAGTATATGCCTCTTTTGGCATTTTTGGTTGTTGTCCCCTCGACCGCTAGTCAGCGCATGATCTAGTCGGTGCATGATGTTTGAGTAGATTCTTTTTGTCACGTGGGGTCAATTGTGGTATGGTATGGTTGATACGAGTTGTATGTTATTATGGTGTTGTCTTATGGTGCCTTCTGTGTCGCGCGGGTGTGTGGGATCCCCGCTGTAGGGTGTTGTAATATGTTAATGATTTGCTTATACTGGGTTGCGGAAGCCACAAAAACCTGAACCCTAGTTCGTGAGTTGTTGCATATGTCATTAAAGGGGACTTTTAATGCTATGGTTGGGTTTTAACTTAATGAATCTTTAGTAGTTGTGGATGCTTGCTAGAGTTTCAATCATAAGAAAATGTGACCAAGTATGGAAAGTATGTTAGCTTAAGCCTCTCCCTCATAAGTATGATGATTATCGCTATCGTGTCATATTCAGTTGACTAGGGACAATTATTTTCTCATTGTTCATCAAAAACCTTTACTTTATTGTTATTTTATTAAAAAGAAACTAACTGTTTATTATCTTGCAAATCTATCATTTTATCTTTGCAAACTAGTTTATTTCTTCTTCTAGGTAAAGCGAACTTTTAGTATGCGTAGAGTTGTATCGGTGGTCGATACAACTTGAGAGAATATTAATTCTATCTTTTTAGCTCCTTGTTGGGTTCGACACTCTTATTTATTGAAAAGGCTATAACCGATCCCCTATTTACTTATGGGTTATCACCTGCTTAGGGGCACGGCGGGGGCGGTCCTTAGAGACGACAAAGGCATATTATCGTGGGGGGGGAGTAGATTGACTACTGCGCGAATGTCTTGATGGTTGGAGTCTTGGCTCTCAATTCGGTCTACTGCTGGCACAAAGGTCGAGATATAATCGCATTATTAGCTCCTCAGACAACCTGGAGGTGATCGATGTCATGAAGTATGGAGGACGGTCGGTGGGTGCGGCGGCGGCAATCTTCGATGCTTGTTTTCATTATGTTTGTGATTTTATATTTCTAGGTTCGAACATTGTAATAGAGAAGCAAATAAAGTTGCACATGAGCTTACTAGATTAGGTAGATTTTCTATGACTTCTGATTGGTTTGAGGAACCCTTAAATGAAATTGTAACGATCATCATAAACAATGTGTTGGTTATTTCTATTGAATAAAGTTTCTAGTTTATTTCAAAAAAAATACCCAGACATCAAATTGTTATACTACTAAAGAGTAGTTCATAGGCATTCCTTGAAAAATTCCTATCCTCGAACACTCATCAAAAGGTAGAACAAATTTACGAGCATCTTTAAATAAGGTAGACCAATAAAAATTAGACTATAATACCTTGTGTGCAGTTTTGCCTCCAACATGATGTCCTTCATAAGTAAACGAGTGACACCTTCTCAATACATCATCCTATTCATTTCCAGGTATCCAATGACTAATAATGACATCTACTGTTTTATACAAATGAAGATCATCCCAAAAATAGTGTATCAACTCATAGAAGAATTTTCTCTTTTGTTCATAAATAAAATTGGAAGGTATGTACTTAGCAACAATATAATTAGCATAGTCAACAAACCAAGGTTTAGCAACAGAAGTTGTAACTACATCTAATTGCTCATAGGAAAACTATCATTAATAGGAATAGGATCATCGGTTATGTTTTTGAAGGAAATATGCCCTAGAGGCAATAATAAAGTTGTTATCTATATTTCCTTATATCATGATAAATGTTTATTATTCATGCTAGAATTGTATTAACCGGAAACTTAGTACATGTGTGAATACATAAATAAACAGAGTGTCCCTAGTATGCCTCTACTTGACTAGCTCGTTAATCAAAAATGGTTAAGTTTCCTATCCATGGACATGTGTTGTCATTTGATGAACGGGATCACATTATTAGAGAATGATGTGATGGACAAGACCCATCCGTTAGCTTAGCACTATGATCGTTTAGTTTGTTGCTATTGCTTTCTTCATAACTTATACATGTTCCTATGACTATGAGATTATGCAACTGCCAAATACCGGAGGAACACTTAGTGTGCTATCAAACGTCACAACGTAACTGGCTGATTATAAAGATGCTCTACAGGTGTCTCCGATGGTATTTGTTGAGTTCGCATAGATCAAGATTAGGATTTGTCACTCCGATTGTTGGAGAGGTATCTCTAGGCCCTCTCGGTAATGCACATCACTATAAGCCTTGCAAGCAATGTGACTAATGAGTTAGTTGCGGGATGTTGCATTACAGAACGAGTAAAGAGACTTGCCGGCAACGAGATTGAACTAGGTATGATGATACCGACGATCGAATCTCGGGCAAGTAACATACTGATGACAAAAGGAACAACGTATGTTGTTATGCAGTTTGGCCGATAAAGATCTTCATAGAATATGTAGGAACCAATATGAGCATCCAGGTTCCGGTATTGGTTATTGACCGGAGATGAGTCTCGGTCATGTCTACATAGTTCTCGAACCGTAGGGTCCGCATGCTTAATGTTTGATGACGATCGGTATTATGAGTTTATGTGTTTTGATGTACAGAAGGTAGTTCGGAGTCCCGGATGTGATCACGGACACGATGAGGAGTCTCAAAATGGTCGAGACATGAAGATTGATATATTGGAAGGTTATGTTTGGACACCGGAATGGTTTCGGATGAGTTCGGGCATATACCGGAGTACTAGAGGGTTACCGGAACCCCCGGAGGCTTAATGGGCCTACATGGGCTTTAGTGGAAGAGAGAGGAGGCGGCCAAGAGGTGGGGACATGCCCCCCAATCCCAATCCGAATTGGGAGGGGGGCCGGCCCCCTTTCCTTCTTCTTCTCTTCCCCTTCCTTCCCCCTCATATTAGGACTAGGAATCCCCCCTTGGGGGCACACCATGAGGACCGGCCGACCCCCTCCCCCCTCCTTTATATACGGGGGAGGGGGCACCCCATACACACACAAGTTGACAATTGTTTTAGCTGTTTGTGGTGCCTCCCTCCACAGATACACACCTCGGTCATATCGTCGTAGTGCTTAGGCGAAGCCCTGCGTCGGTAACTTCATCATCACCGTCAACACGCGCGTCGTGCTGACGAAACTCTCCCTCAGCCTCAACTGGATCAAGAGTACGAGGGACGTCACCGAGCTGAACGTGTGTAGATCGCGAAGGTGTCGTGCGTTCGATACTTGATCGGTTGGACCGCGAAGACGTTTGACTACATCAACTGTGTTTCTTAACGCTTCCGCTTTCGGTCTACGAGGGTACGTAGACATACTCTCCCCTCTCGTTGCTATGCATCCCTAGATAGATCTTGCGTGATCGTAGGAAAATATTTGAAATATTGCGTTCGCCAATAGTTTTCCATTCTAGATAAATGAGCAGCTAAAGGATTTTCTTCCCTCTTCCTATCAACAATATGCAAATCAAATTCTTGCAACAATAAAACCCACCTAATGAGTCTAGGTTTAACATCTTTCTTGTTCATAAGATATTTAATAGCAGTATGATCAATATGAACTATGACTTTAGAATCAACAATGTAGATTTAAATTTGTCGCAAGAAAAAACAACCACTAATAATTTCTTTGAGTAGCATCTAATGTTTTACTAGCATAGTGAATGGCATTAAGTTGTTTATACTCTTTGTCCTGAAATAGTCCTGACTGCATAATCGCTAGCATTACACATAATTTCTGAAGGTAGGTTCCAATCAGGGGTTGAATTAAAGGTGTAGTAACCAAAGCTTTATTTTATGTTTCAAAAGCTTCTGCATAGCCTTCTTCAAAAGAGAACTAAACATCTTCTTGCATTAAATTTGTAATATACACATCCTACCCGGCGTCGAGCTCACTCTCATCTCCCCAATCAGTGTGGGATAAAATTTGGGGCGAGGGATTTGGGAGAGGGACAATAATGAAAGGGGAAAAGACAAGGCTGGGGATTTAGCCATGCAATGATTAGTACAAGTGAATATCTAGAAAACACAGGGGGGGTCTGCAAAAGTGCGTAGTGGCCGGCTTGGCCTTGTATCCGCCAGTGTGGCGCAAATGTCGACCCATAATTGGCAGTAATTTTTTTGCCCCCGAACTATAATTTTGGGGGTGGCGGAGTCCACCTTTGCAAGTTTGTGGGCTAAACCATCATGGGCTGTGCAAGTTTCTCCCGGTGCTTTTAACTCTCTTTTTTATTAGCAAGACAGGCCATGGTTTTTTAAGGGAAAACCTACTGCCATTTTATTTAACTAGTGGCAGAGTTACACCATGTATTACATGTGATAGTAAGAAATCTGAAGGATCATCAATCCACTCACAACTACATTTAGCATCATAAGAGAACCTAGCTAGGTAATGTGCCTGCCATTCACTTTCATCGGATGGTGCTTGAACTCAATGGATGTAATCCCAGGAGCTATCTGAAAACAATCTGCCAAGATAGTTGCATTAGTGTTGAGATATATTACTTTGGCAATGCAACTCAATGTATTGATCGGTGCATAACGCACGTATATATGGGTGTAAAAAGTGGGCCTCGACCTCAACTATACAAGGACTAGGAGGTGGGCCAAGATATACAATATACATGCACAACCATATATTCAACACCACCCCGCGATCAAAGCGTCGTCGGAGACGCAGAGACTGGACCTGAACTCCAGTAGCCAGTCCCTTCGTCATCCCATCGGCGAACTGTTACGCCGTCGGGACGTGAAGGACCTGGATGCGCCCAAGAGCCACCTGAAGGAAATACACCCTAGAGGCAATAATAAAGTTATTATTTTATATTTCCTTATATCATGATAAATGTTTATTATTCATGCTGGAATTGTATTAGTCGGAAACTTGATACATGTGTGGATACATAGACAAAACACTGTGTCCCTAGTAAGCCTCAACTAGACTAGCTCGTTAATCAAAGATGGTTAAGTTTACTAACCATAGACATGTGTTGTCATTTGATGAATGGGATCACATCATTAGGAGAATTATGTGATGGACAAGACCCATCCATTATCTTAGCATATTGATCGTTCAGTTTTATTGCTATTGATTTCTTCATGTCATATACATATTCCTTTGACTATGAGATTATGCAACTCACAGATACCGTAGGAATGCCTTGCGTGCTATCAAACTTCACTACATAACTGGATGATTATAAAGATGCTCTACAGGTATCTCCGAAGGTGTTTATTGGGTTGGCATAGATCGAGATTAGGATTTGTCACTTCGAGTATTGGAGAGGTATCTCTGGGCCCTCTCGGTAATGCACATCATAATAAGACTTGCAAGCAATGTGACTAATGGGTTAGTTGCGGGATGATGTATTATAGAACGAGTAAAGAGACTTGCTGGTAACGAGATTGAACTAGGTATGAAGATACCGACGATCAAATCTCGGGCAAGTAACATACCGATGACAAAGGGAATAACGTATGTTGTCATTACGGTTTGACTGATAAAGATCTTCGTATAATATGTAGGAACCAATATGAGCATCCAGGTTCCACTGTTGGTTATTGACCAGAGAGGTGTCTCGGTCATGTCTACATAGTTCTCGAACCTGTAGGGTCCGCACGCTTAACGTTCGATGACGATTTGTATTACATGAGTTATGTGATTTGGTGATCGAATGTTGTTCAGAGTCCCAGATGAGATCACGAACATGACGAGGAGTCTCAAAATGGTCAAGAGGTAAAGATTCATATATAGGAGGATAGTATTCGGACACCGAAAGTGTTCTGGGGGTACCAGGTACGTATCGGGTCACCGGGGTTCCGGGCAACCCGCGGCAAGCTATATGGGCCTAATGGGCCCAGAGTTGGACAGACCAGCCCCTAAGGGACTGGTGCGCCCCCTTTGCTAGCCGAATAGGAAGAGGAAGGGAAAGGGGGGAAGAGAGAAGGAAGGGGAGGCTAATCGGCCTCCCCCTTCCTTCCCTCCTCTCTCCCCTTTCCTTCCCTCTCCAGAAAAGATGGTAAGGGGGGCAAATTGGACAAGGCCCCCAAGTAGGATTCCTCCTACTTGGGGCGCCCCATGGCTGTCCCCCTCCCCCTCCCACCTATATATATGTGGGGAGGGGCGCCTAGAACACACGACTAACATTGTTAGCCGTGTGCGGTGCCCCCCTCCATAGTTTATGCCTCCGGTCATATTCACATAGTGCTTAGGCGAAGCCCTGCGTGGATCACTTCACCATCACCGTCACCACGCCATCGTGTTGACGGAACTCTCCCTCAACACTTTGCTGGATCAAGAGTTTGAGGGACGTCATCGAGCTGAATGTGTGTAGAACTCGGAGGTGTCGTACGTTCGGTACTTGATCGGTCGAAATGTGAAGAAGTTTGACTACATCAACCGCATTGTCAAACGCTTCCGCATTCGGTCTACGAGGGTACGTGGACACACTCTCCGCCTCTCGTTTCTATGCATCTCCTAGATAGATCTTGCACGAGCATAGGAATTTTTCTGAAATTGCATGCTATGTTCCATAACAGTGGCATCCGAGCCAGGTCTATGCGTAGATGATATGCACGAGTAGAACATAGAGAGTTATGGGCGGTGATAGTCATACTACTTACCACCAACATCTTATTTTGATTCGGTGGTATTGCTGTATGAAGAGGCCCGGACTAACCTTACATGACCACGTTCATGAGACCGGTTCCACCGACAGACATGCAACTAGTTTTGCATAAAGGTGGCTGGCGGGTGTCTGTTTCTCCAACTTTAGTTGAATCGACTTTGACTACGGGTGGTCCTTGTTGAAGGTTAAAACAGCAAACTTGGTGAAATTGTTAGGGAACGTAGTAATTTCAAAAATATTCCTACGCACACGCAAGATCCATCTATGTGATGCATAGCAACGAGAGGGGAGAGTGTTGTCCACGGACCCTCATAGACCGTAAGCGGAAGCGTTATGACAACGCGGTTGATGTAGTCGTACGTCTTCACGATCCGATCGATCCTAGTACCGAAGGTACAGCACCTCCACGATCTGCACACGTTCAGCTCGGTGACGTCCCACGAACTCTAGATCCAGCTCAGGTCGAGGGAGAGTTTCGTCAACACGACGGCGTGATGACGGTGATGATGAAGTTACCGATGCAGGGCTTCGCCTAAGCTCTACAACGATATGAATGAGGTGGAAATCTGTGGAGGGGGGCACCACACATGACTAAATAATCAACTTGTGTGTCTATGGGGTGCCCCCTCCCCCGTATATAAAGGAGTGGAGTAGGGGGAGGGTTGGCCCTCTCATGGCGCGCCCAAGGGGGGAGTCATACTCCCGGTGGGAGTAGGATTCCCCCTTTCCTAGTTGGAGTAGGAGAGGAAGGAAGGGGGAGAGAGGGAAGGAAAGGGGGGGGGGGCTGGCCCCCACCCAATTCGGATTGGGCTTGGGGGGGCGCACCCTCCACCTTGGCCGCCTCCTCCTCTCTCCCACTAAGGCCCAATAAGGCCCATACACTCCCCGGGGGGTTCCGGTAACCCCCCGGTACTCTGGTAAATGCCCCAACTCACCTGGAACCATTTCGATGTCCAAACATAGCCTTCCATTATATCGATCTTTATGTCTCGACCATTTCGAGACTCCTCGTCATGTCCGTGATCTCATCCGGGACTCCGAACAACCTTCGGTACATCAAAAAACATAAACTCATAATACTGATCGTCATCGAACGCTAAGCGTGCGGACCCTACGGGTTCGAGAACTATGTAGACATGACCGAGACTCGTCTCTAGTCAATAACCAATAGCGAAACCTGGATGCTCATATTGGTTCCTACATATTCTATGGAGATCTTTATCGGTCAAACCGCATAACAACATATGTTGTTCCCTTTGTCATCGGTATGGTACATGCCCGAGATTCGATCGTCGGTATCTCAATACCTAGTCCAATATCATTACCAGCAAGTCTCTTTCGTTCCGTAATGCAACATCCCATAACTAACTCATTAGTTACATTACTTGCAAGGCTTATAGTGATGTGCATTACCGAGAGGGCCCAGAGATACCTCTCCGATACACAGAGTGACAAATCCTAATCTCGATCTATGCCAACTCAACAAACACCATCGGAGACACCTATAGAGCACCTTTATAGTCACCCAGTTACGTTGTGACGTTTGATAGCACACTAAGTGTTCCTCCGGTATTCGGGAGTTGCATAATCTCATAGTCATAGGAACATGTATAAGTTATGGAGAAAGCAATAGCAGTAAACTAAACAATCAAAGTGCTAAGTGATACATCTCCGTCGTATCTACTTTTCCAAACACTTTTGCCCTTGTTTTGGACTCTAACTTGCATGATTTGAATGGAACTAAACCGGAGTGACGTTGTTTTCAGCAGAATTGCCATGGTGTTATTTATGTGCAGAAACAAAAGTTCTCGGAACGACCTGAAACTTCACGGAGATTATTTTTGGAAATAATAAAAAATACTGGCAAAAGATCAAGACCAGGGGGCCCACACCCTAGCCACGAGGGTTGGGGGCGCGCCTGCCCCCTGGGTGCACCCCCTACCTCATGGGCCCACTAGAGCTCCTCCGACCTCAACTCCAACTCTATATATTCGTGTTCGGAGAGAAAAAAATCAAGGAGAAAGATTCATCGCGTTTTACGATATGGAGCCGCCACCAAGCCCTAAACTCTCTCGGGAGGGCAGATCTGGAGTCCGTTCAGGGCTACGGAGAGGGGAATCCGTCGCCATCGTCATCATCAACCATCCTCCATCACCAATTTCATGATGCTCATCGCCGTGCGTGAGTAATTCCATCGTAGGCTTGCTGGACGGTGATGGGTTGGATGAGATTTATCATGTAATCGAGTTAGTTTTGTGTAACGCCCCAGATATAACTTGCCCAATTTGTACTCCAACTCTTGCCATTTCCGGCGTTAAGTTATATTTATTTCCTCGGATTTGGCTTTTGTCTCCGTGTGTTGTTGTCGTTGTCATGCATCTCATATCATGTCATCATGTGCATTGCATTTGCATACGTGTTCGTCTCATGCATTCGAGCTTTTTCCCCGTTGTCCGTTTTGCATTCTGGCGCTCTGTTCTCCTCTGGTGGTCTTTTCTAGCTTTCTTTCGTGTGTGGGGATTAAACATTTCCGGATTGGAACGAGACTTGCCAAGCGGCCTTGGTTTACTACTAGTAGACCGCCTGTCAAGTTTCGTGTCATTTGAACTTCGTTTGATACTCCAACGGTTAACCGAGGGACCGAAAAGGCATCGTGTGTGTTGCAGCCCAACACCCCTCCAATTTGGCCCAAAACCCACCAAACTCAGCTCCATCATCTAGAGCGTTCGATCACGATCGCGTGGCTGAAAACCGCACCTCATTTGGACTCTCCTAGCTCCACTTATGCCTATGGGCACTAACATCCGCTTCAGCACTGCTTTCCATCCTCAAACAAGCGGTCAAGTCGAGCGTGTCAACCAGATTCTTGAAGATATGCTCAGGGCTTGTGTGATCTCCTTCGGCATAAAGTGGGAGGATTGTCTTCCTTATGCTGAATTCTCCTACAACAATAGTTTTCAAGCAAGTTCGGGCAAGGCCCCATTTGAAATTCTGTATGGCAGGAAGTGCCGTACCCCTCTCAACTGGTCTGAAACTGGTGAACGTCAGCTGCTGGGTAATGACTTAATCACAGAAGCAGAAGAAATGTGCAAAGTCATTCGTGATAACCTCAAAGCAGCCCAATCCCGCCAGAAGAGCTACTATGATAGTAAGCACCGTGATTTGGCTTTCGAGATCGGAGATCATGTTTACCTCCGTGTCTCTCCTATGAAAGGTACTCGTCGCTTCGGTATCAAAGGGAAGCTTGCCCCTAGATACGTGGGACCTTTCAAGATTGTCAGCAAGAGGGGTGACCTCGCCTATCAACTCGAGCTTCCTTCAAACTTTGCAAATGTTCATGACGTGTTCCATGTCTCTCAGCTTCGAAAGTGCTTCAAGACTCCTGACCGCACCGTCAACTTCGAGGACATTGAGCTCCAAGAAGATCTCTCTTATCGTGAGCACCCAGTTGCTATTCTTGAAGAGACTGAACGCAAGACTCGCAACAAGTCGATCAAATTTCTCAAAGTCAAGTGGTCACACTATTCCGACCGTGAAGCTACCTGGGAACGCGAGGATCACCTCCGTTCTGAGTACCCGGAGTTCTTTCAGTCCTAGATCTTGGGACGAGATCTTTTCGTAGTGGTGGAGTGTTGTAACGCCCCAGATATAACTTGCCCAATTTGTACTCCAACTCTTGCCGTTTCCGGCGTTAAGTTATATTTATTTCCTCGGATCTGGGTTTCGTCTCCGTGTGTTGTTGTCGTTGTCATGCATCTCATATCATGTCATCATGTGCATTGCATTTGCATACGTGTTCGTCTCATGCATTCGAGCTTTTTCCCCGTTGTCCGTTTTGCATTCCGGCGCTCCGTTCTCCTCCGGTGGTCTTTTCTAGCTTTCTTTCGTGTGTGGGGATTAAACATTCCCGGATTGGAACGAGACTTGCCAAGCGGCCTTGGTTTACTACCGGTAGACCGCCTGTCAAGTTTCGTGTCATTTGGACTTCGTTTGATACTCCAACGGTTAACCGAGGGACCGAAAAGGCCTCGTGTGTGTTGCAGCCCAACACCCCTCCAATTTGGCCCAAAACCCACCAAACTCAGCTCCATCATCTAGAGCGTTCGATCACGATCGCGTGGCCGAAAACCGCACCTCATTTGGACTCTCCTAGCTCCACTTATGCCTATAAATAGCCCCCTCATTTTTCGGATCTCTCCCCCCCTCGAAACCCTAATTTTTCCAGATCCGCCGCTCCCCCCGCCGACGGACACGTCCGAATCGGGCCGGACGTGTCCGCCCCGCCGCGCCCAGCCATCCGCCGCTTGCCACGTGGCCTCGCCTGTCCCCGCCGCCGCCGCGGCCCGGGAG
>NC_041382.1:457186151-457195621 GCF_002162155.2 Triticum dicoccoides | reverse complement strand
GCCGCCCGGCGCCGCTCCGCCGCCACCATCGGTCGCCATCGCCGGCCCCGCCTCACCTCCTCACGCCGGCCGCCGCCCTGCCTGTCGCCGGCGAACGGTGCTCCGGCCGTCTCGATTCGCGCGCGGGGTAAAAAAAAACCCTAGATCTGATCTGAGAGAGGGTTTTTTTTCACTGTCCCTAAATTTTTAGTCCAAGTTGCTATGTTCGAGGCTCCGTAACTTTGCGTCCGTTGCTCCGATTTGGGCGTATAGCAGATCAAAATGTTCGACTCGACGAATACATCATTTCATTACATTGCATCATTTTCATTTGAGCTCATCTTGATGCCCGAAATGCTGTTAGAAGAGGGCTTCGTGAGTTAATTGTCAGATCTGCTAGTTCATCTTAGACTTTTGTCATTTTTGCCATGATTATTGTGTGCATGATATGCCTGTGAGTCCTTCATATATTTTGTTAAGGATTTTGTCTTCTTTCTAGAGGTGCAACCCAGGCATTTTTAGGATGTGTGTGGTGACTTGTGCAAGCTTGCAAAGTGAGGCACCCGGCAAATCTGTTTTCAGGGACTTAGTAGTTTTCACTAAGTCTGGGATTATTTAGTTCATGATGCCATATGTTCAGCTTGTTTCCTAGTGATCCGTGCCTCTTTTGAGAATGATCAGTAGAGGAGTTTTGTTAATCATGTTATGCTCTATCCATCCATATCTTTGTTTGCAATTATGGAGCACCCTAGCTTGAGTCAATCGAGCTCTACTTTTGCTTCGTTGTGAATCTGGGCAGATCGTCAACTTGTTTGCGTTTTTGCCGATGCTATTGTAGTTGATCCATGCATGCTATGGCATTGTTCTTGCCATGTCTAGCTAGAATTTTGTGCCTTCTTAATGGATGTATGCTTGCCTTGCCATGACTTGCACCGTAGTGAGTGCATCGAGCTCGTTTACATGCCTTTGTGAGTTATATTTCAGCATGTCTCAGTTTTCACTGTCTGAAAACTGATTGTGTTTTAGCTATGTTCGTGTGCCCGTTAGTATATTTTGTGAACCCTTTTGGCCCCAGGTCACTTTGGGTCTTTTGTTAAGCTTGTTGAGTAGCTCCATGCCATGTTCTTACTTGTCTTAATCAGGTCATGTATCATGTTGTTTTGCTGCTCCGAAGAGGGCTTCGTGATCTGAAATTTCAGACAAGTGTTAATTTCACTAAGTCTGAAATCTGTTTTGCATTTGCGTTTTTGACATGCTTGTTTGAACCTCATAATGGATGAATTGGCCGTAGCTCAGTGCTAGACTTTTGTTAAGCATCTTGTGTAAATCCCTGCCATGCATTTTGTTGTCATGTTTGGGTGCTGTAGCATGTTCATTTCATTGCATTTAGATGCCTACTTGCTGTAAATCGCACACCGGTGTCATTTCTGAAACGCTTGCCATTTCCAAACTGTAACTCCGATTCCGGCGTTCTTAATATCGTTTTCAAGAGATTTCATCTCATCTTTCCAGTGGCACCCTTGGAATTCCAAGTTGAGGCCAGGTTCATGTATTTCCTGTCATATCTTACATTTGACATCCCGCATCGCATCCCGCATAGCATATCATCATTTCATCATATTGCTTGGTCTTGCACGTGGTTGATTGTGTCCTTGTTGCTTGTTTGTCTTGTTTGGGTAGAGCCGGGAGACGAGTTCGCTACCGAGGAGCCCGTTGAGTTTGCTTGTGAGGATCCAGTCAACTCTGACAACTGTGCAGGCAAGATGATCATACCCTCGAAATCACTACTATCTTTGCTATGCTAGTTTGCTCGCTCTTGCTATGCCAATGCTACGATGCCTACCTTTTGCTTGCCAGCCTCCCAATTGCCATGTCGAACCTCTAACCCACCATGTCCTAGCAAACCGTTGATTGGCTATGTTACCGCTTTGCTCAGCCCCTCTTATAGCGTTGCTAGTTGCAGGTGAAGTTTGGAGCCGTTCCTTGTTGGAACATTTATTTACTTGTTGGGATATCATTATATTGCTATGTTATCTTAATGCATCTATATACTTGGTAAAGGGTGGAAGGCTCGGCCTCTCGCCTAGTGTTTTGTTCCACTCTTGCCGCCCTAGTTTCCGTCATATCGGTGTTATGTTCCCGGATTTTGCGTTCCTTACGCGGTTGGGTTATAATGGGAACCCCTTGATAGTTCGCCTTGATTAAAGCTTTTCCAGCAATGCCCAACCTTGGTTTTACCATTCGCCACCTAGCCTCTTTTTCCCTTGGGTTACCGGAGCCCAAGGGTCATCTTATTTTAAACCCCCCCGGGCCAGTGCTCCCTCTGAGTGTTGGTCCGAACTGAGCTGCCTGCAGGGCCACCTCGGGGAAACTTGAGGGTTGGTTTTACTCGTAGCTAGTCTCATCTGAGTGTGCCCTGAGAACGAGATATGTGCAGCTCCTATCGGGATTTGTCGGCACATTCGGGCGGTGTTGCTGGTCTTGTTTTAACCTGTCAAAGTGTCTTGAGTTACCGAGATACCGAGTCTGATCGGAATGTCTTGGGAGGAGGTCTATTCCTTCGTTGACCGTGAGAGCTTGTCATGGGCTAAGTTGGGACTCCCCTGCAGGGATTGAACTTTCGAAAGCCGTGCCCGCGGTTATCGGCAGATGGGAATTTGTTAATGTCCGGTTGTAGATAACTTGAACCTTAATTAATTAAAATGAACCAACTGAGTGTGTTACCGTGATGGCCTCTTCTCGGTGGAGTCCGGGAAGTGGACACGGTGTCGGAGTAATGCTTGCGCAGGTTGTTCCTCTAGCTTTTCACGCTCGCGCTTTGCCTCCTCTTCTCGCTCTCTTTTGCGTACAAGATAGCCACCATATATGCTAGTCGCTTGCTGCAGCTTCTCATATTTTACCTTGCCCTTCCTATAAGCTTAAATAGTCTTGATCGCGAGGGTGCGAGATTGCTGAGTCCCTGTGGCTCACAGATTACTATTACACCAGATGCAGGTCCAGGTGATTCCGCTCCAGGTGACGAGTACGAGCTCAAGTGGGAGTTTGACGAGGACTCTCAGCGTTACTACGTGTCTTTTCTTGATGATCAGTAGTGGTGCCCAGTTGGGGGTGATTGGGACCGTTGTCGCATGTTGGGTTCTCTTTTATTTTGGCGCCGTAGTCGGGCCATGAGTGTGTTGGTTGATGTAATGTTATTTATGTACTTGATTGACGTGGCGAGTGTAAGCCAACTATGTTATCTCCACTTTATTATTCATATTATTGGGATGTTGTGAAGATTGCCTAACTTGCGACATATGCCTTTAATGCGATTATGTCTCTAAGTCGTGCCTCGACACGTGGGAGCTATAGTCGCATCGAGGGTGTTACAAGTTGGTAATCAGAGCCTTCCCCGACCTTAGGAGCCCCATTGCTTGATCGTTTTTAGCGGCCGAGTTGTGTCTAGAAAAATGTTTTAAGTCTTTAGGAATTTTATATCGGAGAGTTTAGGAATTCTTTTTACTTCCCAGTCTCCTCATCGCTCTGGTAAGGCATCCTGACGTAGAGTTTTGACTCTTCTCTTCTCAAATTTCACTAAATTTTTTTTAGGATCACGTGAGTATCTTGGAATCGTTCCGATGGCTTATGATGAGAATACTGTCTTGGTGCCTCCTGTAAGGGGTTTAGTGGAAGTGTCCCGGGGAGTTGAGCTCTGAGGTGTTGTCATCATAATTTTATCGTTGCAATTCTGGAATACTTGAGATATGTTTGCCGACATCGAAAATCTCTTTTATGTAGTTCGTTGGTGAGATAACCTCGACGCCACCCAGTACTGGGGCGGGAGGTCGGGAGTATCTCCATAACTTGTATAACGGATGCTTTTCGAAGGTTGAGGTAGATGGTTTCCGAAGGTTTCTTGGTTATGTGTTGAAGGATGGATACAGCTGGATGTAGGATTTGCTAGTTTGGGTGAGATATTATGCTTCCCCTGTATCCCCAACACCTGATTGCATAACCGGAAAGGTTTGGGAGTTTCATAGGTGGGAATTCTAGTAGCTCTAGTTCTTCTTCCACGAATATTGGTTTGAGATTGGGATTTCTTACCGATTATTCGTTCTTGATCCGTACCTTGTTGATTTATTTCTCTACCTTAATTCTATGTGGCTTCTCAATTTATGGATATGTGACCATTTCAAGAGGAATGCATTCGTTCATTTTGTTCGGATGTGAAGACTATATGTTGCAATTTTCATTCCGTTGGATTCAGCTTCAATAATTACCTGTCAATGTGCTAATGGTGGTCAACCTCTTCAGGATGGCTCCTCCAACACGCACGACTCCGAATCCTGATCCGCCACCACCTCCACCTCCTCCGGAGGCATGGCAAGCTGTGATGGCCGCAACCAATGCAAACACACAGCTGATCATGCAAATTCTTCAAGAGCGCAATCAAGGCAGTCAAGGAAATCAAGGCAGCAATCAGAGTCACTTTGCTACACTCAACCAGTTCCTTGCTAACGGGCCAAAGACTTTCAGCAATTGTGTTGAGGCAACCAATGCTGACGATTGGCTTGTGGATCTGTGTAAGCATTTCGAGTGCAGTAACGTCAGGCCTGAGGACTTTGTCAAGTTCGCTTCCTTCCAACTCAAAGATCAAGCTGCAGAATGGTTCCAGTAGTACAAGGATTCCAGAGGTGGACGTGTTATCACTTGGGATGATTTCTGTCAAGATTTCCGAGCTCATCATATTCCGCAGAGCGTGGTTGAAAGCAAGCGTGAGGAATTCCGCAATCTGAAGCAAGGCTCTTTGTCTGTCTATGACTACAACAAGTTGTTCCAGAAGCTTGCCCGCTTTGCCAAGCAGGACGTGCCTGATGAGAAGAGCATGATATATCAGTTCAGGGGTGGTCTCAGAGAAGATATTCAGCTCGCTCTTGTTCTCTTTGAGCCCTTGAGATACGATGAGTTCTACAACATGGCACTGAAGCAAGAGGCTGCTCAGTTGAGGTGTGATGCTTCCAGGAAGCGAGTCAGAGATGTTACTCCTTCTTCCTTGACTCAAGTGGCCAAGCAGCAGAAGTTTTGGCTTCCTCCTCCTCCGTTCCGTCAACCGTATCAGCAGAAGAGCAAAGGTGGCAGTGGTTCTTCCCACCCACCCAACCCTGGCTTTCAGAACAAGGCTTCGTCTCAAGCTCCAAGATCGAGTGCTCCGTATCACCGTCCGCTTTCAGAGGTCACGTGCAACAAGTGCCAACAGAAGGGCCACTATGCCAACAAGTGTCTCAACCAGAGGCGTCTTCCTCCTCCTCCTCCTGTCAGATCGACAAGTACAGCTGTGGTCAAGCATAACCCCAAGCATGCTAAGGTTAATTTGATGAATGCAGCTCAGGCAGAGGACTCGTCAGATGTGATCATGGGTAACCTTCCTGTTAATGATATTCCCGCAAAAGTACTTTTTGACTCTGGTGCATCGCATTCCTTCATGTCATTCCCATTTGCATCGGAGAACAATTTTAGTACTAAGGCTTTACCTAGAGCTATGCAAGTCGTCTCTCCAGCTAAGCGTCTGAGTTCTAGTTTGATGGTTCCGGATATTTCTATCTTGATGGGTGATTTCAAGTTTTTGGCTTCTCCAATGGTTCTTGGTAACTCGGATATTGATCTTATTCTCGGGATGGATTGGCTTTCTAAGCACAAGGCTCAACTTGATTGTGCAGCCACGCAGATTCAATTGACTCATTCGTCTGAGGATGTAATTGTCTTTGCCGCTCGGGATAATTCCATCCGCCTGTTTTCTCTCAATGAGAAGGGTGAATTGGACGCTATTTCGCAAATTCCAGTCGTTTGCGAATATCAAGACGTCTTTCCAGAAGAGCTCCCAGGAATGCCTCCGCACCGGCCAGTTGAATTCGTTATTGAACTTGAGCCTGGCACGGAACCTGTGTGCAAACATCCTTACAAGCTCGGACCTGAAGAGTTGAAGGAGCTGAAGAAGCAACTCGATGAGCAAGAAAGAATGGGTCTTATCCGGCCTAGTTCTTCTCCATGGGGTTGTGGTGTTCTTTTTGTGAAGAAGAAGGATGGAACGGACCGACTTTGTGTTGATTACCGTCCAGTGAACAAGAAGACCATCAAGAACAAATACCCACTTCCCAACATCAATGAGCTGTTCGAACAACTCAAAAGTGCCCAAGTATTCTCCAAGCTTGATCTCCGTATGGGTTACCACCAGATTCGCATTCGTGAAGAAGATATCCCCAAGAGAGCATTCAGAACAAGCTTTGGTTCATATGAATACACTGTCATGTCTTTTGGCCTCGCCAATGCTCCTCCGACGTTCTCTCGCATGATGAACTTCATATTCAATGCCTACACCAATGACTTCGTTTTGGTCTATCTCGACGACATTCTGGTTTTCTCCAAGAACAAGGAAGATCATGCCAAGCACTTGCGTTTGGTTCTTGATAAGCTCAGAGAACATCAGTTCTACGCTAAGTTCTCCAAGTGCGAATTTTGGCTCGATGAGGTTCTTTATCTTGGTCATATCATCTCTGCCAAGGGCATTGCCGTGAATCCTGAGAAGGTGTCTGCAATTGTGAATTGGGAACCTCCTCAAAACGTGAAGCAACTCCGCAGTTTTCTCGGTCTCGCAAGCTATTGCCGAAGATTCGTTGAAAACTTTTCCAAGATCGCGAAGCCTCTCTCTAATCTTCTTCAGAAGCACGTCAAGTACGTTTGGTCTCCAGAGTGTGATATTGCTTTCAACACTTTGAAAGTGAAATTGATCACCGCTCCAGTTCTGACTCCACCTGATGAATCCAGGCCGTACGTGGTCTTTTGTGATGCCTCTCTCCAAGGTCTTGGTGTGGTATTGATGCAAGAAAAGAAAGTTGCTGCTTATACATCTCGCCAGTTGAAGCCTAATGAGAAGAACTACCCTACTCATGATCTCGAGTTGGCGGCAGTTGTGCATGCTCTGTTGACTTGGAGACATCTTCTTTTGGGAAGAAAAGTGGACATTTTCACTGATCACAAGAGTCTCAAGTACATCTTCACTCAGCCTAATCTCAACCTCAGGCAAAATCGTTGGGTCGAAATGATTCAAGAGTATAATCCGAGTATTGAGTATACTCCAGGCAAGGCCAATGTGATTGCTGACGCTTTGAGCAGGAAGGCTTACTGCAACAGTTTGATTCTTAAGCCTTATCAACCCGAGCTTTGTGAAGCTTTCCGCAAACTTAATCTGCAAGTTGTTCCTCAAGGTTTCCTCGCCAACCTTCAAGTCTCTCCTACCTTAGAAGACCAGATTCGCCAAGCCCAGCTTCTTGATGCTATGGTGAAAAAGGTGAAGATTGGGATTGCCAAGAGTCAGTCCAAGTACAAGTCCTACCGCCTTGATGACAAGGACACTCTCTTCTTCGAGGATCGAATTGTTGTACCCAAAGGTGAACTTCGTAAAGTGATCATGAACGAGTCTCACAATTCTCTCCTCTCCATCCACCCTGGGAGCACGAAGATGTATCAGGACCTCAAGCAAGCTTATTGGTGGACTCGAATGAAGCGCGAGATCGCTCAATTCGTGAATGAATGTGATGTCTGCAGAAGAGTGAAGGCAGAACACCAAAGGCCAGCTGGTCTCCTCCAACCTCTTGCCATTCCAGAATGGAAGTTTGACCACATTGAAATGGACTTCGTGACTGGGTTTCCAAAGTCCAAGCGTGGCAATGATGCTATATTCGTTGTCATCGACAAACTCACCAAAGTGGCTTACTTTCTGCCTATCAAAGAGTCGATCACTGCAGCTCAATTGGCGGAACTCTATACCTCTCGTATTGTCTCTCTGCATGGTATTCCTCAAGTGATCTCTTCAGATCGTGGAAGCATCTTTACCTCCAAGTTTTGGGATTCTTTTCAGAAGGCCATGGGCACTAACATCCGCTTCAGCACTGCTTTCCATCCTCAAACAAGCGGTCAAGTCGAGCGTGTCAACTAGATTCTTGAAGATATGCTCAGGGCTTGTGTGATCTCCTTCGGCATGAAGTGGGAGGATTGTCTTCCTTATGCTGAATTCTCCTATAACAATAGTTTTCAAGCAAGTTCAGGCAAGGCCCCATTTGAAATTCTGTATGGCAGGAAGTGTCGTACCCCTCTCAACTGGTCTGAAACCGGTGAACGTCAGCTGCTGGGTAATGACTTAATCACAGAAGCAGAAGAAATGTGCAAAGTCATTCGTGATAACCTCAAAGCAGCCCAATCCCGCCAAAAGAGCTACTATGATAGTAAGCACCGTGATTTGGCTTTCGAGATCGGAGATCATGTTTACCTCCGTGTCTCTCCTATGAAAGGTACTCGTCGCTTCGGTATCAAAGGGAAGCTTGCCCCTAGATACGTGGGACCTTTCAAGATTGTCAGCAAGAGAGGTGACCTCGCCTATCAACTCGAGCTTCCTTCAAACTTTGCAAATGTTCATGACGTGTTCCATGTCTCTCAGCTTCGAAAGTGCTTCAAGACTCCTGACCGCACCGTCAACTTCGAGGACATTGAGCTCCAAGAAGATCTCTCTTATCGTGAGCACCCAGTTGCTATTCTTGAAGAGACTGAATGCAAGACTCGCAACAAGTCAATCAAATTTCTCAAAGTCAAGTGGTCACACCATTCCGACCGTGAAGCTACCTGGGAACGCGAGGATCACCTCCGTTCTGAGTACCCGGAGTTCTTTCAGTCCTAGATCTCAGGACGAGATCTTTTCGTAGTGGTGGAGTGTTGTAACGCCCCAGATATAACTTGCCCAATTTGTACTCCAACTCTTGCCGTTTCCGGCGTTAAGTTATATTTATTTCCTCGGATTTGGGTTTCGTCTCCGTGTGTTGTTGTCATTGTCATGCATCTCATATCATGTCATCATGTGCATTACATTTGCATACGTGTTCGTCTCATGCATTCGAGCTTTTTCCCCGTTGTCCGTTTTGCATTCCGGCGCTCCGTTCTCCTCCGGTGGTCTTTTCTAGCTTTCTTTCGTGTGTGGGGATTAAACATTTCCGGATTGGAACGAGACTTGCCAAGCGGCCTTGGTTTACTACCAGTAGACCGCCTGTCAAGTTTCGTGTCATTTGGACTTCGTTTGATACTCCAACGGTTAACCGAGGGACCGAAAAGGCCTCGTGTGTGTTGCAGCCCAACACCCCTCCAATTTGGCCCAAAACCCACCAAACTCAGCTCCATCATGTAGAGCGTTCGATCACGATCGCGTGGCCGAAAACCGCACCTCATTTGGACTCTCCTAGCTCCACTTATGCCTATAAATAGCCCCCCCGTTTTTCGGATCTCTCTCCCCCTCGAAACCCTAATTTTTCCAGATCCGCCGCTCCCCCCGCCGACGGACACGTCCGAATCGGGCCAGACGTGTCCGCCCCGCCGCGCCCAGCCATCCGCCGCTTGCCACGTGGCCTCGCCTGTCCCCGCCGCCGCCGCGGCCCACATCGCCGCCCGCCGCCGCCTCGCACCAGCTCCGC
>NC_041382.1:457163837-457185548 GCF_002162155.2 Triticum dicoccoides | reverse complement strand
CGCCGCCACCACCGGTCGCCATCGCCGGCCCCGCCTCACCTCCTCACGCCGGCCACCACCCTGCCTGTCACCGGCGAACGGTGCTCCGGCCGCCTCGGTTCGTGCGCGGGGTAAAAAAAATCCCTAGATCTGATCTGAGAGAGTTTTTTTTCACTAAGTCCCTAAATTTTTAGTCCAAGTTGCTATGTTCGAGGCTACGTAACTTTGCATCCGTAGCTCCAATTTGGGCGTATAGCATATCAAAATATTCGCCTCGACGAGTACATCATTTCATTCCATGGCATCATTTTCATTTTAGCTCATCTTGATGCCCGAAATGCTGTTAGAAGAGGGCTTCGTGAGTTAATTGTCAGATCTGCTAGTTCATCTTAGACTTTTGTTATTTTTGCCATGATTATTGTGTGCATGATATGCCTGTGAGTCCTTCATATGTTTTGTTAAGGATTTTGTCTTCTTTCCAGAGGTGCAACCCATGCATTTTTAGGATTATTTAGTTCATGATGCCATATGTTCAGCTTGTTTCCTAGTGATCCGTGCCTCTTTTGAGAATGATCAGTAGAGGAGTTTTGTTAATCATGTTATACTCTATCTATCCATGTCTTTGTTTGCAATTATGGAGCACCCTAGCTTGAGTCAATCAAGCTCTACTTTTGCTTCGTTGTGAATCTGGGCAGATCGTCAACTTGTTTGCATTTTTGCCGATGCTATTGTAGTTGATCCGTGCATGCTATGACATTGTTCTTGCCATATCTAGCTAGAATTTTGTGCCTTCTTAATGGATGTATGCTTGCCTTTCCATGACTTGCACCGTAGTGAGTGCATCGAGCTCGTTTACATGCCTTCGTGAGTTATATTTCAGCATGTCTCAGTTTTCACTGTCTGAAAACTGATTGTGTTTTAGCTATGTTCGTGTGCCCGTTAGTATATTTTGTGAACCCTTTTGGCCCCAGGTCACTTTGGGTCTTTTGTTAAGCTTGTTGAGTAGCTCCATGCCATGTTCTTACTTGTCTTAATCAGGTCATGTATCATGTTGTTTTGCTTCTCCGAAGAGGGCTTCGTGATCTGAAATTTCAGACAAGTGTTAATTTCACTATCTGAAATCTGTTTTGCATTTGCGTTTTTGACATGCTTGTTTGAACCTCATAATGGATGAATTGGCCGTAGCTCAGTGCTAGACTTTTGTTAAGCATCTTGTATACATCCCTGCCATGCATTTTGTTGTCATGTTTGAGTGTTGTAGCATGTTCATTTCATTGCATTTAGATGCCTACTTGCTGTAAATCGCAGACCGGTGTCATTTTTGAAACGCTTGCCATTTCCAAACCGTAACTCCGATTCCGGCGTTCCTAATCGTTTTCAAGCGATTTCATCTCATCTTTCTAGTGGAACCCTTGGAATTCCAAGTTGAGGCCAGGTTCATGCATTTCCTGTCATATCTTGCATTTGACATCCCGCATCGCATCCCGCATAGCATATCATCATTTCATCATATTGCTTGGTCTTGCACGTGGTTGATTGTGTCCTTGTTGCTTATTTGTCTTGTTTTTGTAGAGCCGGGAGACGAGTTCGCTACCGAGGAGCCCGTTGAGTTTGCTTGTGAGGATCCAGTCAACTCTGACAACTGTCCAGGCAAGATGATCATACCCTCGAAATCACTACTATCTTTGCTATGCTAGTTTGCTCGCTCTTGCTATGCCAATGCTACGATGCCTACCTTTTGCTTGTCAGCCTCCCAATTGCCATGTTGAACCTCTAACCCACCATGTCCTAGCAAACCGTTGATTGGCTATGTTACCGCTTTGCTCAGCCCCTCTTATAGCGTTGCTAGTTGCAGGTGAAGTTTGGAGTCGTTCCTTGTTGGAACATTTATTTACGTGTTGGGATATCATTATATTGCTATGTTATCTTAATGCATCTATATACTTGGTAAAGGGTGGAAGGCTCGGCCTCTCGCCTAGTGTTTTGTTCCACTCTTGCCGCCCTAGTTTCCGTCATATCGGTGTTATGTTCCCGGATTTTGCGTTCCTTACGCGGTTGGGTTATAATGGGAACCCCTTGATAGTTCGCCTTGATTAAAGCTTTTCCAGCAATGCCCAACCTTGGTTTTACCATTCGCCACCTAGCCTCTTTTTCCCTTGGGTTACACCCCCCGGGCCAGTGCTCCCTCTGAGTGTTGGTCCGAACTGAGCTGCCTGCGGGGCCACCTCGGGGAAACTTGAGGGTTGGTTTTACTCGTAGCTAGTCTCATCTGAGTGTGCCCTGAGAACGAGATATGTGCAGCTCCTATCGGGATTTGTCGGCACATTCGGGCGGTGTTGCTGGTCTTGTTTTAACCTGTCGAAGTGTCTTGAGTTACCGAGATACCGAGTGTGATCGGAACGTCTTGGGAGGAGGTCTATTCCTTCATTGACCGTGAGAGCTTGTCATGGGCTAAGTTGGGACTCCCCTACAGGGATTGAACTTTCGAAAGCCGTGCCTGCGGTTATCGGCAGATGGGAATTTGTTAATGTCCGGTTGTAGATAACTTGAACCTTAATTAATTAAAATGAACCAACTGAGTGTGTTACCGTGATGACCTCTTCTCGGCGGAGTCCGGGAAGTGGACACGGTGTTGGAGTAATGCTTGCGCAGGTTGTTCCTCTAGCTTTTCACGCTCGCGCTTTGCCTCCTCTTCTCGCTCTCTTTTGTGTACAAGATAGCCACCATATATGCTAGTCGCTTGCTGCAGCTTCTCATATTTTACCTTGCCCTTCCTATAAGCTTAAATAGTCTTGATCGCGAGGGTGCGAGATTGCTGAGTCCTTGTGGCTCACAGATTACTATTACACCAGATGCAGGTCCAGGTGATTCCGCTCCAGGTGATGAGTACGAGCTCAAGTGGGAGTTTGACGAGGACTCTCAGTGTTACTACGTGTCTTTTCCTGATGATCAGTAGTGGTGCCCAGTTGGGGGTGATTGGGACCGTTGTCGCATGTTGGGTTCTCTTTTATTTTGGCGCCGTAGTCGGGCCATGAGTGTGTTGGTTGATGTAATTTTATTTATGTACTTGATTGACGTGGCGAGTGTAAGCCAACTATGTTATCTCCCCTTTATTATTCATATTATTGGGATGTTGTGAAGATTGCCTAACTTGCGACATATGCCTTCAATGCGATTATGTCTCTAAGTCGTGCCTCGACACGTGGGAGCTATAGTCGCATCGAGGGTGTTACATTTTGTTAGGGTTTGATCCCTAGTATCCACTATGTTCTGAGATTGATGTTGCTATGATTTTTCTATGCTTAATGCTTGTCACTAGGGCCGGAGTGCCATGATTTCAGATCTGAACCTATTGTGTTTTCATCAATATATGAGAGTTCTTGATCCTATCTTGCAAGTCTATAGTCACCTACTATGTGTTATGATCCGGCAACCCCGAAGTGCTAATAATATGGACCACTTCCGGTGATGACCGTAGTTTGAGGAGTTCATGTATTCACTATGTGTTAATGCTTTGGTCCGGTACTCTATTAAAAGGAGGCCTTAATATCCCTTAGTTTCCGCTAGGACCCCATTGCCACGTGAGGGTAGGACAAAAGATGTCATGCAAGATCTTTTCCATAAGCACGCATGACTATATTCAGAATACATGCCTACATTACATTGATGATTTGGAGCTAGTTCTGTGTCACCCTATGTTATGACTGTTACATGATGAACCACATCCGGCATAATTCTGTATCACCGATCCATTGCCTACGAGCTTTCCATATATTGTTCTTCGCTTATTTACCTTTTCGTTGCTATTGTTACAATCACTACAAAATACCAAAAATATTACTTTTGCTACCATTACCTTTTGCTACTGTTGCCACTACTATCATATTACTTTGCTACTAAATACCTTGCTGCAGTTATTAAGTTTCCAGGTGTGATTGAATTGACAAGTCAGCTGCTAATACTTGAGAATATTCTTTGGCTCTCCTTGTGTCGAATCAATAAATTTGGGTTGAATACTCTACCCTCGAAAACTGTTGCGATCCCCTATACTTGTGGGTTATCAAGACTATTTTTTGGCGCCGTTGCCGGGGAGCATAACTCTATTCTTTGAGTCACTTGGGATTTATATCTGCTTATCATTATGAAGAACTTGAGAGATCCAAAAACCAAGATTTATCCCTCAACTATGAGGGGAGGTAAGGAACTGCCATCTAGCTCTACACTTGATTCACCCTCTGTTTTGAGTAAGCTTGCGACACCTAAACCTGCTTCTGCTATTGATTCTGATATGTCGCATATTATTGATGATGCCACTTCTGCTATGCATGATACTTATGATGAAACTACTTCTATGCTTTATACAACTATGCCACTTGGTGAATTTCTTTATGAACAACTTGCTAGGGCTAGAGAGAATGAAATTGTTGAAACTGATAATACTGATGAAAGTGATTATGAAGGCTCTCCTAATAAATATGAATTACCTGTTGTGCCTGAGGGCTATGTTATGGATGAAGAAACTAAAAGATACTTTCTTGCTTGCAATGATAGAAGTGATCTTAAGAAATTATTAGCTAAGCTTAAACAAAAACTCTGAATGCTAGAATGAAATATGATCCTGCTTATGCTACTTCACCTATCTTTGTTACTGATAAGGATTATTAATTCTCTATTGATCCTAAGATAATTACTTTGGTTGAATCTAATCCTTTTTATGGCTATGAATCTGAAACTATTGTGGCACATCTTACTAAATTAAATGATATAGCTACCCTGTTCACTAATGATGAGAGAACTCGCTACTTCTATATCCTTAAAATATTCCCGTTCTCATTAAAGGGTGATGCTAAGATATGGTTTAATTCTTTGATCCTGGTTGTGTGCGTAGTCCCCAGGATATGATTTGTTACTTCTCTCCTAAATATTTCCCTGCTCATAAGAAACAAGCTGCCTTAAGGGATATATATAATTTTGTGCAAATTGAAGAAGAGAGTCTCCCACAAGCTTGGGGGAGGCTTCTCCAATTACTTAATGCTTTGCCTAATCACCCTCTTAAGAAAAATGAAATACTTGATATCTTTTATAATGGACTAACCGATACTTCCAGAGATTATCTGGATAGTTGTGCTGGTTCTGTTTTCAGGGAAAGAACACCGGATGAAGCTGAAATTCTATTGAATAATATGTTGACTAACAAAAATAATTGGACACTTCCTGATACAACTCCTGAGCCTATTCCTAAACCAACTCCGAAGAAAAGAGGTGTTCTATTTCTCAGTTCTGAAGATATGCAAGAGTGGCAAAGAAATCCATGAAAGAAAAGGGTATTAAAGCTGAAGATGTTAAGAATTTACCTCCTATTGAAGAAATACATGGTCTTGATTTACCGCTTGTTGAAGAAATATATGGTTTTAATCCATCACCTATGGAAGAAACACATGGTCTTGATAACCCGACACAGGTAGTAAAGGTAAATTCTCTCTATAGATATGATAAAGCTGAAATCCCATTTACTAAGTTTGCTAGCCCATGCTTAGATGAGTTTGATAAATTTATGGTTAAGCAAGAAGGCTTCAATACTTATTTTGGTAGAGAATTAAAACGCAGTGCTGATATGCTTGAACATTTGGGTGATTATATGGCTAATGTCAAAGGTGAACTTAAACTTATTAGTAAACATGCTTCTATGGTTACCACTTAAGTAGAACAAGTACTTAAAGCTCAAAATGATTTGCTCAATGAATTGAATAGTAAGAATAAGGACTATGATGTTAGAGTGGCTACTAGAACTGGTAAAATGACTCAGGAACCTTTGTATCCTGAAGGCCACCCTAAGAGAATTGAGCAAGATTCTCAGAGAAATAATATAGATGCACCTAGTCCTTCTAAAAGGAAGAAAAATAAAAATGATAGGACTTTGCATGCTTCTAGTGAACCTATTGCTGAAACACCTGAAAATCCAAATGATATTTCTATTTCTGATGCTGAAACACAATCTGGTAATGAACATGAAACTAGTGATAATGTAAATGATAATGTTCATGTTGATGCTCAACCTAGTAATGATAATGATATAGAAATTGAACCTGTTGTTGATCTTGATAACCCACACTCAAAGAATCAACATTATGATAAGAAAGACTTTGTTGCTAGGAAACACGGTAAAAAAAGAGAACCATGGGTTTAGAAACCCATGCCTTTTCATCCTAAGCCATCCAAGAAAAAGGATGATGAGGATTTTGAGCGCTTTGCTGAAATGATTAGACCTATCTTTTTGTGTATGCGTTTGACTGATATGCTCAAAATGAATCCTTATGCTAAGTACATGAAAGATATTGTTACTAATAAAAGAAAGATACCAGAAGCTGAAATTTCCGCCATGCTTGCTAATTATACTTTTAAAGGTGGAATACCTAAGAAACTAGGAGATCCAGGAGTACCCACTATACCATGCTCCATTAAAAGAAATTATGTTAAAACTGCTTTATGTAATCTTGGAGCCGGTGTTAGTGTTATGCCTCTCTCTTTATATCATAGATTTGATTTGAATAAGTTGACACCTACTGAAATATCTTTGCAAATGGCTGATAAATCAACTGCTATACCTGTCGGTATTTGTGAGGATGTGCCTGTTGTGGTTGCAAACGTTACTATTTTAACGGACTTTGTTATTCTTGATATCCCCGAGGACGATAGTATGTCTATTATTCTTGGAAGACCCTTTTTGAATACTGCAGGGGCTATTATTGATTGCACCAAAGGCAATGTCACTTTTCATGTTAATGGTAATGAGCATACGGTACACTTTCCGAGGAAACAACCTCAAGTCCACAGTATCAATTCTATTGGAAAAATTTCATCGATTATTTTTGGAGGTTTTGAATTTCCTCTTCGTACTGTCAAGAAGAAATATGATATCTTATTGTTGGGGATGTGCATATCCCCGTTGAGGTAACCTAGTGTTATTCAAAAATTCTCCGGTTCCATGTTACTCGGAATGAGTTTGTTAACAAGACTTGATCAGCCTTGTTAATGGATTCCTTTTGATGATCATGAGATGGATGAATTTAGAAAACACAACTCTTTGTACCCTCTTTCTACTTTCTGTTATTTATATTAAATAAAGCAAAAAATAGTAATTTCTGTCTTTTTTCTGATTATCCGTGCAATATAAAAATACCCCAAAAATAAAAGTTTTCCAAATGCCCTGAAATTTAAATATGATTTTTTCTGAAATATTTGAGAATATTTGGCACCAAGAACACAGCAGGGGGGCATCCACCTGGCCACGAGGGTCGAGGGCGCGCTCTACCCCCATGGGCGCGCCCCCTGCCTCGTGGGCCCATGATGGCCCTCCTCCACTTATTCCTGCACCCACACACTCCTTCTTCCTCCCACAAACACCATTATCCAGCTCAAGCACGAGTTCTAGCTCATTTTCCTGCGATTTTCGATCTCCTTGCTCAAAGCACCTCTCACAAAACTACTTTGGGGGATTGTTCCTTGGTATGTGACTCCTCCATTGGTCCAATTAGTTTTTGTTCTAGTGCTTTATTCATTGCAAATTTGTGCTGCTTAGGTGACCCTGTTCTTGAGCTTGCATGTCAAATTTATATGGTTCCAAGTAGTTTTGATGCATGATATAGGCTCTAGGCACTTGTAGAAATAGTTGCTATCAATTTTGTTGAGTTTGGTTCACTTTTATTTGAAGTTGCTAAAAATTTCAGAATTTTTCAGAAAATAATGAAGAGATTTTTGAGGGGCTCATCGAGCCGAAGCTCGAAGGAAAAGTAAAATGAAGAAGCAAAGAGGCCCAAATATAATCTGCCTCGCATCACGGAGGTTCGGCCGTGTGAATGGCCTTGTGATGATTTCTTGAGAGCAGCCAAGATTTATGATGATTTCTATGAATTGGCTAAGAATGCAGGCCTCACCGCCTTCCTCCACGACCAGCACGAATAGTATCTCTTACTCACCAATATCTTTGTGCAAAACTTTCATTTCCATGCTAGGAGCTCACCACCTACAGTGGAGTTTTATTTATATGATGAGCATAAGGAGATGTCACTTCGTGATTTTTGTCGGGTTTGTTTGATCCCTTTCGAGGGCATCATAGAGGAACCACATCGCGGCGATGTGGATGGGTTTATTGATACCATCACTGTAGGGGAAACGAGGAAGGTTTTCGATGCACGAACTACTAGCATACACTTTCCCGCTATACATTATTTTGCTCTCTTCATAGGTAGATGCATTAACGGTAAAGATGAAGCATGCCACATGTGTGTCCCTGACCTCAGTATTCTTAGGAGTGCTGTGTTAGGAGATAAATCTTATAATTTGGGAGCCATTATTGCACGTATGTTGCATCTTAATAGATTTAATGGAGATTTTTTTGGTGGAATTTATGCAACCCGCATAGCTAATTTTCTTGGTATAACCATACGTGAGGATGATATTGAGTTGCCCCCTGCTTATTTGGATTATGAGGCTATGGTTCGTCATCAGTTTGTTGAGAGGAACGATCAATTCCTGCAGTACCGACTAATCTTTGACAGACGACGCACCTGTCACGTCGCTCTCCCTGCTTCTACTTTCTTTGACTTTCAGGCAAAAGGGGGATATTTTATAACTAGAGAGGAGGCGGAAGAGTATAAGAGGAGGGCTGAGATAGCTTGCCTCCAAGCTACAGCCCACGATGCAATGTCTGCTACAACTCAGTACGTCCCCAACTACAACTTTGGATATCCGCCAGGCCATCCGTGGCATTAGACCAACTTAGGCCAAAATCCTAAGATTGGGGGCGTACGTATGTCTCACCGACATTACATTCATGTTCACACACTCATTGCTAGATGTCGGTGCTCATACTTTTTCATTGTATCATCCATGCTAGTTTTTTTTCTCTTTTTATGCTTTCTTCTTGTGTGTTTGATAAACATTAAGAAAAAAATAGTTGTAGCTTTTAGCTTGTTTTAATTTCCATGCTTGTAATAGTAATTAAAAAGAAAACACAAAAAGATTTCCTGTTCTTCTTTTTGCTTGTTGGGAGCTTTCCCGTGTAAATAGTTCTATTTCTTTTCTTTTCTTTGGGGGTCGATAGGAGAAGACCATGATTAAATTGTTGAAGTGGCTCTTATATGCATTATTGTTGATCTGACAAAAGAGCCCATATTGCCTTGTCTTCTCCTGTTTATTGAATGCTTGCAGATTCCAGCTTAGTCCAATGCACATGCACTATTATTATTATTATCCACATCGTTCGGTTGTGCAAGCGAAAGGCAATTATGACGATATATGATGAACTGATTAAGATGGGAGAAGCTGGTATGAACTCGACCTCTCTTGTTTTTGTAAATATGATTAGTTCATCGTTCCTGATTCAGCCTATTATGAATAAACATGTTTGCAATGACAATTAGAGATCATAGTTTCTTATGCCATGCTTAATTAGCTAGGAGCTTATAATGGTTTACCTTGCGTGCCAACATGCTATTAAAATGGTTGTGATGTGGTATGATAGGGTGGTATCCTCTTTTGAACGATTCGAGTGGCTTGACTTGGCACATGTTCACGCATGTAATTGAAAGAAAATCAACATAACCTCTACGATATTTATGTTCATGGTGCATTATATCCTACTCATGCTTGCATTCGGTGTTGATTAATTTTAATGCATGTTCATGACTGTTGTCGCTCTCAAGCTGGTCGCTTCCCAGTCTTTTTCTAGCCTTCACCTGTACTAAGCGGGAATACTGCTTGTGCATCCAATTCCATAAACCCCAAAGTTATACCATATGAGTCCACCATACCTACCTATATACGATATCTACCTGCCGTTCCAAGTAAATTTGTATGTGCCAAACTCTAAACCTTCAATTAAATATCCTGTTTTGTATGCTCGAATAGCTCATGTATCAACTAGGGCTGTGTAACACCCCAGACGTAACTTTCCCTATTCGTACTCCAACTCTTGCTGTTTCCGGCGTTAAGTTATTTTATTTTCTCGGGTTCGGGTTTTTATCTCCGTGTGTTGTTATCGTTGTCATGCATCTCATATCATGTCATCATGTGCATTGCATTTGCATACGTGTTCGTCTCATGCATTCGAGCATTTTCCCCGTTGTCCGTTTTGCATTCCGGCGCTTCGTTCTCCTCCGGTGGTCATTTCTAGCTTTCTTTCGTGTCTGGGGATGAAACATTTCCTGATTGGACCGAGACTTGTCAAGCGGCCTTGGTTTACTACCGGTAGACCGCCTGTCAAGTTTCGTACCATTTGGACTTCGTTTGATACTCCAACGATTAACCGAGGGACCGAAAAGGCCTCGTGTGTGTTGCAGCCCAACACCCCTCCAATTTGGCCCAAAACCCACCTAATCCTTCTCCATCATCTAGAGCGTTCGATCACGATCGCGTGGCCGAAAACCGTACCTCATTTGGACTCTCCTAGCTCCCTCTACCTCTATTTAAAGACCCCCCCCCTTCCAAATTTCGCGGATCCCCTCTCTTCCTAACCCTAAAAATCCCCTCCACGCGCCAGACATTGTCCGACCACGCCGGACATCGTCCGCCGCCGCCGCCCGCAGCCAACCGCGGCTTGCCACGTCACCGCCGCCAATCCGCCGCCGCCCGAGGCCCGCGAGTCCCGGTCCGGGCCCCCGCGGCCCATCCCGCCGCCGCCGCCGCCGCACGGGGGCGCCCGCCCGCGGTCGCCTCGCCGCCGCCACCGCGCGCCGTTGCCGGAGCTGCCGCATCCGCGCGCTGCCCGAGCGCGTCACCGGCCGCCGCGGCCCCGCCGACGCCGCCCTCCGCCGCTGCATCGCCGTCCTCTCCTCGCTCCGGCCTCCTCATCCCACTTGCGCCGGCGAGCTCTTCTTCTCCGGCAAGTCCGACATCGATCCTCGGCTTCCGCGCTGCTGCTACAGTGTTTTTCGCCGGATCCAGATCCGGTGAACAGTAAACCCTAGGTTGATTTTTTTTCTTCTAAGTCCCGAAATTCCAGATCCAAGTGCCCATGTTCATAGCCTCGTAACTTTGCATCCGTAACTCCGATTCATGCATATAGCATATCAAAATGTTCATCTCGGAGAGTAAATTATTTCATTCCATTGCATCATTTTCACTTGAGTTCATCTTGATGCCCGAAATGCTATTAGAAGAGGGCTACTTGAGTTAATTGTCAGATCTGCTACTCCATTTAGCTTTTTGTCATTTTTGCCATGATTATTGTGTGCATGATATGCCCATGAGTTCTACATATGTTTTGTTAAGGGTTTTGCCATCTTTCCAGAGGTGCAACCCATGTATTTTTGTGATGTGTGTGGTGACTTGCACAAGCTTGCAAAGTGGTGCACTTGTTAATTCTGTTTTCAGGGACTTAGCATTTCCACCAAGTCCTTGATCTGTTTATCTCATATGCTCATATGTTCATATTGTTTCCTAGTGATCCGTGCCTCTTTTGAGGATGATCAGTAAGGATGTTTTGTTAATATTGTAGTGATCTATACATCCATGTCTTTTTTGTAATTATGGAGCACCCTAGCTTGAGTCAATCGAGCTCTACTTTTGCTACTTTGTGAATCTGGGCAGATTGTCAACTTGTTTGCAATTTTGCCGATGATGTTGTAGTTGATCCGTGCATGCTATGCTATTGTTCTTGCCATGTATAGCTTGCATTTTGTGTATTATTGATGTATGTATGCTTAGATTATCATGACTTGATCCGTATTGAGTGCATCGAGCTCGTAAACATGCCTACTTGAGATATATTTCAGCATGTGCCAGTTTTCACAAAGTCTGTGATCTGATTATGTTTTTGCTATGTTCACATGCTTGCAATTGTATTTTCTGATCCCTTTTGGCTCAAGGTCGCTAAGGGACTTTTGTTAAGATCTTTGAGTAGCTCCATGCTATGCTTTACTTTGCCATGTTCAGGTCCTGTAGCATGTAGTTTTGTTCCTCCGAAGAGAGCTACCTGTTCTGAAATTCCAGACAAGTGTTAATTTCACTAAGTCTGAGATCTGTTTACCATATGCATGTTTGCCATGCTTGTTTGAACCTGTTAATGGATGAATTGGCCATAGCTCAGTGCTAGACTTTTGTTAAGCATCTTGAATGCATCCCTGCCATGTATTTTGTTGTCATGTTTGGGTGTTGTAGCATGTTCATCTCTTTGCATTTAGATGGCTACTTGCTGTAAATCGCAGACCGGAGTCATTTTTGAATCGCTTGCCATTTCCAAACCGTAACCCCAATTCCGGCGTTCTTTATATCGTTTTCAAGCGATTTCATCTCATCTTTCCAGTGGAACACTTGAATTCTCAAGTTGAGGCCAGGTTCATGCATTCCTTGTCATATCTTGCATATGCATCCCGCATCGCATCCCACATAGCATATCATCATTACATCATATTGTTTGATCCTTGCACGTGGTTGATTGTGTCCTTGTTGCTTGTTTGTCTTGTTTGGGTAGAGCCGGGAGACGAGTTCACTAATGAGGAGCCCGTTGAGTTTGCTTTCGAGGATCCAGTCAACTCTGACAACTGTGCAGGCAAGATGATCATACCCTCGAAATCACTACTATTTTTGCTATGCTAGATTGCTCGCTCTTTTTCTATGCCAATGCTACGATGCCTACCATTTGCTTGTAAGCCTCCCAAATTGCCATGTCAAACCTCTAAACCACCATGTCCTAGCAAACCATTGATTGGCTATGTTACCGCTTTGCTCAGCCCCTCTTATAGCATTGCTAGTTGCAGGTGAAGATTGAAGGCCGTTCCTCGTTGGAACATTTATTTACTTGTTGGGATATCATTATATTGCTATGTTATCTTAATGCATCTATATACTTGGTAAAGGGTGGAAGGCTCGACCTCTCGCCTAGTGTTTTGTTCCACTCTTGCCGCCCTAGTTTCCGTCATATCGGTGTTATGTTCCCGGATTTTGCGTTCCTTACGCGGTTGGGTTATAATGGGAACCCCTTGATAGTTCGCCTTGATTAAAGCTTTTCCAGCAATGCCCAACCTTGGTTTTACCATTTGCCACCTAGCCTCTTTTTCCCTTGGGTTTCTGGAGCCCGAGGGTTATCTTATTTTAACCCCCCCCGGGCCAGTGCTCCTCTGAGTGTTGGTCCAAATAGAGCCACTTGCAGCGCCACCTCAGGGCAACTTGAGGGTTGGTTTTAGTTGTACGTAGTGTTCATCTGAGTGTGCCCTGAGAAAGAGATATGTGCAGCTCCTATCGGGATTTGTCGGCACATTCGAGCGGTGTTGCTGCTCTTGTTTTAACTTGTCGAAGTGTCTTGAATAACCGAGATACCGAGTCTGATCGGAACGTCTTGGGAGGAGGTCTATTCCTTCGTTGACCGTGAGAGCTTGTCATGGGCTAAGTTGGGACTCCCCTGCAGGGATTTGAACTTTCGAAAGCCGTGCCCGCGGTTATGGGCAGATGGGAATTTGTTAATGTCCGGTTGTAGATAACTTGAACCTTAATTTAATTAAAAAGAATCAACTGAGTGTGTTACCGTGATGGCCTCTTCTCGGTGGAGTCCGGGAAGTGGACACGGTGTTGGAGTAATGTTTGCGCAGGTTGTTCTCTAGTTTCTCGCTCGCGCTTCGCCTCCTCTTCTCGCTCTCTTTTGCGAATAAGTTAGCCACCATACTTGCTAGTCGCTTGCTGCAGCTCCACATATTTACCTTACCCTCCCTATAAGCTTAAATAGTCTTGATCGCGAGGGTGCGAGATTGCTAAGTCCCTGTGGCTCACAGATTACTATTACAGCAGATGCAGGGCCTGATGATTCCACTCCAGGAGACGCGCTTGAGCTCAAGTGGGAGTTCGACGAGGACTCTCAACGTTACTATGTCTCCTTTCCTGATGATCAGTAGTGGTGCCCAGTTGGGGGTGATCGAGACCGTGTCGCATGTTGGGTTATCTTTTATTTTGGTGCCGTAGACGGGCCATGAGTGTTTGGATGATGTAATGTTATTTATGTACTTGATTGACGTGGCGAGTGTAAGCCAACTATGTTATCTCCCCTTTATTATTTATATTACATGGGATGTTGTGAAGATTGCCTAACTTGCGACATATGCCTTCAATGCGACTATGTCTCTAAGTCGTGCCTCGACACGTGGGAGCTATAGTCGCATCGAGGGTGTTACAGGCTGTCCATATCTTCCATGTTAGGCGGGTTATTCTCAAGAGGAGTGGACTCGCTCCTCACTCACGAGGAAGTGGCTGGTCATCGGGATGCCCAGTCCCATGCTTTATGCAAATCAAATCAAAATAATTGCAAACAAAACTCCCCCTAGGACTCTTGTTAGTTGGAGGCACTCGTTGTTTCGAGCAAGCCATGGATTGATGCTTGTTGGTGGAGGGGGAGTATAAACTTTAGCATTCTGTTTAGGAACCGCCTATAATGTGTGTAGCATGGAAGATATTGCCATATTTTGGTTGTTATGTTGACAATGAAAGTATACTGCTCAAAATATTATTCATCTCTATTTCAAAACGGAGCTCTGGCACCTCTAAAAATCCCTGCTTCCCTCTGTGAAGGGCCTATCTATTTACTTTTATGTTGAGTCATCCTCCTCGTATTAAAAAGCACTCGCTGGAGAGCACCTCTGTCATTTGCATTCATTACTGATTAGTTTACATCGAGTATGACTTGATTGGATCTCTTTTACCATGAATTACAATGTCTAGTCAGTCCTTGATCTTTAAAGGTGCTCTGCATTTATTATTGCGGTCTCAGAAAGGGCTAGCGAGATACCATCTTGTTATATCATATTATGATTGTTTTGAGAAAGTGTTGTCACCCGAGATTTATTATTATTGCTTGCTAGTTGATTATGCCATTGATATGAGTAAACATGAGACCTATGCGTTATTGTGATTATGGTTAGTTTATAATCTTTGTTGAAAACATGAATGTTGGCTTTACATATTTACAACAACAAGAGCAAACAGAGTTTGTAAAAGTTTTTCTTTTTCACTTTCAGTTTGTCAACTGAATTGCTTGAGGACAAGCAAAGGTTTAATATTGGGGGAGTTGATACGTCTCTGTCGTATCTACTTTTGCAAACACTTTTTGCCTTGTTTTGGACTCTAACTTGCATGATTTGAATGGAACTAACCCGGACTGACGCTGTTTTCAGCAGAATTGCCATGGTGTTATTTATGCGCAGAAACAAAAGTTCTCGGAATGACCTGAAACTTCACGGAGATTATTTTTGGAAATAATAAAACATACTGGCAAAAGATCAAGATCAGGGGGCCCACACCCTAGCCACGAGGGTGGGGGGCGCGCCCCCTACCTCGTGGGTGCCCTGGAGCTCCTCCGACCTCAACTCCAACTCTATATATTCGTGTTCGGAGAGAAAAAAATCAAGGAGAAAGATTCATCGCGTTTTACTATACGGAGCCGCCGCCAAGCCCTAAACTCTCTTGGGAGGGCTGATCTGGAGTCCGTTCGGGGCTCTGGAGAGGGGAATCTGTCGCCATCATCATCATCAACCATTCTCCATCACCAATTTCATGATGCTCACCGCTGTGCGTGAGTAATTCCATCGTAGGCTTGCTGGACGGTGAGGGTTGGATGAGATTTATCATGTAATCGAGTTAGTTTTGTTAGGGTTTGATCCCTAGTATCCACTATGTTCTGAGATTGATGTTGCTATGACTTTGCTATGATTAATGCTTGTCACTACGGCCCGAGTGCCATGATTTTAGATCTGAACCTATTATGTTTTCATCAATATATGAGAGTTCTTGATCCTATCTTGCAAGTCCATAGTCACCTACTATGTGTTATGATCGGACAACCCTGAAGTGACAATAATCGGGACCACTTCCGGTGATGACCGTAGTTTGAGGAGTTCATGTATTCACTATGTGTTAATGCTTTGGTCCAGTACTCTATTAAAAGGAGGCCTTAATATCCCTTAGTTTCTGCTAGGACCCCGCTGCCACGGGAGGGTAGGACAAAAGATGTCATGCAAGTTCTTTTCGATAAGCACGCATGACTATATTCGGAATACATGCCTACATTACATTGATGAATTGGAGCTAGTTCTGTGTCACCCTATGTTATGAATGTTACATGATGAACCACATCCGGCATAATTCTGTATCACCGATCCATTGCCTACGAGCTTTCCATATATTATTCTTCGCTTATTTACTTTTCCATTGCTATTGTTACAATCACTACAAAATACCAAAAATATTACTTTTGCTACTGTTACCACTACTATCATATTACTTTGCTACTAAATACCTTGCTGCAAATATTAAGTTTCCAGGTGTGGTTGAATTGACAACTCAACTGCTAATACTTGAGAGTATTCTTTCGCTCCCCCTGTGTCGAATCAATAAATTTGGGTTGAATACTCTAAACTTAACCATCTTTGATTAACGAGCTAGTCAAGTAGAGGCATACTAGTGACACTCATTTTGTCTATGTATTCACACATGTACTAAGTTTCCGGTTAATACAATTCTAGAATGAATAATAAACATTTATCATGATATAAGGAAATATAAATAACAACTTTATTATTTACTCTAGGGCATATTTCCTTCAGTCTCCCACTTGCACTAGAGTCAACAATCTAGATTACACAGTAATGATTCTAACACCCATGGAGTCTTGGTGCTGATCATGTTTTGCTCGTGAGAGAGGTTTAGTCAACAGGTCTACACCATTCAGATCTGTATTATCTTGCAAATCTCTATGTCTCCCTCCTTGACTTGATCGCGGATGGAATTGAAACATATTTTGATGTGCTCGGTTCTCTTGTGAAATCTGGATTCCTTTGCCAAGGCAATTGCACCAGTGTTGCCGCAAAAGATTTTCATTGGACCCGATGCACTAGGTATGACACCTAGATCAGATATGAACTCCTTCATCCAGACTCCTTCAATTGCTGCTTCTGAAGCAGCTATGTACTCCGCTTCACACGTAGATCCCGCCACGACGCTCTGCTTGGAACTACACTAACTGACAGCTCCACCATTCAATAAAAATATGTATCCATTTTGTGACTTAGAGTCATCCGGATCAGTGTCAAAGCTTGCATCAATGTAACCATATACAACAAGCTCTTTGTCACCTCCATAAACTAGAAACATATCCTTAGTCCTTTTCAGGTATTTCAGGATGTTCTTGACCGCTGTCCAGTGATCCACTCCTGGATCACTTTGGTACCTCGCTGCTAAACTAATAACAAGGCACACATCAGGTCTGGTACACAACATTGCATACATGATAGAACCTATGGCTGAAGCATAGGGACTGACTTTCATTTTCTCTCTATCTTCTGCAGTGGTTGGGCATTGAGTCTGACTCAACTTTACACCTTGTAACATGGGTAAGAATCCTTTCTTTGCTAGATCCATTTTGAACTTATTCACAACTTCATCAAGGTATGTGCTTTGTGAAAGTCCAATTAAGCATCTTGATCTATCTCTATAGATCTTGATGCCCAATATATAAGTAGCTTCACCGAGGTCTTTCATTAAAAATTCTTATTCAAGTATCCTTTTATGATATTTAGAAATTCAATATCATTTCCGATCAGCAATATGTCATCCACATATGATATCAGAAATGCTACCGAGCTCCCACTCACTTTCTTGTAAATACAGGCTTCTCCAAAAGTCTGTATAAAACCATATGCTTTGATTACACTATCAAAGCATATATTCCAACTCCGAGAGGCTTGCACTAGTCCATAAATGGATCACTGGAGCTTGCACACTTTGTTGGCACCTTTTGGATCTACAAAACCATCTGGTTGCATCATATACAACTCTTCTTCAAGATAACCATTAAGGAATGCAGTTTTGACATCAATTTGCCAAATTTCATAATCATAAAATGCGGCAATTGCTAACATGATTCGGATGGACTTAAGCATCGCTACGGGTGAGAAGGTCTCATCATAGTCAACTCCTTGAACTTGTCAAAAAACTTTTGCAACAAGTCGAGCTTTGTAGACAGTAACATTACCGTCAGCGTCTGTCTTCTTCTTGAAGATCCATTTATTCTCTATGGCTTGCTGATCATAGGGCAAGTCAACCAAAGTCCACACTTTGTTCTCATACATGGATCCCATCTTAGATTTCATGGCCCTAAGCCATTTTGCGGAATCTGGGCTCATCATCGCTTCCTCGTAGTTCATAGGTTTGTCATGGTCAAGTAACATGACCTCCAGAACAGGATTACCGTACCACTCTAGTGCGGATCTTACTCTAGTTGACCTACGAGGTTCGGTAGTAACTTGATCAGAAGTTTCATGATCATCATCATTAGCTTCCTCACTTACAGGTGTAGGAATCGCTGGAATTGATTTCTATGATGAACTACTTTCCAATAAGGGAGCAGGTACATTTACCTCAACAAGTTCTACTTTCCTCCCACTCACTTCTTTCGAGAGAAACTCCTTCTCTAGCAAGGATCCATTCTTAGCAATGAATATCTTGCCTTCGGATCTGTGATATAAGGTGTACCCAACAGTCTCCTTTGGATATCCTATAAGACGCATTTCTCTGATTTGGGTTCGAGCTTATCAGGTTGAAGCTTTTTCACATAAGCATCGCAGCCCCAAACTTTAAGAAACGACAATTCGGGTTTCTTGCCAAACCACAGTTCATAAGGCATCGTCTCAACGGATTTTGATGGTGCCCTATTTAACATGAATGTAGCCGTCTCTAAAGCATAACCCCAAAATGATAGTGGTAAATCGGTAAGAGACATCATAGATCGCACCATATCTTATAAAGTGCGGTTACGACGTTCGGACACACCATTACGCCGTGGTGTTCCAGGTGGCGTGAGGTTCGAAACTATTCCGCATTGTTTCAAATGAAGACAAAACTCATAACTCAAATATTCACCTCCACGATCAAACCGTAGAAACTTAATTTTCTTGTTACGATGATTTTCCACTTCACTCTGAAATTCTTTGAACTTTTCAAATGTTTCAGACTTATGTTTCATCAAGTAGATATACCCATATCTGCTCAAATCATCTGTGAAGGTAAGAAAATAACGACACCCGCCATGAGCATCAACACTCATTGGACCACATGCATTATTTCCCACAAGTCTGTTGCTTGCTCCATTGTTCTGGAGAATGGAGTCTTAGTCATCTTGCCCATGAGGCATGGATCGCAAGCATCAAGTGATTCATAATCAAGTGATTCCAAAAGCCCATCAGCATGGAGTTTCTTCATGTGCTTTACACCAATATGACCTAAACGGCAGTGCCATAAATAAGTTGCACTGTCATTATTAAACTTATATCTTTTGGCTTCAATACTATGAACATGTGTATCACTACTATCAAGATTTAGTAAAAATAGACCACTCATCAAGGGTGCATGACCATAAAAGATATTACTCATATAAATAGAACAACCCTTATTCTCTGATTTAAATGAATAACCGTCTCGGATCAAACAAGATCCAGATATAATGTTCATGCTCAATGCTGGCACCAATAACAATTATTTAGGTCTAAAACTAATCCCGAGGGTAGATGTAGAGGTAGCGTGTTGACGGGGATCACATCGACTTTGGAACCATTTCCCACGCGCATCGTCACCTCGTCCTTAGCCAATCTTCGCTTAATCCGTAGCCCCTATTTTGAGTTGCAAATGTTAGCAACAGAACAAGTATCAAATACCCAGGCGCTACTGCGAGCATTAGTAAGGTACACATCAATAACATGTATATCAAATATACATTTCACTTTGCCATCCTTCTTCTCCGCCAAATACTTGGGGCAGTTCCGCTTCCAGTGACCAGTCCATTTTCAATAGAAGCACTCAGTCTCAGGCTTAGGTCCAGACTTGGGCTTCTTCACTTGAGCAGCAACTTGCTTGCCATTCTTCTTGAAGTTCCCCTTCTTCCCTTTACCCTTTTTCTTGAAACTGGTGGTCTTGTTGACCATCAACACTTGATGCTCCTTCTTGATTTCTACCTCCGCAGCCTTTAGCATTGCGAAGAGCTCGGGAATTTTCTTATCCATCCCTTGCATATTATAGTTCATCACGAAGCTCTTGTAGCTTGTGGCAGTGATTGAAGAACTCTATCAATGACACTTTCATCAGGAAGATTAACTCCCAGCTAAGTCAAGTGGTTGTGGTACCCAGACATTCTGAGTATATGTTCACTGACAGAACTATTCTCCTCCATTTTGCATCTGTAGAATTTATTGGAGACTTCATATCTCTCAATACGGGCATTTGCTTGAAATATTAACTTCAACTCCTGAAACATCTCATATGCTCCATGATGTTCAAAACATCGTTGAAGTCTCGGTTCCAAGCCGTAAAGCATGGCACACTGAACTATCGAGTAGTCATCAGCTTTGCTCTGCCAGACGTTCATAACATCTGGTGTTGCTCCTGCAGCGAGTTTTGTCACCTAGCGGTGCTTCCAGGACGTAATTCTTCTATGCAGCAATGAGGATAATCCTCAAGTTATGGACCTAGTCCGTGTAATTGCTACCATCATCTTTCAACTTAGCTTTTTCTAGGAACGCATTAAAATTCAACAGAACAACAGCACGGCCCATCTGTCTACAACAACATAGACATGCAAAATACTATCAGGTACTAAGTTCATGATAAATTAAAGTTCAATTGATCATATTACTTAAGAACTCCCACTTAGATAGACATCCCTCTAATCATCTAAGTGATCACGTGATCCATATCAACTAAACCGTGTCCGATCATCACGTGAGATGGAGTAGTTTTCCATGGTGAACGCCACTATATTGATCATATCTACTATATGATTCACGCTCGACCTTTTGGTCTCAGTGTCCCGAGGCCATATCTGCATACGCTAGGCTCGTCAAGTTCAACCCGAGTATTCTGCATGTGCAAAACTGGCTTGCACCCATTTTATGTGAACGTAGAGCTTATCACACCCGATCATCATGTGGTGTCTCGGCACGACGAACTGTAGCAATGGTGCATACTCAGGGAGAACACTTATACACTACTAGGGAAAAGCCTATACACAGAATTTTACCAGTAGCGCTGTACAAAATCAAGCGCTGCTACTACTTAGTAGCAGCACGCGTAAATAAACCGCGCTACTACTATGACTTTAGCAGTAGCGCGTACTAGCGAAAAGCGCTGCTGCTACGTTTGAACTGGGCGCACATGGCTAGCCCAACCTAGCAGTAGCGCGTATAATGGCCCAGCGCTACTGCTAATCTCCTTAGCTGCAGCGCGCTTACGTGTAAAGCGCTGCTGCTAACGGAAATAAAATAAAGTGAAAAACAAGTAGAAAAGTAAATGAAAATGAAAGAAATAGAAAAAGGAGAAAGGGAAAAAATAAAATGTAAAGAAAAATAAAAGAAAAAAGGGAAAAAAGGAGAAAGGAATAGCAGTAGCGGGTTCTGCAGAAAATCGCTATAGCTGCAGCGTGTATTCCAGAACGCGCTATAGCTAACGTAGCAGTAGTGCCCTTTCTGGAACGTACTACTGGTACTTCTGACTTAACCACGCGGTTCGTCCTTCCCCACGGCCACTTCATCCCGAAATCAACTCCACTCTCGCCGCCATCGCCGCCCCTCGGCCGCCGCACGCTCTCCCCACGCCGCCCCCGACCCCAGATTCAACGTCGGCCCCGCCCCCGACCTCAACGCCGCCTGGGACGCCGCCCCTGACCCTGACCTCAACGCCGCCCCGGATGCCGCCCCTGCCCCC
>NC_041382.1:457124473-457163369 GCF_002162155.2 Triticum dicoccoides | reverse complement strand
ACCTCAACGCCGCCCCGGAGCCCCGACCACGACCTCGACGCCGCCTGCCCCTCCCTCGTCGCAGGCACCCGAGGTGAGCACGCCCGCTCCTCCCTCTCCCCTACCTCTGCCTAGGGTTTCTACCTTCATCATATTAGTTAGGGTAGAAACAAATCGGATGTGGATGCGGCTCAAATGAGTTAGGGTTCATGTAAGGGTGGAAACGAATCAAATTTCTAAGATGAATCATAAAACGAGTAAAATTTGACCACTTATTTCACTTTATAGTTGGATAATTGGAATATCCGCTACCACTTTCAACCCCTATAGGTTCATCAAATTAGATGGTAATTAGGGCAGTAGTTCTTAGGTACTAATTAGTTAGTAAGAGCTAGGTACTAATTAGGTACTAGAATATTTTTATTTATAGTAAGTTTATTTTTAGTAAGAACTAGTTGAATTAATAGAACTAGTTAGTAAGAACTTGTTGCTATTTTTTTAGTTAAAGCAATTTTCCCGCATCAACGTGGACGATGCCTATCCCGCATCCTCATCGTCGAGTCGGCGGAGGACGACACCTGCTTGACCAGATGGGCCATGTCCGGGACTGGGCTCCGCCGGGGTGGTACTGGGAGGCGCTACCTACCGGGGGGAGCAGGTTGGTGAGGAGCCAGCCTGTCGTTGACCTGAACCTTCTTTGGTGGCGGTCGCGTGGGCCAGTGACGGTCTAGAGGCTCAAGGACTCCGTGGAGGTGGTGCGTCACCGTGTCAGTGAGGAGGACGCGCACGTCCGTCGCTACTTGTTTGCGTTGGAGCACAGGTTCTCCAATACCTGGCAGGTTCTCCAGGGATCTCACTGGAGCTATGATCCCGTGATGGTTCCTTCTCTGTGGGTGTCCACCGCCCGCGCCGATACCCATCGTGTGCTAGGGTTTTAGTTGTACTAGTGATGTTATATGTATGACACTATTCGGGATGTATTAGTGATAATATTCGACAATGTACGGACGCATGAGATGATTTACTTTTGCTTATTGAATGCATGCTAATTTGAGTCTTATAAGATATTTTGAAATGTATATCTTGTGTTGCTCAATATCCAAGTGGCCAGTCATGTCTGCAGGTTACACCTCCGAGTGGACTATGTTTTGCCGGAGTGTTGATTCATTTCCGTTCCGGCAAATTTCAGGCGCTCGATATATCCTATTTTAGCAAAGGTCATGCCGGATTTTTCCGTGAATTATGGCATGACTTTTGCCAGAATATGTAGGAAATATCGAGTGCCCCAGATTTGTGTGTTGAGTATCCTGGTAGTTGTCTTCTATTGATTTTCAATTAATGTTTTAACTATGAACATAGGAAATGTCTAATGGCAAAAAAGATTTCGGTATTTGCAAATACTGCAAAGACGAGCGCGACCTGTGCAACGGAATCTTCCTAGATGATGATAGGCGCTTCAACATCAAGCTGGACGAGAACTTCGAAGTGGATACAGTAAGTCACAATGACAAGTCTTTTTTCGTAATTAAGCATGACATCTGCTTCATTTGCTTCAACTTATATTTTTTTTACTATTCTACTAGCGTATCCCCTGCCATGCAAGAGTTTTTGTATTGGATAAGATAGGTTTCAATCATACTATGGAGGTAAAGAAAGTTTATTTGAAGACCGAGCATGGTTATATTTTCCACGCAAAATTATACAATTCAGACGACTACACCTATTTTGGATGCAAAACATGGCGAGCACTACGCAAGACTTATGCATTTCAGCCTGATATGGTTATCACCTTTGATATTTGTCCGGAAGATGATATTGAAGGTAATACCGACATCTGGGTCGATGTGCAGACGCCTCCAGTTACACCAAAATGTAAGTTTCTCAACCATATTTATGTCTTTGATATTGTTTATTCAAAAATAGTTGACAACTAATTTGTATTGTCAGCTTATTTCGGTGCAAGCAAACATGTCCAGCGCTTGGTAGATAGGACCTACTACTGTCCCGGGGCTGAACTAAACTGCGAGGAGCTGAGTCATTATGTTTCATGGCTTGAGGATCTTGATACCGTCAAGACAAATTTTCTTCCTGGACTTAGAAATCTTAGTACTGAAAACGTGCGACCAATAGTGTTCGTCATGAACTACGGTCACATCTATTTAGGAAGGATGGTAAGATTTTTACTATTTGTCTTCAGTGCATCTTTTCCATACATTATTTGTGAAGCTAAACTTCATTGCTAAGTATGTGACCATACGATGTTCTTCAACAGGGACTCCCGATGAATGTTGTGCCTTATGGGATCGAGACTAAAGGTACCATGAGTATTATTAGCTTACGGCCAAAATATCCTGCATGTTACTTTAGTGCATTCAAGATCAGCGATGAATGCTTAGTAGTGCAAGACTGGACCAGATATGTGATGGGGGAGCTCAGACAAGTACTAGGGGGCAGCAAACAAATGTGCTACCCAAAATTAGGAGACAGGTTCATCTGCATGCTCCAACTTGATCAAGGAGGAGAGCTACACATGTTTTATGTTGTTTTACCTAAGAGAGAGCAGCAGGAGTGATTAGCTAGAAATGAGTTTGAGGATGATGATGTGCTACACTATTACTATGATGATAAAATAGCTAGTGTTGGTGGTAATGACTGATGATTATTATTAGCTAGTGTTAGTGGTGATTAAATAAATATTGTTGGTGCTAATGATTATGATGATGATTCAATAGCTTGTGCTGGCGGATTAGATTCAAGTGGAGGCAACATGTGGTGCACATCGAAAGTACTACTAGTCCAAACTAGATTAAGTTTGGATTAGTAGTATAATTTTGACATGCATCACATATTGCCTCCACTTGAACCTAATCCACCTTCATTTGACACACTGTTATGGACATAATGATGTAAACCTCATAACTGGTATTGTACCAATATTTGTACGATGGCGCATAAATACACTAAAAATAAAAAATAAAAAAAATACTAGTAGCGATGGAAAGAAAACACGCTGCCAGTAGTTACATTAGCAGCAGCGTGGGAGTGAACAAGCGCTGCAGCTATTTGTCCTAGCAGTAGCGCGTGCGGCACGCGTTACTGCTAAGCAATAGTTGTAGCGCCTTATTAGTAGCGCGCCTACCCGCGCTACTAGTGAGCACAAAACCAGTGCTACTGCTAGGGTTTTCCCTAGTAGTGATACCTTGACATTTAGTGAGAGATCATCTTATAATGCTACCGTCGAACTAAGCAAAATAAGATGCATAAAGGATAAACATTACATGCAATCAATACAAGTGATATGATGTGGCCATCATCATCTTGTGCCTTTTATCTCCATCTCCAAAGCACCATCATGATCACTGGCTTGAAACCTTAATCTCCATCGAAGCATCGTTGTCGTCTCACCAACTATTGCTTCTACGACTATCGCTACCGCTTAGTGATAAAGTAAGGCAATTGCATTTCATACAATAAAGCGACAACCATATGGCTCCTGCCAGTTGCCGATAACTCTGTTACAAAACATGATCATCTCATACAATAAAATTTAGCATCATATCTTGACCATATCACATCACAACATGCCCTGCAAAAAACAAGTTAGACGTCCTCTACTTTGTTGTTGCAAGTTTTACGTTGCTGCTACGGGCTTAGTAAGAACCGTTCTTACCTACGCATCAAAAACCACAACGCGGTATAGTGATTGCTTTTAGATCTTCAGAAAGAACCCTGTTCATTGAATCCGATTCAACTAAAGTTAGAGAAACAGACACCCACTAGCCACCTGTGTGCGAAGCACGTCGGTAGAACCAGTCTCGCGTAAGCGTACGCGTAATGTTGGTCTGAGCCACTTCATCCAACAATACTGCTGAATCAAGAATCAACTAGTGACGACAAGCAATATGTATATACCCATGCCCACAACTCCTTTGTGTTCTACTCGTGCATATAACATCTATGCATAAACCTGGCTCGGATACCACTGTTTGGGAACGCAGTAATTTCAAAAATATTGCTACGCACACGCAAGATCTATCTATGTGATGCATAGCAATGAGAGGGGAGAGTGTTGTCCACATACCCTCGTAGACCATAAGCGGAAGCGTTATGATAACACGGTTGATGTAGTCGTACGTCTTCACGATCCGACCGATCCTAGTACCAAAGTGTAACATCCCAAATTTTACATTTGGAATGTTATGCATTAGATCATCATTGCATATCATATTTTATTGCATTTTGGCGTGATCCTAGAAATTATACGCAACTCAAGGACCTACGGAGAGAGTTGGGGATTTCATTATTTTCATATTCGCGTTTTCGCAAATTTTGAAAAGAGGATCGTTTGATTTCAATTATTTTCTCTTCGAATATTTCTTTTATAAAAATAAAAGAGAGAGGATAAAATGACTTCCTCAAAATAGAGAAATATCGAAGATTTAATATTAAAATCAAATAAGATTTTATTCGGAGTTTTATCGTTATTTTATCTGAATTAGGAAAAAATGCGTTTTTCAAAATTGCATTTTAGGCCCAAATAAATGTTCACCTTGTCCGGCTTATTTTTGGAGGAAGGGGAAATTTTATTTAGGGATTTTTGGAGTCCGTTTAGAATTTCTTTTCTTTCTTTTTCTGCACGTTGGAATTATTTAACAAAAAGTCAAACCGACCCCGGGCCGTACCCGAGCGGGACTCCGCCCGGGGAGGCTTTATAAGCCGCGCCGGCCGAGCCCCGAGGCCCATCAGCCCGAGCCCCAAAACCCTAGCCGCCGCGCCGCCCCGTCGCCCGCGTAGCCGCCCCGCTGCCGCGCCGCCTCGCCGGACCACCGCCGGACCCGAGGTAGTCGCCTCGGTTTTCATGAGAAAACCGTTTGGTTTTTTTGAAACCCTAGATCATTTTTTTATTAGATCTGGTTCGGTTTATTTTCGGTTTAGTTATTTAGTGAACGCCCGTTTTTACGTTCGTTTTAACGAACGGTTTTCACCGTTTAGCCGCAGATAGTGAATGTTCGTTCGTTAGCCTGTTTGTCAGTTTTTCCTTTTCTCGGATTTTCCGCGATTATTTTCGATCGCGATTTCTGATCCGATTTTCGTTTTAGTATAACTTTTTGCTCGTTTGTGGGAATCAGGCGATTCAAGCGCCTAGAGTTTCTTCGCGAAACCCTCTTTCCGTTTAATCAACTTAAACAAGTTTTTGCTACTGTAAAATTTTACTTTGGTCCGGATTAGTAAACGAAGCTTGTTTCTTTCGCAGTTTGAGTTTCGTTGCTCCGTTTGATTTGATTCTTTTTGCAAACCGGAGTTCTCAAGTTGAACTTTCTTGTTAGATCTCTTATTTGAGTTTTACCTGTGCCCTTGCTTGATTTCTTATTGTATGCTTGTTTGATTGCGATAGAGTACCCGGAGTGCGAAGCGTGCTACATCGAGTCTCTAGGTTTCACGGATCATCAGCAAGGCAAGTAACACTTTGATCATACCTCTTTACTACCCAGTTTTATTGCATTAGATCAATCCTCAAACACTTGCATGGTTAGGATCTGAATAAATTGTGGGTTGGGGAGTAGATGAGGTAGCACCTATTCACCTGTTTGCTATCAAACCCTGGGAGTTACTTCTACGTTATGCTTATATTGCCATGTTATGGTCGTAGACGTGGATTGGGTTTGAGTGTATTCCATGACAGATTGTGAGATTGTTTACTTAATGGTTCAACTTAAGGCGGGAACTTTAATACACATCTGGGTGGATTGAGGCACCTGGGGAACCCAGTGATTGCATGTATTTTTTGGAAAACCGTGTGATTTTCCTATGGACTGGCACCCAGGCTCAAAGGGATCATAAGATTATTCATGCTGGAAACTTCCGTGTGCAGCCACATGCCATTATGGGCTCTGGCATAGTTGATTAAGTCATATGAACTCTTACAGTGGTGGACTAGCAGATGTAGGGGATGTAGGTGTACCGGTCTACCCATCATAAGGTGCTAACGCTTCTGAAAGACTGTGTCTCGGTCATTCGTTTCTCAAACACCTTGTAGTGCGAGAAATCCAATGGAGGAGATCGAGTCTTGTGGGGGAAAGTGCACAAACCTCTGCAGAGTGTACAAACTAATCATGGTTAGCCGTGTCCCCGGTTATGGACATCTTGAGTATCTGGTTCTTGGATTATCATGTGGATCTCAACACTCTTCAATATAAATTTGATTGGGTTAATGATTACTTTTAATTGGGATTGAGAGGGGGTTTACCTTCTCAATATTTTTCAACCAACTTTGTAGCTAAATAAAATATATTCCTTTGAAGTAGGAAAAAATTGGCTTTCGCAAAATCTATTAACCATACAGCCTCCTCCAGCCATATATGCATGTAGTGATAGCTTTACATTGTTCATTACTCTCTTGTGTTACATTGCCAGCATATTCCATGTGCCGACCCATCTTCGGGCTGCAACGTATCATGTTGCAGACTTTTCAGACGACGAGTAAGGAGCCTTAGGTCGTGGTCTTTCACTCAGTGATGCCGTTGGAGTTGATGGACTCACTTTATCTTCCAAGCCTTCTGTTGTTATCGTATTAGATGGCCTTAAGCCATATTTATTGTAATAAGTTCTCTTTTGAGACATTCCATGTAATAAGTGTGTGATTGCTACTCTGTTATAAATCCTCAAGTACTGTGCGTGTCAGCATTACCGACCCAGGGATGACACTGATGCACAGAGATCAGACTGTTTGAGGTCTGGTCACTACAAGATGGTATCAGAGTACACGTTGACTGTAGGACACGGCCACTAAGCTAAAGCCCTAGATCACTACTCTCTTCTCATTTCTGACTCCTCTCCATTTTCTACTCTTTAGGATGGCGGACGCAAGGAACAAGTTTGCTCAACCGGATGAAGAAACACCCTTTGGACGACACTTGAAGGAAGTCACTAGGTACCTGAACATAGGAATACCAAGCTTCACAGGGACTTACAACGCCACTTTACCAGAAGAGGAGCGCTGATGATTCAAGTTCAAGTTCCAGGAAGGACATTTACGCCAGTCACTAAGCCCATAGAGTTTTCCTTTGATGCACCAACCTGGAGTCTAGGAAAGAGTATGGCAGCCCACATCACCATGGGATGCAGTGGAGAAGTTTACCACAAGGATCTCAAGGATACTATCTACCAGATTTGTGGGCGCTGAGATGAGCAATGGGAGATGATCAACACCAGGAAGGATAGATCAAATGCAGCTTTCATCCAGGAGTTAAACCAGCACATTCGTCGCCAGGAGAACCAGATGTGCGCAGGCATGATAGATCTGAAGAAGGCGATGACAAGGATCACGGAGCTTGAGGAAGAATTCAAGGTAACTCGCAAAGATTATGAGGAGGAAATCGTCGTACTAGTGGAGAAGAGTGACGATCTGGAAAGGAAGCTAGGAGTATTCATGGGAGACCCCACGCCAGGAGGAGAAGACGATGAACCCAAGGAGATTCGTTCTGAGGACTACATCATCATCGACGACACTGACTCGGACCCCGACGATAGTGATGATGATTATGAAGATGAAGCTGAAGCAGATATCATGGAGTCTTTGACCGATCAGTATTTCTAGTTGACCACCAAAACAGTAGTAGTAATCTACCATGTATATAGTATAGTCCGAGCACTTTGTAACGATAAGTTCTAGACCGATTGTATGCCCTTGCTTGATTGATTGAGTGATATTATTGTGTTTGTCTCATGTGCATATGGGTAGTGTTTTCTCACTAGACCTCATTCTATTCTATTCTATTCTCTTCCCTTTAAACCCTCAGATGCCTCTGAGACATGACCCCGGATTTACCTTTCCACCGGAGCTCACTCAGTTGATCCAGCAGCAAAATACCCTGATGCAGTTGTTAGTTCAGAACCAAGGCAACAACAACAACAACCCACCACCACCACCACCAGTTGACAACTTAGCCCGTTTTCTAAGGTTGCAGCCATTGGTGTTTTCCAGTAGCACCGAGCCGATAGTGGTAGATGATTGGCTCCGCAGGATTGGAAGGGAGTTAACCACTGTAGGATGCACAGATGCTGAGAGGGTGCATTTTGCCGCGCACCAATTGGATGGACCAGCAGCCTCATGGTGGGAGAATTACACTGTCACCTATCCTATAGCCACTGATACATGGGACCAGTTCTAGCAGGCTTTTCGTACTGCCCATGTATCAGCAGGAGCTATGGCCATAAAGAAGCGTGAGTTTCGCAACTTACGCCAAGGAGGACGCACAGTTAGCCAGTATGTGGATGACTTTAGCAAGCTAGCCCGTTATGCCCCAGATGACATTGCTACGGATGCAGCTAAGTAGGAGAAGTTTTTGGAAGGACTGAATGATGAGCTGAGCATGCAGTTGATGGTAGCAACCTTTAATAACTACCAACAGTTGGTAGATAAAGCTCTCATGATTGAAGGGAAGCAGCAGTAGATTGATAACCGCAAGAGGAAGTATGGACAAGGGAAGCATAATTCAGGAGCTCAGCAGCGACCCCATTTCACCCCGAACTCGGGAGGACTTGTGCATAACCATGGAGGCCACACTCACAATGGAGGAAGTTCTCACAACCATAGTGGCTCCAAGAATGGTAATGGAGGAAGCAACGGACAGAACCGTTCCAACCCATCAACGCCCGCCAAGAAAGATCTAAGCCATGTTGCTTGCTACAAGTGCCAGAAGACCGGACATTACGCCAATGAATGTCTTAAAGTTAAGAACGGAAACGACAATGGAAGCTCTGGGAAGAAGCCCAACCCTTTCAACAGGGGACAAGTGAACCACGTTAACGTGGAGGAGATTGAGGCCCAACCAGATGCAGTAATAGGTAAGTTTTTGGTTAAGTCTTTTACTGCAGTCATACTTTTTGATACTGGTGCATCACATTCATACATATCAAGGGGATTTGTGGATAAGTATAAACTGCCCACCAAAGTTCTTAGTACACCTATGTTAGTGAGCTCACCAGGAGCAGAGTATATGGAAAGCCAAGGATGTTTTCAGATACCGTTGGCCATAGATAGGTACATTTTCCCCTCAAACCTGATAATTCTGGAGTCGCGAGGTTTGGATGTGATTCTGGGTATGGATTGGCTATCGATGTATGGAGGAAACATCGATTGCGCTAGTAAGTCGATTTTGCCCACCACCCCAGAACGAAGAAGGATCAAGTATGTATCCCGGCATTTGCCAATTAGGACTCAAGTAAATTCCTTAACATGAGTTGTACAGGAGGAAGTACCAGTGGTAAAGGATTTCCCGGATGTATTTCCAGAAGAGTTGCCAGGCATGCCACCGGATAGAGACATAGAGTTTTTGATTGAGCTTTTGCCAGGCACAGGGCCAATATCTAAGAGACCGTACAGGATGCCTGCACAGGATTTAGAGGAAATTAAGAAACAGATTAAGGAGTTACTGGATAAAGGATATATTCGCCCAAGTTCGTCACCTTGGGGATCACCAGTACTTCTAGTGGAAAAGAAGGATGGATCGTTAAGGCTGGTTGTTGATTATCATGGATTGAATGAATTAACGATCAAGAACAAGTACCCACTGCCGATGATCAATGATTTGTTTGATCAGCTGCAAGGAGCTAAGGTGTTTTTCAAGATCGATCTACGATCAGGTTACCACCAGTTGAAGATTCGAGAGCAGGATATACCTAAGACAGCTTTTACCACAAGGTACGGGCTATATGAGTATACCATTATGTCATTTGGCTTGACTAACGCACCTACTTACTTTATGAACATGATGGACAAAGTGTTCATGGAGTTTTTGGATAAGTTCATCATAGTGTTCATAGATGATATTCTGGTCTACTCGAAAAATGAAGGGGAGCATAAGGAGCACTTGCGTTTGGTACTTGGGAAGCTCAGAGAACATCAGCTATATGCCAAGTTCAACAAGTGTGAGTTTTGGTTGAAGGAAGTTGGATTCCTTGGACATGTTATATCCGGAGAAGGGATAGCAGTAGACCCCAACAAAGTCATCACTGTGACAGATTGGGAGGCACCCACGTCCGTTGGAGAGATCTGGAGTTTTCTTGGACTCGCAGGATACTACCGGAGTTTCATTAAGAATTTCTCGAAGATTGCAAAGCCTATGACGGAGTTGTTAAAGAAGGACACCAAATTCAAATGGACTGAGGAATGTGAGGCCAGTTTTCTGGAATTGAAGAAACGTTTGGTTACATCACCAGTGTTGATTCTGCCAGATCAACGCAAGGGTTATGAAGTGTATTGCAACGCCTCTCATCGAGGACTTGGAGCAGTGCTTATGCAGGAAGGAAGAGTTGTTTCATATGCCTCACGACAGCTTAAAACCCATGAGTTAAATTATGCTACGCATGATTTGGAGTTAGCAGCCGTAGTGCATGTGTTGAAGACTTGGAGACATTTTCTCATCGGAAACCATTGTGAGGTATACACGGATCACAAGAGTTTGAAGTATATCTTCACACAGAAGGAGTTGAATCTCAAGTAGAGGAGATGGTTGGAACTCATTAAGGATTATGACATGAAGTTGCACTATCATCCCGGAAAGGCTAACATAGTAGCTGATGCATTGAGCCACAAGAGTCATGTCAATACACTCATGACCGGAGAGTTACCCAAGGAGTTAGCAGAAGACCTTCGTGAGCTATATTTGGAGATAGTTCCGAGAGGTTATGTAGCAACTTTGGAGATTCAATCTACTTTGATGGATAAGATCAGAGGCACAGAAGATGGACAAGGAGATCGCCGAGATAAAGGAAAGGATGAGCAAAGGAAAGGCTAAAGGATTTCGTGAGGATGAGCACGATACCTTATGGTTTGAGGACCGCGTACATGTACCAAATGATCAAGAGATCAGGAAGCTGATTTTGCAGGAGGCCCATGACTCACCATATTCGGTTCACCCAGGAAATACCAAGACGTACCTGGATCTGAAAGATAGATTCTGGTGGACCGGAATGAAGAAGGATATTGCGGAGTATGTAGTAGTTTGTGATGTATGTCAGAGAGTGAAGGCAAAGCATCAGAAGCCAGCAGGATCGCTGCAACCACTGCCGATACCCGAATGGAACTGGGATAAGCTAGACATGGATTTATCATGGGATTACCCAGGACTCGTTCAGGCTATGACTCGATATGGGTTGTAGTTGATCGCTTGACCAAAGTAGCTCATTTCATCCCAGTGAAGACCACTTACACCAGTGCTAAGTTGGCAAAGATATACATGACCATGATCGTATGTTTGCATGGAGTTCCAAGGACAATTGTATCAGACAGAGGAACCCAGTTTACCTCAAAGTTCTGGAATCAGTTGCATGAAAATTTGGGAACCAGACTGGAGTTCATTACAACTTTTCACCCGCAAACAGATGGACAGACCGAGAGAGTGAACCAGATTCTGGAGGATATGTTGAGAGCTTGTGCACTAGATTATGGATCTAGTTGGGACGACAACTTTCCCTACGCAGAGTTCTCATATGAAAATAGTTACCAAGCCAGTTTGAAGATGGCCCCTTTTGAAGCATTGTACGGAAGGAGGTGCAGAACACCGTTGTTATGGGATGAAGTTGGAGACCGACAGTTGTTTGGACCAGATTTGATTAAAGAATCAGAAGAGAAAGTTAAGTTGATTCGCGATAGACTCAATGTAGCCCAGTCCAGGCAGAAGAGCTATGCGGATTCTAAACGCAAGGAGACAACTTACGAAGTTGGAGACAGAGTGTATCTTCGGGTATCACCACTCCGAGGAGTTAAGCTCTTTGGAGTTAAGGGAAAGTTAGCACCACGATTTGTGGGACCATACAAAGTTTTGGAACGTATGAGAGAAGTTGCTTACAAGTTGGAATTGCCCGAAGGATTGACAAGAGTTCACAATGTGTTCCACGTTTCTCAGTTGAAGAAGTGCCACGCGGAGATGTGAAAGATCATGGATGTCGCCTAGAGGGCGGGGGGTGAATAGGCGCTTTAAAATAATTACGGTTTAGGCTTGAACAAATGCGGAATAAACCTAGCGGTTAATTTGACAAGCACAAAACCTACAACAACTAGGCTCACCTATGTGCACCAACAACTTATGCTAAGCAAGATAAACAACTAAGTGAAAGCAAGATATATGACAAGAAACAATATGGCTATCACAAAGTAAAGTGCATAAGTAAAGGGCTCGGGTAAGAGATAACCGAGGCACGTGGAGACGATGATGTATCTCGAAGTTCAAACCCTTGCGGATGCTAATCTCCGTTTGGAGCGGTGTGGAGGCACAATGCTCCCCAAGAAGCCACTAGGGCCACCGTAATCTCCTCATGCCCTCGCACAATGCAAGATGCCGTGATTCCACTAAGGGACCCTTGATGGCAGTCACCGAACCCGTACAAATGGAAACCCTTGGGGGCGGTCACCGAACCCGTACACTTTGGCAACCCTTGGGGGCGGTCACTGGTACTCGTCAAATTGCTCAGGGAGATCTCCACAACCTAATTGGAGACCCCGACGCTTGCCCGGAGCTTTACACCACAATGATTGAGCTCCGAACACCACCAACCATCTAGGGAACTAAGGCACCCAAGAGGAACAAGCTCTAGGGTGCCCAAACACCCAAGAGTAATAAGCTTCTCAAACTTCACTTCCACGTATCACCATGGAGAACTCAAACCGATGCACCAAATGCAATGGAAAGGGCACATGTAGTGCCCAAGTCCTTCTCTCTCAAATCCCTTCGAAGCAACTAATGCTAGGGAGGAAAATGAGAGGAAGAACAAGAAGGAGAACACCAAGAACTCCAAGATCTAGATCCAAGGGGTTCCCTTCACACAGAGGAGAAAGTGATTGGTGGAAATGTGGATCTTGATCTCCTCTCTCTTTTCCCTCAAAAACTATCAAGAAACCATGGAGGGATTGAGAGTTAGCAAGCTCGAAGAAGGTCAACAATGGGGGAAGAACACGAGCTTAAAGGATAAGGTTCATTAGGGAAGAAGATCCCCTTTTATAGGAGGGGGAAAATCCAACCGTTATGTGCTCAGCCCGCACACGAGCGGTACTACCGCTCCACGAGCGGTACTACCGCTCAAGCGGAAGAAATAGGGAAAAGGAGCAACAAAACATGAACCTTGGGGCGGTAGTACCACATATAAGCGGTACTACCGCTCACCCCAGCGGTACTACCGCTGGAGGAGCAGAACACAGGACCAAAAGAGGCAGGCAGAGCAGAGTATGGCGGCAGTGAAGCAGAAACGGTACTACCGCCCGACCGGAGCGGTACTACCGCTTAGGCCATACTACCGTGCCTTACTGCCGTGCAACTACGGCTAAACCCGACACAAAAAGAGCAGGACCCAAAATCGAGGCGGTAGAAGAGCGGCACTGCAGCGGTACTACGGCTGAGAGCTCCAAGCGGTACTACCGCTTGGGCTCGCGGTACTACCGCTGGGACCAGACAAAAACCACACTCAAGAAAACAAGAACTGCCATAACTTCTGCATATGAGCTCCGAATTGAGCAAACTCAAGCTTGTTGGAAACAAGACGACGAGTAGCATCAACAGAGAAGTGAGACCTCCAACAGAGAAGAACGAGCATAACCTCCAACAGAGAAAACATCATAGAAGATGCATGTGAACTCCGTTTTCAATGAACTCGAGCTTGTCATCAAGATGACCATAAGCTCTAAGACTCACAAAGAGAACCAAACAAGAACCAAGAAATATGATACAAGGATGCAATGGTTTGAGCTCTCAACGAACAATACGATCAAGCTACTCATCGAGAGCCCCCCCTTGATAGTATGGCAATCGATCCTATAACCCGGTCTCCCAACTACCATCATGAGACCGGTAAAATAGAAAACCTATCAAGGGCAAACCTTTCCCTTTCACATGGTCCACTTGAGCTAGATGATGACGATCTTGACTCCCTCAAGTTGGACCACCTTTCTTGATTGTGTTGACTCGATGAAGACTAGTTGATTGCTCCCCCATACTCCACTATGGGTGAGCCACTCTTCCGCACATCTTCACAAGTCCATTGTCACCACAAAGGACGGCAAGCTTCAAGCATTTGATCTCTTTGTGATGCTCCACTTGAACTTGCACACCGCAACCTTTCTTGATTGTGTTGACTCGATGAAGACTAGTTGATTGCTCCCCCATACTCCACTATGGGTGAGCCACTCTTCCGCACATCTTCACAAGTCCATTGTCACCACAAAGGACGGCAAGCTCCAAGCATTTGATCTCTTCGTGATGCTCCACTTGAACTTGCACACCGCAACCTAACCCCACAAAGAACCCTCATGAAGACCATGGGTTAGTACACAAAGCGTAATTGACAATGCTTACCATACCATGGGATCACTTGATCCCTCTCGGTACATCTTCTACGCTTTGTGGGTTGATCAACTTGATTCACTCTTTGACTTAGTCTTGATCAACCTCTCACAAGACCAATCTTTAGGTAATTCCTTGAATAGCACCTTGGTCGACACAAACTCTCCTTGAAACCAACACATGTACTCCAAGAAAAGCCTATGGACAAAACCTTCAAATATAACTCAAGGCAACCATTAGCCCATAGAGATTGTCATCAATTACCAAAACCAAACATGGGGGCACCACATGTTCTTTCAAGATGGCCGATATTCCTCTAAGAGATACAGTGCCACTGGAAGCGATACAGTTGGATAGCGACTTGACTTACGAGGAGAAGCCAGTCAAGATTCTCGAGTTTGCCAGCCGAGTTACACGCAACAAAGTTATCAAGTTCTGTAAAGTTCAGTGGAGCCAACATACCTAGGATGAAGCCACCTGGGAACGAGAAGAAGACCTACGCAAGGACCTTCCACATCTATTTTCTAGCCAACCCGAATCTCGAGGACGAGATTCATCTTAAGGGGGGTAGGTTTGTAACATCCCAAATTTTCAATTTGGAATGTTATGCATTAGATCATCATTGCATATCATATTTTATTGCATTTTGGCGTATCCTAGAAATTCTACGCAACTCAAGGACATACGGAGAGAGTTTGGGATTTCATTATTTTCATATTCGCGTTTTCGCAAATTTTGAAAAGAGGATCGTTTGATTTTAATTATTTTCTCTTCGAATATTTCTTTTATAAAAATAAAAGAGAGGATAAAATGACTTCCTCAAAATAGAGAAATATCGAAGATTTAATATTAAAATCAAATAAGATTTTTATTCAGAGTTTTATCGTTATTTTATTTGAATTAGGAAAAAATGTGTTTTTCAAAATTGTATTTTAGGCCCAAATAAAAGTTCACCTTGTGTGGCTTATTTTTAGAGGACGGGGAAAATTTATTTCGGGATTTTTGGAGTCCGTTTAGTATTTATTTTCTTTCTTTTTCTGCATGTCGGAATTATTAAAAAAAAGTCAAACCGACTCCGGGCCGTACTCGAGCGGGACTCCGTCCGGGGAGGCTTTATAAGCCGCACCGGCCGAGCCCCGAGGCCCATCAGCCCGAGCCCCAAAACCCTAGTCGCCGCGCCGCCAAACCGCGCCGCCGCCCCGCCGCCCGCGCCGCCGCACCGCGCCGCCCCGCCGCTGCCGCACCAAAGCCCGCCGCCTCGCCGGACCACCGCTGGACCCGAGGTAGCCGCCTCAGTTTTCGTGAGAAAACCGTTTTTAAACCCTAGATCCTTTTTTATTGGATCCGGTTCGGTTTATGTTCGGTTTAGTTATTTAGCAAACGCCCGTTTTTACGTTCGTTTTAACGAACGGTTTTCACCGTTTAGCCACAGACAGCGAACGTTCGTTCGTTAGCCTGTTCGTCAGTTTTTCTTTTTCTCAGATTTTCCGCGATTATTTTCGATCGCGATTTCTGATCCGATTTTCGTTTTAGTATAACTTTTTGCTCTTTTATCGGAATCAGGCGATTCAAGCGCCTAGAGTTTTGTCTCGAAACCCTCTTTCCGTTTAATCAACTTAAACAAGTTTTTTCTACTGTAAAATTTCACTTTAGTCCAGATTAGTAAATGAAGCTTGTTTCTTTCGCAATTTGAGTGCCGTTGCTCCGTTTGATTTGATTCTTTTTGCAAACCGGAGTTCTTAAGTTGAAATTTCTGGTTAGGTCTCTTATTCGAGTTTTAATCGTGCCCTTGCTTGATTGCTTATTGTATGCTTGTTTGATTGCGATAGAGTACCCGGAGTGCGAAGCGTGCTACATCGAGTCTCTAGGTTTCACGGATAATCAACAAGGCAAGTAACACTTTGATCATACCTCTTTACTACCCAGTTTTATTGCATTAGATCAATCCTCAAACACTTGCATGGTTAGGATCTGAATAAATTGTCGGTTGGGGAGTAGATGAGGTAGCACCTATTCACCTGTGTGCTCTCAAACCCTGGGAGTTACTTCTACGTTATGCTTATATTGCCATGCTGTGTTCGTAGACGTTGATTGGGTTTGAGTGTATTCCATGACAGATTGTGAGATTGTTTACTTAATGGTTCAACTTAAGGTGGCAACTTTAATACACATCTGGGTGGATTGAGGCACCTGGGGAACCCAGTGATTGCCTGTATTTTTTGGAAATTCCGGGGTATCGTGTGATTTTCCTATGGACCGCCACCCAGGCTCAAAGGGGTCATAAGATTATTCATGATGGAAGCTTCCGTGTGCAGCCACATGCCATTATGGGCTCTCGCATAGTTGATTAAGTCGTGTGAACTCTTACAGTGGTGGACTAGCAGATGTAGGGGATGTAGGTGTACCGATCTACCCATCGTAAGGTGCTAACGCTTCTGAAAGACTGTGTCTCGGTCATCCGTTTCTCAAACACCTTGTAGTGTGGGAAATCCAATGGAGGAGATCGAGTCTTGTGGAGAAAAGTGCACAAACCTCTGCAGAGTGTACAAACTAATCATGGTTAGCCGTGTCCCCGGTTATGGACATCTTGAGTGTCTAGTTCTTGGATTATCATGTGGATCTCAACACTCTTGAATATAAATTTGATTGGGTTAATGATTACTTTTAATTGGGATTGAGAGGGGGTTTACCTTCTCAATATTTTTCAACCAACTTTGTAGCTAAATAAAATATATTCCTTTGTAGTAGGGAAAAATTGGCTTTTCACAAAACCTATTAACCATACAGCCTCCACTAGCCATATATGCATGTAGTGATAGCTTTACATTGTTCATTACTCTCTTGTGTTACATTGCCATCATATTGCATGTGCCGACTCGTCTTCGGGCTGCAACGTATCATGTTGCAGACTTTTCAGACGACGAGTAAGGAGCCTTAGGTCATGGTATTTCACTCAGTGATGCCGTTGGAGTTGATGGACTCACTTTATCTTCCAAGCCTTCCGTTGTTATCGTATTAGATGGCCTTCAGCCATATTTATTGTAATAAGTTCTCTTTTGAGACAATCAATGTAATAAGTGTGTGATTTCTACTCTGTCATAAATCCTCAAGTACTGTGTGTGTCAGCATCACCGATCCAGGGATGACACCGATGCACAGAGATCAGACTGTTTGAGGTCTGGTAGCTACACGAAGGTACGACACCTCCGTGATATGCACATGTTCAGCTCAGACGTACCACAAACTCTAGATCTAGCTGAGGTCGAGGGAGAGTTTCTTCAGCACGAGACGTGATGACGGTGATGATGAAGTTACCGACGCAGGGCTTCCCCTAAGCTCTACAACGATATGACCGAGGTGGAAATCTATGGAGGGGGGCACCGCACATGGCTAAACAATCAACTTGTGTGTCTATGGGGTGCCTCCTCCCCTATATATAAAGGAGTGGAGGAGGGGGAGGGCCGGCCCTCTCATGGCGCGCCCAAGGGGGGAGTCCTACCCCCGGTGGGAGTAGGATTCCCCCTTCACTAGTTGGAGTAGGAGAGGAAGGAAGGGGGAGAGAGAGGGAAGGAAAGGGGGCACCCAATTCGGATTGGGCTTGGGGGGCGCGCCCTCCACCTTGGCTGCCTCCTACTCTCTCTCACTAAGGCCAATAAGGCCCATACACTGCCCGGGGGGTTCCGGTAACCCCCCGCTACTCCAGTAAATGCCCGAGCTCACCCGGAACCATTCCAATGTCCAAACATAGCCTTACAACATATCAATCTTTATGTCTCGACCATTTTGAGGCTCCTCGTCACATCTGTGATCTCATCCGGGACTCCGAACAACCTTCGGTACATCAAAACATATAAACTCATAATACTGATCGTCATCGAACGTTAAGCATGCGGACCCTACGGGATCGAGAACTATGTAGACATGACCGTGACTCATCTCTGGTCAATAACCAATAGCCGAACTTGGATGCTCATATTGGTTCCTACATATTCTACGAAGATCTTTATCAGTCAAACCGCATAACAACATACGTTGTTCCCTTTGTCATCGGCATGTTACTTGCCCGAGATTCGATCGTCGGTATCTCAATACCTAGTTCAATCTCGTTACCGGCAAGTCTCTTTACTCGTTCCATAATGCAACATCCCGTAACTAAGTCATTAGTTACATTGCTTGCAAGGCTTATAGTGATGTGCATTACCGAGAGGGCCCAGAGATAGCTCTCTGAGACACGGAGTGACAAATCCTAATTTTGATCTATGCCAACTCAACAAACACCATCGGAGACACCTGTAGAGCATCTTTATAGTCACCCAGTTACATTGTGACATTTGACAGCACACTAAGTGTTCCTCCGGTATTCGGGAGTTGCATAATCTCATAGTCATAGGAACATGTATAAGTTATGGAGAAAGCAATAGTAGTAAACTAAACGATCAAAGTTCTAAGATAACGGATGTGTCAAGTCAATCACATCATTCTCTAATGATGTGATCCCGTTCATCAAATGACAACTCTTGTCCATGGCTAGGAAACTTAACCATCTTTGATTAACGAGCAAGTCAAGTAGAAGCATACTAGTGACACTCATTTTGTCTATGTATTCACACATGTACTAAGTTTCCGATTAATACAATTCTAGCATGAATAATAAACATTAGTCGTGATATAAGGAAATATAAATAACAAATTTATTATTGCCTCTAGGGCATATTTCCTTCAGAAACACCGTTGTGGTTTTGATACATAGGTAAGAACGGTTCTTACTAGAAGCCCGTAGCAGCCACGTGAAACTTGCAACAACAAAGTAGAGGACGTCTAACTTGTTTTTGCAGGGCATGTTGTGATGTGATATGGTCAAGACATGATGTCATATACGTTATTGTATGTGATGATCATGTTTTGTAAAAGTTAACGGCAACTGGCAGGAGCCTTATGGTTGTCGCTTTATTGTATGAAATGCAATCGCCATGTAATTGCTTTACTTTATCACCATGCGTTAGAGATACTTGTAGGAGCAATAGTTGGCAAGACAAGAACTACGCTACGATGGAGATCAAGGTGTCAAGCTAGTGACAATGGAAATCATGACGGTGCTTTGGAGTTGGAGATCAAAGGCACAAGATGATGATCGCCATATCATGTCACATATTTTGATTGCACGTGATGTTTATGTTTTATGCATCTTATTTTGCTTAGTACGGAGGTAGAATTATAAGATGACCTCTGACTAAAATTTCAAGGTATAAGTGTTCTCCCTGAGTATGCACTGTTGCGACAGTTCGTCGTGCCGAGACACCACATGATGATCGGGTGTGATAAGCTCTACGTTCACATACAACGGGTGCAAGACAGTTTTGCACATGCGGAATACTCGAGTTAAACTTGACGAGCCTAGCATGTACAGACATGGCCTCAGAACACTGGAGACCGAAAGTTCAAACGTGAATCACATAGTAGATATGATCAACATAGAGATGTTCACCATTGAAAGACTACTGCATCTCACGTGATGATCGGACATGGTTTAGTTGATTTGGATCACGTATCATTTAGATGACTTGAGGGATGTCTATCTAAGTGGGAGTTCTTAAGTAATTTGATTAAATGAACTTAATTTATCATGAACTTAGTCTTGATAGTATTAGCATATCTATGTTGTAGATCAATAGCTCGTGTTTAGCTCCCCTTTTTATTTTTGATATGTTCCTAGAGAAAACTAAGTTGAAATATGATAGTAGCAATGATGTGGACTGGGTCCGTGATCTAAGGATTATCCTCATTGCTGCACAGAAGAATTATGTCTTTAATGCACCACTAGGTGACAGACCTATTGCAAGGGCAGATGCAGACACTATGAACATTTGACAAGCTCGGTATGATGACTACTTGATAGTTTAGTGCACCATGCTTTACGGCTTAGAACCGGGACTTCAAAAATGTTTTGAATGCCGTGGAGCATATGAGATGTTCCAAGAGCTGAAAATGATATTTCAGACTCATGCCCGTGTAAAGAGGTATGAGACCTCTGACAAGTACTTTGCCTACAAGATGGAGGAGAATATCTCAACTAGTGAGCATGTACTCAGAATGTCTAGGTAGTACATTTTCTTGAATCAAGTGGGAGTTAATATTCCAGATAAAATAGTGATTGACATAGTTCTCTAGTCACTATCACCAAGTTACTAGAACTTCGTGATGAACTATAATTGGCGCACATGTAAACGAGTTGCTCTACCGAACTGAGCTATAGCCCTTATTAGAGATATCTTAACATATAGATAATTTCTTGTCAAGATGAATATTTTCTAATGCCAGAGGATACCCCTTTGATCTGTATCCATTTAGTATTTAGTTTAGTATTTAGTATATAACAGACCAATAACAGAGCGGTATTGCTTAGAAAAGGGATTCAATATATAATCGATCGAAGTAATGGGTCTTCCTTTCAAGAGATGACGAAAATGATTCCCAAGCTCTTCGCAATGCTGAAATCGGCGAAGGTAGAAATCAAGAAATAGCATCAAGTGTTGATGGTTAACAAGACCACTAGTTTCAAGAAAAAGGGCAAGGGTAAGAAGGGGAACTTAAAAAAGAATGGCAAGCAACTTGCCACTCCCGGGAAGAAGCCCAAGTCTGGACCCAAACTTGAAACTGAGTGCTTCTACTGCAAAGGAAATGGTCACTGGAAGCGGAACTGCCCCAAAAACTTGGTGGAGAAGAAGATGGCAAAGTGCACAAAGGTATATTTGATATACATGTTATTGATGTGTACTTTACTATTATTCATAGTAGCCCCTGGGTATTTGATACCGGTTCAATTGCTAAGATTTGTAACTCGAAACAGGAGTTACAAAATGAAAAGATGCTAGTTAAGGACGAGGTGACGATGTGTGTTGGAAGTGATTACAAGGTTGATAAGATCACCATTGCACAGTCCCTTTACCTTCGGGATTAGTGTTGAATCTAAAATAAATGTTATTTGGTGTTTGCGTTGAGCATGAATATCATTGGATCATGTTTATTGCAATACGGTTATTCATTTAAGTCAAAGAATAATTGTTGTCCTGTTTAGATGAATAAAACCTTCTATGGTCATACACCCAATGTAAATGGTTTATTGAATCTCGATCGTAGTGATACACATATTCATAATATTGATGCCAAAAGATGCAAAGTTGATGATGATATTGCAACATACTTGTGGTACTGCAATTTAGGTCATGTTGGTATAAAGCGCATGAAGAAAGTCCATGCAGATGGACTTTTGGAATCACTTGATTATGAATCATTTGATACTTGCGAACCATGCCTCATGGGAAAGATGACTAAAACTCCATTCTCCGGAACAATGCAGCGAGCAAATGACTTATTGGAAATAATACATATTGATGTATACGGTCCGATGAGTGTTGAGGCTCGCAGCGGGTATCGTTATTGTCTGACCTTCATAGATGATTTGAATGATATGAGTATATCTACTTAATGAAACACAAGTCTGAAACATTTGAAAAGTTCAAAGAATTTCAGAGTGAAGTGGAGAATCATCGTAACAAGAAAATAAAGTTTCTACGATCTGATCTTGGAGGCGAATATTTGAGTTACGAGTTTGGTCTTCATTTAAAACAATATGGAATAGTCTCACAACTCACGCCACCTGGAACACCACAGCGTAATGGTGTGTCCGAACGTCGTAACCGTACTTTATTAGATATGGTGTGATATATGATGTCTCTTACCGATTTACCACTATCTTTTTGGGGTTATGCATTAGAGACAGCTGCATTCACGTTAAATAGGGCACCGTCTAAATCCGTTGAGACGGCACCGTATGAACTGTGGTTTGGCAAGAAACCTAAGTTGACGTTTCTTAAAGTTTGGGGTTGCAATGCTTATGTGAAAAAGCTTTAGCCTGATAAGCTCGAACCTAAATCGGAAAAGTGCATCTTCATAGGATACCCAAAAGAAATTGTTGGGTACACCTTCTATCATAGATCTGAAGGCAAGATATTTGTTGCTAAGAATGGATCCTTTCTAGAGAAGGAGTTTATCTTGAAAGAAGTGAGTGGGAGGAAAGTAGAACTTGATGAGGTAATTGTACCTTCTCTTGAATTGGAAAGTAGCTCATCACAGAAAACCGTTCTTGTGATGCCTACAGCAACTAGAGAGGAAGCTAATGATGATGATCATGAAACTTCAGATCAAGTTACTACCGAACCTCGTAGGTCAACCAGAGTATGCTCCGCTCCAGAGTGGTACAGTAATCCTGTTTTGGAAGTCATGTTACTAGACCATGACGAATCTACGAACTATGAGGAAGCGATGATGAGCCTAGATTCCGCAAAATGGCTTGAGGCCATGAAATATGAGATGGGATCCATGTATGAGAACAAAGTATGGACTTTGGTTGACTTGCCCGATGATCAGCAAGCCATAGAGAATAAATGGATCTTCAAGAAGAAGACCGATGATGATGGTAATGTTACCGTCTACAAAGCTTGACTTGTTGCAAAAGGTTTTCGACAAGTTCAAGGAGTTGACTATGATGAGACTTTCTCACCCGTAGCGATGCTTAAGTCTGTCCGAATCATGTTAGCAATTGCCGCATTTTATGATTATGAAATCTGGCAAATGGACGTCAAAACTGCATTCCTTAATGGATTTCTTAAAGAAGAGTTGTATATGATGCAAACAGAAAGTTTTGTCGATCCTAAAGGTGCTAACAAAGTGTGCAAGAACTATGTAGACATGACCGAGACTCATCTCCGGTCAATAACCAATAGCGGAACCTGGATGCTCATATTGGTTCCTACATATTCTACGAAGATCTTCATCGGTCAAACTGCACAACAACATACGTTGTTCCCTTTGTCATCGGTATGTTACTTGCCCGAGATTCGATCATCGGTATCATCATACCTAGTTCAATCTCATTACCGGCAAGTCTCTTTACTCATTCTGTAATGCTACATCCCGTAACTAACTAATTAGTTACATTGCTTGCAAGGATTATAGTAATGTACATTACCGAGAGGGCCCAGAGATACCTCTCCGATACTCAGAGTGACAAATCCTAATATTGATCTATGCCAACTCAACAAACACCATCGGAGACACCTGCAGAGCATCTTTATAGTCACCTAGTTACGTTGTGACGTTTGATAGCACACTAAGTGTTCCTCCGTTATTCGGGAGTTGCATGATCTCATAGTCATAGGAACATGTATAAGTTATGGAGAAAGCAATATTAGTAAACTAAGCGATCATCATGCTAAGCTAACGGATTGGTCAAGTCAATCACATCATTCTCTAATGATGTGATCCCGTTTATCAAATGACAACTCTTTGTCTATGGCTAAGAAACTTAACCATATTTGATCAACGAGTTAGTCAAGTAGAGGCATACTAGTGACACTCTGTTTGTCTATGTATTCACACATGCACTAAGTTTCCGGTTAATACAATTCTAGCATGAATAATAAACATTTATCATGGTATAAGGAAATATAAATAACAACTTTATTATTGCCTCTAGGGCATATTTCCTTCAGTCTCCCACTTGCACTAGAGTCAATAATCTAGATTACATTGTGATGATTCTAACACCCATGGAGTCTTGGTGCTGATCATGTTTTTCTCGTGAGAGAGGCTTAGTCAATGGGTCTCCAACATTCATATCCGTATGTATCTTGCAAATCTCTATGTCTCTGTCCTTGACTTGATCACGGATGGAATTGAAGCGTCTCTTGATGTGCTTGGTTCTCTTGTGAAATCTGGATTCCTTTGCCAAGGCAATTGCACCAGTATTGTCACCAAAGATTTTCATTGGACCCGATGCACTAGGTATGACACTTAGATCGGATATGAACTCCTTCATCCAGACTCCTTCATTTGCTGCTTCCGAAGCAGCTATGTACTCTGCTTCACATGTAGATCCCACCATGACGCTCTGCTTCGAAATGCACCAACTGACAGCTCCACCATTTAATAAAAATACGTATCCGGTTTGTGACTTCGAGTCATCCGGATCAGTGTCAAAGCTTGCATCGACGTAACCGTTTACGACGAGCTCTTTGTCACCTCCATAAACGAGAAACATATCCTTAGTCCTTTTCAGGTATTTTAGGATATTCTTGACCGTTGTCCAGTGATCCGCTCCTGGATCACTTTGGTACCTCCCGGCTAAACTAATAGCAAGGCACACATCAGGTCTGGTACACAGCATAGCATACATGATAGAACCTATGGCTGAAGCATAGGGAATGACTTCCATTTTCTCTCTATCTTCTGCAATGGCCGGGCATTGAGTCTGACTCAATTTCACACCTTGTAATATAGGCAAGAACCCCTTCTTTTCTTGATCCATTTTGAACTTCTTCAAAATGTTATCAAGGTATGTGCTTTGTGAAAGTCCAATTAAGCGTCTTGATCTATCTCTATAGATCTTGATGCTCACTGTATAAGCAGCTTTGCCGAGGTCTTTCATTGAAAAATTCTTATTCAAGTATCATTTTAAGCTATTCAGAAATCCAGTATCATTTCCGATCAACAATATGTCATCTGCATATAATATCAGAAATGCTACAGAGCTCCCACTCACTTTCTTGTAAATACAGGCTTCTCCAAAGTCTGTATAAAACCATATGCTTTGATCACACTATCAAATCGTATAATCCAACTCCGAGAGGCTTGCACCAGTCCATAAATGGATCGTTGGAGCTTGCACACTTTGTTAGCACCTTTTGGATCGACAAAACCTTCTGGTTGCATCATATACAACTCTTCTTTAAGATATCCATTAAGGAATGCAGTTTTGACATCCATTTGCCAAATTTCATAATCATAAAATGCGGCAATTGCTAACATGATTCAGACGGACTTAAGCATCGCTACGGGTGAGTAGGTCTCATCATAGTCAACTCCTTGAACTTGTCGAAAACTTCTTGCAACAAGTCGAGCTTTATAGACAATAACATTACCGTCAGCGTCAATCTTCTTCTTGAAGATCCATTTATTCTGTATGGCCTGCTGATCATCGGGCAAGTCAACCAAAGTCCACACTTTGTTCTCATACATGGATCCCATCTCAGATTTCATGGCCTCAAGCCATTTTGCGGAATCTGGGCTCATCATCGCTTCCTCATAGTTCGTAGGTTCGTCATGGTCAAGTAACATGACCTCTAGAACAGGATTATCATACCACTCTGGTGTGGATCTTACTCTGGTTGACCTATGAGGTTCGGTAGTAACTTGATCAGAAGTTTCATGATCATCATCATTAGCTTCCTTACTTACTTGTGTAGGAATCACTGGAACTGATTTCAGTGATGAACTACTTTCCAATAAGGGAGCAGGTACAATTACCTCATCAAGTTCTACTTTCCTCCCACTCACTTCTTTCGAGAGAAACTCCTTCTCTAGAAAGGATCCATTCTTAGCAACAAATATCTTGCTTTCGGATCTATGATAGAAGGTGTACCCAACAGTCTCCTTTGGGTATCCTATGAAGACACATTTCTCCGATTTGGGTTCGAGCTTATCAGGTTGAAGCTTTTTCACATAAGCATCGGAGCCCCAAACTTTAAGAAACGACAACTTAGTTTCTTGCCAAACCACAGTTCATAAGGTGTTGTCTCAACGGATTTAGATGGTGCCCTATTTAACATGAATGTAGCCGTCTCTAAAGTGTAACCCCAAAACGATAGCGGTAAATCGGTAAGAGACATCATAGATCGCACCATATCTAGTAAAGTACGATTACGACGTTCGGACACACCATTACGCTGTGGTGTTCCGGGTGGCGTGAGTTGTGAAACTATTCCGCATTGTTTAAAATGGAGACTAAACTCGTAACTGAAATCTTCTCCTCCACGATTGGATCGTAGAAACTTTATTTTCTTGTTACGATGATTTTCCACTTCACTCTGAAATTCTTTGAACTTTTCAAATGTTTCAGATTTATGTTTCATTAAGTAGATATACCCACATCTGCTCAAATCATCTGTGAAGGTGAGAAAATAACGATATCTGCCGTGAGCCTCAATGTTCATTGGTCCACATACATCAGTATGTATGATTTCCTATAACTCTGTTGCTCGATCCATTGTTCCGGAGAATGGAGTTTTAGTCATCTTGCCCATTAGGCATGGTTCACAAGTACCAAGTGATTCATAATCAAGTGATTCCAGAAGTCCATCAGAATGGAGTTTCTTCATGAGCTTTACACCAATATGACCCAAACGGTAGTGCCACAAATAAGTTGCACTATCATTATCAACTCTGCATCTTTTGGCTTCAATACTATGAACATGTGTATCACTACTATCAAGATTAAGTAAAAATAGACCACTCGTCAAGGGTGCATGACTATAAAAGATATTACTCATATAAATAGAACAACCATTATTCTCTGATTTAAATAACCGTCTCGCATTAAACAAGATCCAGATATAATGTTCATGCACAACGCTGGCACCAAATAACAATTATTTAGGTCTAAAACTAATCCCGAAGGTAGATTTAGAGGTAGCGTGGCGACGGCGATCACGTCGACTTTGGAACCATTTCCCACGCACATCGTCACCTCGTTCTTAGCCAATCTTCGCTTAATCCGTAGCCCATGTTTCGAGTTGCAAATGTTAGCAACTGAACCAGTATCAAATACCTAGGCACTACTGCGAGCATTAGTAAGGTACACATCAACAACATGTATATCAAATATACCTTTCACTTTGCCATCCTTCTTCTCCGCGAAATACTAGGGGCAGTTCCGCTTCCAGTGACCAGTCCCTTTGTAGTAGAAGCACTCAGTTTTAGGCTTAGGTACAGACTTGGGTTTCTTCACTTGAGCAGTAACTGGCTTGCTGTTCTTCTTGAAGTTGCCCTTCTTCCCTTTACCCTTTTTCTTGAAACTAGTGGTCTTGTTGACCATCGACACTTGATGCTCCTTCTTGATTTCTACCTCTGCAGCCTTTAGCATTGCGAAGAGCCCGGGAATAGTCTTATCCATCCCTTGCATATTATAGTTCATCACGAAGCTCTTGTAGCTTGGTGGCAGTGATTGAAGGACTCTGGCAATGACACTATCATCAGGAAGATTAACTCCCAGCTGAGTCAAGTGGTTGTGGTACCCAGACATTCCGAGTATATGTTCATTGGCAGAACTATTCTCCTCCATTTTGCAGCTGTAGAACTTATTGGAGACTTCATATCTCTCAATCCGGGTATTTGCTTGAAATATTAACTTCAACTCCTGGAACATCTCATATGCTTCATGACGTTCAAAACATCGTTGAAGTCCGGTTCTAAGCCGTAAAGCATGGCACACAGAACTATCAAGTAGTCATCAGCTTTGATGTGCTAGGTGTTCATAACATCTGGCGTTGCTCTTGCAGCGGGTTTGTCACCCAGCGATGCTTCCAGGACGTAATTCTTCTGTGCAGCAATGAGGATAATCCTCAAGTTACGGACCCAGTCCGTGTAGTTGCTACCATCATCTTTCAACTTAGCTTTCTCTAGGAACGCATTAAAATTCAACGGAACAACAACACGGGCCATCTATCTACAACAACATAGACATGCAAAATACTATCAGGTACTAAGTTCATGACAAATTAAAGTTCAATTAATCAAATAACTTAAGAACTCCCACTTAGATAGACATCTCTCTAATCATCTAAGTGATCACGTGATCCATATCAACTAAACCATGTCCGATCATCACGTGAGATGGAGTAGTTTTCAATGGTGAACATCACTATGTTGATCATATCTACTATATGATTCACGCTCAACCTTTCGGTCTCAGTGTTCCGAGGCCATATCTGCATATGCTAGGCTCGTCAAGTTCAACCCGAGTATTCTGCGTGTTCAAAACTGGCTTGCACCCGTTGTATGTGAACGTAGAGCTTATCACACCCGATCATCACGTGGTGTCTCGGCACGACGAACTGTAGCAACGGTGCGTACTCAGGGAGAACACTTATACCTTGAAATTTAGTGACAGATCATCTTATAATGCTACCGCCAAACTAAGCAAAATAAGATGCATAAAGGATAAACATCACATGCAATCAATATGATATGGCCATCATCATCTTGTGCCTTTGATCTCCATCTCCAAAGCACCATCATGATCACCATCTTCACCGGCTTGACACCTTGATCTCCATCGAAGCATCATTGTTGTCTCGCCAACTATTGCTCCTACGACTATCGCTACCGCTTAGTGATAAAGTAAAGCAATTACATGGCAGTTGCATTTCATACAATAAAGCGATAACCATATGGCTCCTGCCAGTTGCTGATAACTCTATTACAAAACATGATCATCTCATACAATAAAATTTAGCATCATGTCTTGACCATATCACATCACAACATGCCTTGCAAAAACAAGTTAGACGTCCTCTACTTTGTTGTTGCAAGTTTTACGTGGGTGCTACGGGCTGAGCAAGAACCGTTCTTACCTACACATCGAAAACCACAACACGGTATAGTGATTGCTTTTTGATCTTCAAAAAGAACCATGTTCATTGAATCCAATTCAACTAAAGCTGGAGAAACAGACACCCACTAGCCACCTGTGTACGAAGCACGTCGGTAGAACCAGTCTCGCGTAAGCGTACGCGTAATGTCGGTCTGGGCCACTTCATCCAACAATACCGCTGAATCAAGAATCAACTACTGACGACAAGCAATATGTTTATACCCACACCCACAACTCCTTTGTGTTCTACTCGTGCATATAACACCTACGCATAGACCTGGCTTGGATGCCACTGTTGGGTAACGCAGTAATTTCAAAAAAATTCCTACGCACATGCAAGATCTATCATGGTGATGCATAGAAACAAGACGGGAAGAGTGTTGTCCACGTACCCTCGTAGACCATAAGCGGAAGCATTATGACAATGCGATTGATGTACTCGAACGTCTTCATGATCCGACCGATCCTAGCACCGAAGGTACGACACCTCCGCGATCTGCACACATTCAGCTCGGTGACGTCCCACGAACTCTAGATCCATATGAGTGTCGAGGGAGAGCTTCGTCAGCACGATGGCGTGATGACAGTGATGATGATGCAACTGGAACATGGCTTCACCTAAGAATCGCTACGATATGACCGAGGTGGATTATGGTGGAGGGGGGCACCACACACAGCTAAGGGATCAATGATCAACTTGTGTGTCTATGGTGTGCCCCCTCCCCCCGTATATAAAGGAGTGGAGGAGGGGGAGAAGGCCTGCCTCATAGGCACGACCAAGGGGGGAGTCCTACTCCCGGTGGGAGTAGGATTCCCCCTACCCTAGTTGGAGTAGGAGAGGGAAGGAAGGGGGAGAAGGAGAGAAGGAAACGGGGGGCCGGCCCTCCCTCCCAATTCAGATTGGGCTTGGGGGTTCCCCCACCTTGCCCGCCTCCTCCTCCTTTCCACTGTGGCCCATTAAGGCCCATTGACTCCCCGGGGGGTTCCGGTAACCTCCCGACACTTCGGAAAATGCCCGAACTCATCCGGAACCATTCTGATGTCCAAACATAGGCTTCCAATATATCGATCTTTACGTCTCGACCATTTCGAGACTCCTCATCATGTCCGTGATCATACCCGATACTTTGAACTACCTTCGGTACATCAAAACACATAAACTCATAATACCGATCGTCACCGAACATTAAGCGTGCGGACCCTACGGGTTCGAGAACTATGTAGACATGACCGAGACTCATCTCCGGTCAATAACCAATAGCGGAACCTGGATGCTCATATTGGTTCCAACATGTTCTATGAAGATATTCATCGGTCAAACCTCACAACAACATACGTTGTTCCCTTTGTCATCGGTATGTTACTTGCCCGAGATTCGATCATCGGTATCATCATAACTAGTTCAATCTCGTTACCGGCAAGTCTCTTTACTCGTTCTGTAATGCTACATCCCATAACTAACTCATTAGTTACATTGCTTACAAGTCTTATAGTGATGTACATTACCGAGAGGGCCCAAAGATACCTCTCCGGTACTCGGAGTGACAAATCCTAATCTTGATCTATGCCAACTCAACAAACACCATCGGAGACTCCTGTAGAGAATATTTATAGTCACCCAGTTATGTTCTGACGTTTGATAGCACACTAAGTGTTCCTACGATATTCGGGAGTTGGATGATCTCATAGTCATAGGAACATGTATAAGTTATGGAGAAAGCAATAGTAGTAAACTAAACGATCATCATGCTAAGCTAACGGATGGGTCAAGTCAATCACATCATTCTCTAATGATGTGATCCCGTTTATCAAATGACAACTCTTTGTCTATGGCTAGGAAACTTAACCATCTTTGATCAACGAGCTAGTCAAGTAGAGGCATACTAGTGACACTCTGTTTGTCTATGTATTCACACATGCACTAAGTTTCCAGTTAATACAATTCTAGCATGAATAATAAACATTTATCATGATATAAGGAAATATAAATAACAACTTTATTATTGCCTTTAGGGCATATTTCCTTTAGTGCAAGCATCTCGGAGTTGGAATATACGCTTTGATGAGGTGATCAAAGCATATGGATTTATACAGACTTACAGAGAAGCCTGTATTTACAAGAAAGTGAGTGGGAGCTCTGTAGCATTTATGATAGTATATGCGGATGACATATTGTTGATTGGAAATGATATAGAATTCTTGGATAGCATAAAAGGATACTTGAATAAGATTTTTTCAATGAAAGAGCTCGATGAAGCTACTTATATATTGGCCATCAAGATCTATAGGGATAGATCGATGCGCTTAATAGAACTTTCACAAAACACATACCTTGACAAGATTTTGAAGAAGTTCAAAATGGGCTAGTCAAAGAATGGGTTCTTGCCTGTGTTGCAAGGTGTGAAGTGGAGTAAGACTCAAAGCCCGACCACAATAGAAGATAGAGAGAGAATAAATGTAATTCCCTATGCCTCAGCCATAGGTTCTATAAAGTAAGCCATTCTGTGTACCAAACATATTGTGTACCTTGCCATGAGTTTGGTAAGGGGGTACAATAGTGATCCAGGAGTAGATCACTGGACAACAGTCAAAATTATCCTTAGTTACCTAAGGGGACTAAGGAAATGTTTCTCGATTATGGAGGTGACAAAGAGTTCATCATAAATGGTTACATCGATGCAAGCTTTGACACTGATCTAGATGACTCAGTGTCTCCATCTGGATACATATTGAAAGTGGGAGCAATTAGCTAGAGTAGCTCCGTGCAGAGCATTGTAGACATAGAAATTTGCAAAATACATACAAATCTGAATGTGGCAGACCCGTTGACTAAGCCTCTCTCACAAGCAAAGCATGATCACACCTTAGTACTCTTTGGGTGTTAATCACATGGCGATGTGAACTAGATTATTGACTCTAGTAAACCTTTTGGGTGTTGGTCACATGAGGATGTGAACTATGGGTGTTAATCACATGATGACGTGAACTGTCGGTGTTAAATCACATGGCGATGTGAACTAGATTATTGACTCTAGTGCAAGTGGGAGACTGAAGGAAATATGCCCTAGAGGCAATAATGAAGTTCTTTTCTTTATATAATGATAAATGTTTATTATTCATGCTAGAATTGCATTAACCGGAAACTTGATACATGTGTGGACACATAGACAAAATAATGTGTCCCTAGTAATCCTCTACTAGACTAGCTCGTTAATCAAAGGTGGTTAAGTTTCCTAACCATAGATGATGTCTACTACTTAAATTTATTCTTGTAGACTCGTGTTGGGCCTCCAAGCGTAGAGTTTTGTAGGACAGTAGCAAATTTTCCTTCAAGTGGATGACCTAAGGTTTATCAATCCGTGGGAGGTGTAGGATGAAGATGGTCCCTCTCAAACAACCCTGCAACCAAATAATAAAAAGTCTCTTGTGTCCCCAACACACCAAATACAATGGTAATTTGTATAGGTGCACTAGTTCAGCGAAGAGATGGTGATAAAAGTGTAATATTGATGGTAGAAATATATTTTTATAATTTGAATAATAAAAACAGCAAGGTAGCAAATAGTAAACGGGCACAAAAACGGTATTGCAATGCATGAAAGTGAGGCCTAGGTCATACTTTTGCTAGTGCAATCTCTCAACAATGCTAATATAATTGGATCATATAACCACCCCTCAAAGTGCGATGACGAATCACTCCAAAGTTCCTATCTAGCAGAGAACATAAGAAGAAATCATTTGTAGGGTACGAAACCACCTCAAAGCTATTCTTTCTGATCGATCTATCCAAGAGTTCGTACTAAAATAACACCAAATAATTTCAGATTCATAATACTCAATCCAACACAAAGAACTTCAAAGAGTGCCCCAAGATTTCTACCGAAGAAACAAAAGACGAGAACGTGCATCAACCCATATGCATAGATTACCCCAATGTCACTGCAGGAATCCGCAAGTTGAATGCCAAAACATATATCAAGTGAATCAATAAGATACCCCATTGTCACCATGAGTATTCATATGGAAGACATATATCAAGTGCTCTCAAATCCATAAAAGTATTCAATCCGATAACAATGAAATCTCAAAGGAAAAAACTCAATTCATCACAACAAGATAGAGAGGGGAAAACACCATATGATCCGATTATACTAAGAAAGCCAGCGATACATCAAGATCGTGAAATCTCAAGAACATGGGAGAGAGAGAGAGATTAAACACATAGCTATCGGTACAAACCCTCAGCCCCGAGGGTGGACTACTCCCTCCTCATCGTGGTGGCCGCCGGGATGGTGAAGATGACCACCAGAGATGATTCCCCCCTCTAGTAGGGTGCCGGAATGGGGTCTAGATTGGTTTTTGGTGGCTACAGAGCCTTGCGGCGGCGGAACTTCTGATCTAGGGTTATTTCTAATGGTTTCTCGATTTATAGGATTTTTTGGCATTTGTTTCACATGAAGATGGGCCTCGAGGTGAGGACAATCCACCGGGGCACGGACAAGGACCCAGGCACACCCCGGTGTCTTGTTCCCTACTCCTTCACCTTCTGGTCCTTCCACAAAGCTTCGGGTGTCTCTTTTGTTCCAAAAAAATCGTTAAACAGTTTGAGCTCGTTTGGAGAACTTTCATTTCTGCACAAAAAACAATACCATGGTAGTTCTGCTGAAAACAGTGTCAGTCCAGGTTAGTTCCATGCAAATCATACCAAAACCATATAAAATTGTTGTAAACATGGCATGAATACTTCATAAATTATAGATACGTTGGAGACGTATCAATAGACATGTGTTGTCATTTGATGAACAAGATCACATCATTAGGAGAATGATGTGATGGACAAGACCCATCCGTTAGCTTAGCATATTGATTGTTCAGTTTTATTGCTATTGCTTTCTTCATGTCATGTACATATTCCTTTGACTATGAGATTATGCAACCCCCCTACCGGAGGAATGCCTTGTGTGCTATCAAACGTCACAACGCAACTGGGTGATTATAAAGATGCTCTATAGGTATCTCCGAAGGTGTTTGTTGGGTTGGCATAGATTGAGCTTAGGATTAGTCACTCCGAGTACCGGAGGGGTATCTCTGGGCCCTCTCGGTAATGCACATCATAATAAGCCTTGCAAGCAATGTGACTAATGAGTTAGTTGCGGGATGATGTATTACAGAATGAGTAAAGAGACTTGCCGGTAACGAGATTGAACTAGGTATGAAGATACGACGATCAAATCTCGGGCAAGTAACATACCGATGACAAAGGGAATGGGAATAACGTATGTTGTCATTACAGTTTGACCGATAAAGATCTTCGTATAATATGTAGGAACCAATATGAGCATCCAGGTTCCGCTATTGGTTATTGACCGGAGAGGTGTCTCGGTCATGTCTAAATAGTTCTCAAACCCATAGGGTCCGCACGCTTAACGTTCGATGACGATTTTTATTATATGAGTTATGTGATTTGGTGACCGAATGTTGTTCGGAGTCACGGATGAGATCATGAACATGACGAGGAATCTAGAAATGGTCGAGAGGTAAAGATTCATATATAGGAGGATAGTATTCGGACACCAGAAGTGTTCTGGGGGTACCAGGTACGTATCGGGTCACCGGAAGGGGTTCCGGGCAACCCCCGGCAAGCTATATGGGCACTACTGCAGGATGCTGCTAACGCGACACTATGATCAGAGACCCTTTGAGAAACTGTGTGCGATGCAATAATCGCAAACGATGCTGTATGAAAACCGTCAGGAATGAATAAAACATTTTGATGATGGGTGCATCAAACACGGTTCAAGTTTTAGTTGCGTGTGTGATGAAGGGCATACGGTTCAGTTCAATTAACTGTTTGTGATGAGGAGGAACAAAAGAAACAGGCAGCCAGATGAAGGCATGTGCGATACACAACATACGGATCACTCGAATGAACTGTTTGTGATTAGGCAACACAAAAGAAACGTCAGCTAGATCAAGGTGTGTGCGATATACGGTATGCGGTTCACTCGGATGAACTGTTTGCATTGAGACATGAGAACAGAAATGGTTCAACTTAACAAGATGTGTGCGATACGCGGCAAATAGGTGTGTAATCAGAAATGTGTGTGAAGACCGATAATAACACAGACGGTTGCTGCTAATAAGAGGTGTGTGTTGTGCGATGGGATTGCATACAGAACAACAACATACACACACACACACACACACACACACACACACACACACTTATAAGGACATGCTTGCATAACCAAATTAAACATCCACTTACATAGGTGGCTACTACAACCATGGCATTTGCACACACCAAAGTAAACTATTACATGCATAATTACATAGGTGGCTAATACACACATGACATTTCCACACACACCAATAAAGTAAACTATATATTACATGCATGATTAACTAGCATAAACGATCATCTGATCATCATCTACTTCTTGTGACGCTTGCTCTGCTTGTGGCTCGATCCGGGCTTGTCGATTTGGGTAACAAGGCACTTCCTCATGTCAACGATCCGCCTGTGCATCTCATAGCATGTTGTAACGCCCTCGATGCGGCTATATCTCCCACGTGCCGAAGCATGACTTAGAGGCATAACCGCATTGAAAGCAATGTCGCAAGTGAGGTAATCTTCGCAAACAACCCATGTAATACAATAAGGGAAAAGATACATAGTTGGCTTACAATCGCCACTTCACACAATTACATGAATAAAGCATTACATCATCCAGATACAATCAAGGTCCGACTACGGAACCAAAATAAAAGAAGACTACCCCAAATTCTACACAGATCCCCGATCGACCCCAACTGGGCTCCACTACTGACCAACTACAACGAAACAACACAAAGGGCAAGATCTTCATCGAGCTCCTCCTTGAGCTTGGTTGCGTCATCTGCACGGTTCAACGGCACCTGCAAGCTGGTTTTGGAAGTATCTGTGAGTCACGGGGACTCAGCAATCTCACACCCTCGCGATCAAGACTATTTAAGCTTATAGGAAGGGTAAAAGGTATAAGGTGGAGTTGCAGCAAGCGACTAGCATATATGGTGGCTAACATACGCAAAAGAGAGCGAGAAGAGAAGGCAAAGCACGATCGAGGAACTATGATCAAGAAGTGATCCTAGAACAACCTACGTCAAGCATAACTCCAACACCATGTTCACTTCCCGGACTCCGCCGGAAAGAGACCATCATGGTAACACACACGGTTGATGTATTTTAATTAAGGTCAACTTTAGGTTTTCTACAACCGGACATTAACAAATTCCCATCTGCCCATAACCGCGGGCACGGCTTTCGAAACTTCAAATCCCTGCAGGGGTGTCCCAACTTAGCCCATCACAAGCTCTCACGGTCAACGAAGGGTATTCCTTCTAGCGGGAAGACCCGATCAGGCTCGGAATCCCGGTTACAAGACATCCTCGACAATGATAAAACAAGTCCAGCAAGACCACCCACTGTGCCGACAAATTCCGATAGGAGCTGGACATATCTCGTTCTCAGGGCACACCGGATAAGCTAAGCGTACGGGAGCCAACGTAACCCAAGTTGCCAAGGGACGGCCCCGCACGGTGCTCTGGGTTGGACCAACACTTAGAGAAGCACTGGCCCGGGGGGGTTAAAATAAGATGACCCTTGGGCTGGCCGACCCAAGGGAAAGAAAAAGGCTAGGTGGCAAATGGTAAAACCAATGTTGGGCCTTGCTGGAGGAGTTTTATTCAAGGCGAACTGTCAAGGGGTTCCCATTATAACCCAACCGCGTAAGGAACGCAAAATCCGGGAACATAACACCGATATGACGGAAACTAGGGCGGCAAGAGTGGAACAAAACACCAGGCATAAGGCTGAGCCTTCCACCCTTTACCAAGTATATAGATGCATTAATTAAATAAGAGATATTGTGATATCCCAACAAGTAAACATGTTCCAACAAGGAACAACATCTCCATGTTCCAACAAGGAACAAACTTCAATCTTCACCTGCAACTAACAACGCTATAAGAGGGGCTGAGCAAAGCGGTAACATAGCCAAACAACGGTTTGCTAGGACAAGGTGGGTTAGAGGCTTGGCTTATCAATATGGGAGGCATGATAAGAAAATGGTAGGTATCGTAGCATAGTCATAGCAAAAGAGCGAGCAACTAGCAAGTAAAGATAGAAGTGATTTTGAGGGTATGGTCATCTTGCCTGAGATCCCGCAAGGAAGAAGAACGAGTCCATGAAGAAGACAAACGGACGTAGACGAACGAATCCTCACCACACGACGTTATCGGTACCAACCCGAAGAAGCACACCGGAAAGAAGCAAACAACATAGTAAACAACCAACACATGAACATGGTATGATATGCGGGATGCGGTATGCGATGCATATGCACGATTTGCAAAGGAATGATTGAACCTGGCCTCAACTTGGAAATCCAAGAGTGCCACTGGAAAGGTGAGGTGATTTCGGTTGAAATCGATATAAAGATCACCGGAATCGGATGCACGGTTTGGAAATGGCAAGCAAAACAAATATGGCACCGGTCTGCGATAAACAACAAGTAGCCATCTAAATGCATCAAGATAAATATGCTACAGCACTCAAACATGGCAACAAAAGGCATGGAAGGGATCCACTCAAGATGCTTGACAAAAGAGGAACACTGAACTACGGCCAATTCATCCATTAACAGGTTCAAACAAGCATGGAAAAAGTACAATTGGTAAACAGGTTTCAGACTTGTTGAAATTAACACTAGTCCGGAATTTCAGATCAGGTAGCACACTTTGGAGCAAGAAATCTATATGATACGGGAACTTAACATGGAAAAGCAAGACATAACATGGAGCTACTCAAAGAGCTTAACAAAAGTCTCTTAGTGACCTTGAGCCAAAAGGGATCAGAAAATACAATGGCAAGCATGTGAACATGGCAAAAACATACTCAGATCACAGACTTAGAGAAAAACTGGAACATGCAAATATGTTAACAAGTAGGCATGTTTACGAGCTTGATGCACTCACTACAGAGCAAGGCATGATAAACTAAGCATACACCCATCAATAATACACATTATATAAGCTAGACATGTCAAGAACAACAACATAGCATGCACGGATCAACAACAACATCCTCGGCAAAATCGCTAACAAGTAGACAATCTGCCCAGATTCACGAAATAGCAAAAGTAGAGCTCGATTGACTCAAGCTAGGGCGCTCCCTAAATGCAAACAAAGACACGGATGGATAGAGCACCACAATATTAACAAAACATCCTTAATGATCATCCTCAAAAGAGGCACGGATCACTAGGAAACAACATGAACATATAGCATATTGATAAAAACAGATCAAGGGCTTAGAGATATTCTAAGTCCCTGAAATCAGCATTAACGAATGCACCACTTTGCAAGCTTGTGCTAGTCACCACACACATCACAAAAATACATGGATAGCACCTCTATAAAGATGACATGGCATATAACAAAACACATGAAGAGCTCAGGAGCATATCATGCACACAATAATCATGGCAAAAATGACAAATAGCTATTTGGCGCAGCAGATCTGACAATTAACTCAAATAGCTCTCTTCCAACAGTATTTCGGGCATCAAGATGAGCTCAAATGAAAATGATGCAATGAGATGAAATGATTTTCTCTCTGAGACGAACATTTTGATATGCTACACGCGCAAAATGGAGCCGCATATGATGAATTATGACATGATGAACATGGGCATTTGAAACTGGAAAACTCGGGGACTTAGAAGAAATTACCACCTCCAGATCTAGGGTTTGGGCAGCGCGCGAACCGAGGCGGCAGCGGCGGATCTCGCCGGATCCGCGCCGGAGAAGGCAGGGGCAGCGGCGGGAGTTCCGGGCAGAGGAGGAGCTCGCCGGATCTTGGCGGCGCCGGCCCAGACCGAACGGAGGCGAGGCAGGGCGGCTCCGGATGGCCCCGGCGGCGGCACGGCGAGGGCATGGCCGCGGCGCTCCGGTGAAATGGCGGGAGCTTGCTCCGGCGGAGCTTGTCGCCGTCGGGAGGTGGGTGAAGGCGGCGGCGGCGAAGCGCGCCGTGGCGGCAGGGTCGGACGGCAGG
>NC_041382.1:456971342-457124190 GCF_002162155.2 Triticum dicoccoides | reverse complement strand
CGCGCGGGCGGGCCGGCCGTGGGCCTCGCGGGCCGCGGCGGCGGAGGAACGGCGGCGTGACATGTGGCGGGCGATGGTTGGCCGGGCGGAGCGGGGCGGACGTGTCTGGCCGGCCGATTTTTGTCCGGTAGCGCGGAGAGGAGAGATCTAGGGTTTCGGGGGAAAAGACCCGAAAATGAAATGGAGGGATATATTTATAGAGGTAGAGGGAGCTAGGAGAGTCTAAATGAGGTGCGGTTTTCGGCCACGCGATCGTGATCGAACGCTCTAGATGATGGAGAGGGTTTTGGTGGGTTTTGGGCCACTTTGGAGGGGTGTTGGACTGCAACACACACGAGGCCTTTTCGGTCCCTCGGTTAACCGTTGGAGTATCAAACGAAGTCCAAATGGTACGAAACTTGACAGGCGGTCTACCGGTAGTAAACCAAGGCCGCATGACAAGTCTCAGTCCAATCTAAAAACGTATAACACCCGCACACAAAAGGAGGTAGGAAAGGACATCGGGTGACATAGGAGCGCCCGATACAAAACGGACAACGGGGAAAATGCTCGGATGCATGAGACGAACACGTATGCAAATGAAATGCACATGATGACATGATATGCAATGCATGACACGCAAACAATGACAAGGCAACAACAGCGAATAACTAGAGGACACCTGGCACATCGGTCTCGGGGCGTCACACATGTGTACATGCTCTTGGCCGCGAACCTGGGGTGAGGTTCATCCAGTTGCCGCATCTAGGCCTTGTGCCAGGATACGGGACTTGTTCTCTGGGCATCTTGCTTCATCTTTTCATAGTAGGGGTCGATGATGGCCGAGGCAAGTTCGACCAGGGAGTCCTGCTTCGTGCTGCCCCAGACCCTGTAGTGGTCACGGATTTCGACAAGGTTCTTGCAGGCCAAGCCCGTAACACTAAGCACTGTTATATCTTGTTTGGTATCCACCGTGGCAAACTTGTAGTCGGTGCTATTGACAAACCTGTTGAAACGGTCGCAAGGCTCTGTGGCCATGCAGTAGTGGTAGATGAGGACATGATGGCGCACGCACAACTGGGCGACGACAACCTTCTGATCTATGCCGGGACGACCAGTGGTGTACTCGAGGTCGATGCCGACCACCTTGTACTTGTCTCCAGCAAGCAACTGCTTAACGCTGTTAATGTAGTCCTCCACCACGGCCGGGTCGATGGTGTACACCACCTAGAGATCCGTCTCCGTCGCGTGGGTCTCCACTCTATGCTCGCCGAACTCCATTGGAGCACCGCCGGACATTCCCTCTCTATGTGCCGTCATGGGTGTGCTTGTTGTGTTGTGGGGCGCGATCGAAAGGTTGAAGAGACTAAGGTTATAATGGTCGCGGGAATTAAAGGGGAAGCCGGACAGCCAGGAATATCGGCAGACTCTGATGGCAATTCTAATTGGCAGCACGTAACTCCATCATGCCGCACATAACTGCACCGCGTGGCAACGCGCGCGGTGCAACCGCATGCATATGGAGCCCCCGACGTGATCGTGCGCATGCCCAACCGCTGGCAGAGCGCGCACGGAGGGACGCGAGCAGAGCGCTCCGTGGTCGCCTCAAGGAAAAGGTGTCCACCAGCCGAGTGCACCGACGGACATGAGCACAGCACGCTGCGGCGCCTAACAGCAAGCAGAGCTTGCCGAGGGACGAGAGCAGAGGACGACACAATATGTCACATCCCTAGTTCTGGCAATGCTTAGTGCTAGCATCTGGTGTTGCATCATGTCTAAAATTTCAGTTAAACTTGAAATGGGGGATAATAAACCCTAGCAGCAAACGAAATTCAACCAGGTTCAAACTTAAATCTTTTCAAAGACCCCGAAATGCCCTTTGAAAATATTCATGATTTATGATAAAGGTGAAAACCTCTGCAAAAATGATGAGCATATTTCTTGGCCATTTATGGATTTTTGAATTAATTCATATTGTATTTGAGTTGGAGCAAATATATGTTATAAATATATTTAATGCTTCAATAATTCTGTTATTTTGTGAGGGGCTTTAGAATATTCCTTTCAGTCCCTGCAAAAATTATTAGAAGAAACAAAAATGATTTAGTGCTTGAACTAAATCAAAACAGATTGAAACAAATAGAAAACAATAACTAAAATAGAAAATAGAAATGAGAGAGAAAGGTTTTACCTGGCGCTTACCCACAGCCCTGAGGCCCAGCACAGTGCAGCCCACCTGGCCTGGCCCTGTGCCGGCCCAGCCCACCTCCACCTCCCATGTCGTCTTCCTCCCTAGGCCAGTAGGCAGAGCGTGTGCTCGCCGCGCGCGCACACGCGCCCGAGCCACCTCCTGCCTGGCTGCCTGCATCCCTGATGCCCTGGACGCCTCCATGCGTCGCCACGCCCCTCCCCCACGACCTCTCTCTCTCACGCCCACAGCTCCTCCCCTCCTCTGCTCCCTATCCCTCTCTTCCCGAGCGCACCAGAGGGCGCCGCCGTGCTCTACCACGGCCACCGGCCACCCCACGCCTCGCCGACGCGCCAAGAAGCCCCGCCTCGTTCCCCACTTCCTCCTCACCAAGGCGGAAGGCACCAGAAGCCCTGGTTGCCGCCAGCTCCGCCGTTCCCCTCCTCGGCCACCGAGGATAGCCGCCGTCGATTTGCCGCCGTTGATGCCTCCCCCGAGCTACTGACCTGCTCCCCGACCCCGCTGTGAGATTCTACTTCGAACCGCTCTTCTTCCCCATGCGTTTGCACCCTCTAGGCCATAGTTCCACCATGGCCGAAGTTCGCCTCCGCTCGAGCTTGTCGCCGGCGTCGCTCCGGCGACCATTTGGTCATTCCATGCAACCTAACATGCTTACCGCACTGCGTAGTGCGTCGCTAGCACCTCAGTTCGCGCGTTTGCACGCCGCAGCCCCAACCCCATACATGGCCGAACTCCGGCGGCCGCAAAAGAGCTCGCCGCCATTAGCTCCGGCCACCTCAGCTCCAACCAATGCCACCGTTGGATGCGCCACACCGCCAGCTACCCGTAGCACCCACCCGCGCATCGAACCGTGGCCGGAGCAGCGTTTCCAACACTCTCCGCCGTCTCGGCCTCGCCGGCGACTCAACGCCGGCAGGTTTGACCCCGTCTGACCAGGGGTTTGACCTCTCTCTCTCTCTCTCACTGATGTGTGGGCCCCATGCCATTAACTAAACTAGGATTAGCATTAGTTTAACACTAACTAACTTTAGTTAGTTAACTAACTATTGACCAGTGGGCCCTACCGGTCAGGTTTGACCTGGAGGCGCCCAGTTGACCAGCTGATGTCACACTGATGCATTGCTGACGCAATAAAGCATTTACTGGATTTATTCTTTTACAGGAAATTCCAGAAAATAGCCAAAACTTCTAATAATCATAGAAATTAAACCATAACTCCAAATGGAATAATTTATATATGAAAAATGATCAGAAAAATCCAAAGAATCTGTTTATGGCATTTGCATGCATGTTAGAGCAACTTATATCCTCTGTTTAGGACAACTCAATTAAATGGCATTTAAGAAAGCACATATGGGGTTTGAATTTGAACCTAGGGTTCAAACCAACTTCATTTAATATGGTTGCTAGTTGCATTAGTTCAATCAACAGCATATTGCCATGTCATGAGCATGCATCATATTGTTGCATTGCATTGATTGTGTTTCCTTCTTTATTGCCCGAAGTTGTCCCCTCTCGATAGACGTGGTTTTGACAATGAGTTCGATGACACTGATGAACAGCTATATTATCTTTAGAAGTGCCAGGCAAGCAAAACCCCCTTGTTCATTCCGATACAATCCCACTCTCTCACTCCTACTCTCTTTTACTGCATTAGGACAACAGCGATTCAACTGTTACATGCTGCGGTAGTTGAACCCCTTTCCTCTACATGACCTGTCATTGCCACAGTAAATAGATGAAACCCACTAGCATGAGTAGGAGTTGTTTGAGCCCTGATGTGCCTACTCATTCATGCTTGTTTGTCATGCCTGCTACTGCTTAGAGTTGAGTCAGGTCTGATTCATCAGGGATGAATCGGAGGTGTGTGAACATGTCCTACTGTTGAGAGCTAAGCGTGTGAACACGGTTTGGTAAAGGTAGCGGTGAGAGGCCATGTAGGAGTACATGGTGGGTTGTCTCATTGAAACCGTTCTTAGGAACTGAGTTCTATGTTGGTGATCCATGAACAGCTACTACCACGCATTGGGCCCGAAACCAATGGACCCTCTCGACTTATTAACTGCCCTTGCCTCTGTCCAGGAGTTGCAACTAGTTTCTGGTGTTTGTAGGATATGTGTTGGCGGCCGTGCGTAGCGCTGACCCTAGGGGTGGGCTATGATGTGGTAGATACACCATGGCACGGTGTACCGGGCGCCCGTTTGGTGTCTCGAGAACCCTGCACACATCGTTTGGAGCTGTGAGTGAAACTCCGGCCGGATCTCCTCGCGGATGGAACCCGAATAGGCGATAAACCTAGACTAGAGACTTGTGTGGTTAGTCAGGTCGTGGTCGACTCCCTCGCCAGGCTTCCGCTTGAAGGTTGCCGAGATACACGACGTGTACATGGTGGTAAGTGGCGAGAGCATGTGTGAAGAAGTACACCCCTGCAGGGTTATAAATGATCTATTCGAATAGTCGTGTCCGCGGTAAAGGACTTCTGGGTTGCCTATAACAGTTCATAGACAATTGAAAGTGGATACTCTAAAATGCGCAAGATAAGCGTGAGTGCTATGGATGGCGTTCTCGTAGGGAGATGGGAGTGGATCCATAGTGGTGTATTGATATGGTGAATATGTGGACTCGTGTGCGCCACCTCAAAAGAGTTACTTACAGTCGTAGTTTAAGATAGCCACCGAGTCAAAGCTGGCTTGCTGCAGTTAAACTCCACCCCCCCCCCCTTGTTGATACCGATGCATATGTAGCTAGTTCTGATGTAAGTCTTGCTGAGTACTTTTGTACTCACATTTGCTTAATTTATGTTTTGCAGAGAGACTTCAGTCTCGCTAGTAGTTTCGCGTGGACTTCGATGTTTAGCTTGATACCTCAGCTACGATCTTGTGCCCTCGGCAGGATCTGGTAGATAGTCAGGCTTCTTAGCCTTTTTCATTTGTAGATGTCTATACTCACACATGTTAAGCTTCCGCATGTGCTTTGATTTGTATGCTATGATTGCTGGGTCATGAGACCCATGTTTGTAATATCTCGCTCCTCGGAGCCTAATGAATAAATATTTGAGTCGCAGAGTTATGTTGTGATGCCATGTTGTATTTACACATATCGAGCATATTGTGTGTATGATTGAAATGCTTGGTATGTGTGGGATCCAACAATCTAGTTGTTTATCCTTGGCAGCCTCTCTTATGGGGAAATGTAGTCTAGTGCTTCCATGAGCCATAGTAGTCCGCTACAGCCCGGTTCACCGGAGTCCTGCTAGCCCAGCACTACTGCTCAGGACACTTGACTGGCCGGCATGTGTTTCACTTTGTTCCTATGTCTGCCCCTTCGGGGAAATGTCACGCGGTGACATCCGGAGTCCTGCCTAGCCTGCTACAGCCTGGGTTCCCCGGAGTCCTGTAGCCTAGTGCTATAGCCCGGATTCACACGCTGCTGACCGACATGCTCGATGTGATTCATGTATGCCTGTCCCCATAGGTTGGTGCCGCTTTGGGTTCACGACTAGCCATGTCGGCCCGGGTTCTCTGTCATATGGATACTAGCGACACTATCATATACGTGAGCCAAAAGGCGCAAATGGTCCCGGGCCATGGTAAGGCGACACCCGTGGGAATACCGTGCATGAGGCCGCAAAGTGATATGAGGTATTACCGGCTAGATCGATGTGACTTGGAATCGGGGTGCTGACGCAGTGATACGTGGCAAAGAAGACAAAGTGTGCGAGCGATGTCGGAGACATCAAGCACGAATCAGATTAGAGTTGTGTGTGCGATACGTGGCAGACAGTTGACCCATCAGAGCTGTTTGTGATGGAATAAGTCTTGTGTGTTGCGGGCAAACGCTTGCTGGTGTATAACCTTAAATTTAACCAAAAGAGTGTTAATGCATGTTACAAAAATTGTATAGCTAGAAACTATGTTCAAATACGACTCCAATGATATAATCTATGGCGACATGCATTCGTATTTTATTAGTTAAATCCTACTTATAAACTAGGACGGGGGTATAGTAGGTAATTAAATCGCAAACGTTTTTTATTAACTGTATGTGTACGTGTCCTCTCGTCCTCCTCTCACACGTCTTGTCACCCCGCTGCCGCAGACGGCTTACAGCGCAGGCTTGCGCAGCGCGCGGGGGCGTTCTTTTGGCCAAACGGTGGCGTCAATGAATCGTCGGTGAGCCCGTTCCCACGCAACCTTGCAGGTTCCCGTGCAAGCTTCCCTCCCAACTCAGTGAAATTCCCCAATATCCCAATGTTGTCGGCCTGCTATAAAAACCCTCATGGCCGGCGAGTCCTGCGTCGCATTTTCCCCTCCCTCCCTGTAGCTTATCTCGTCTGCTTCTCCCACAATCGCCAATGGCACTGGCCCGTCGTCGTCACTCAGCCACTCCGCCCTCATCAGAGGACAGCTCCAGCTGGGAGGCTACACCGCGGCGGCGCAGTCCCTAGTGTAGTGTAGTGCGTGTGGCGTCCCTGTTTGGTGTGCGCGGAACACCCACCACACGCTCCGCCGCCGGTGCCCGTCGGCAGCTGTTGCCGGCCGCCGTTGCCGCCACACCACCGTCGAAAGCTAGGGCCATCTCCCGCTCCGCCGCTGCGGCCCGAAGGCGGGAGGTGGCCGTCGTGGCCACCACCCCACTGCCGGCCACCGTGGCTGTCGTGGGTTTGTCACGGCAGATGTCCTCGTGAAAGGACTTAGTCGTGGAGTCATCGCTACGGGTTAGCTTAAAGGGGTTAAACTGGACAAGGGACACGAGGGTTTTTATACTAGTTCGGCCCCTTCGATGAAGGTAAAAGCCTACGTCTAGTTGTGTTGGTATTGCTAGGGTTTCGATGACCAGTGAGCGAATCCGCTTTGCCTGGCTCTCGAGTTGTTGTCTGTCGTCCTTAAACCGCTGTCGGGTCGTCCCTTTATATACAGAGGTTGACGCCCGCCGGTTTACAAAGTCCCGAGGCCGGATCATAAACGTGTCCGGCTCGGTCTCTATTCCTTCTAACTTACAATACAAGTTACATGAGAGAACCGGTTTACATCTACAGACCTTAACTCGCCTTTGGGCCTTGGGCCTTCGTAAAGCGCCATCATCCTTTCATCTTCATGGGCTTCTAATCTTCACATAGTTAATCCGACTACTCCTGGCCGGTTTACGTCCAGTAGTAATATCCCCAACATTGGGCCCCAGATTGATTTGAACTTGTTCATGTCAATCTTCAACACTTAGAAAAATTCCTCCTTTGCATCTTCACCTTGATTGTGTAAACCGCCGTGACGCCATACTCCAGGATCATGATAAATCGCCATGATGTCATCTTGTTATTAAAAATGATACATCTCACCTTCATTTAATGAGCCTCCAACAATCGAGGCGACCTCTCCTGTTAGGTATCAATATTCCGGCTCCTTGATTCTCGCGCCTGTCACCTCCCCCCTTCACCTTATAAATAGGGCCGAGGGTCATTTACTTTTTTCCCTCCATCTCTTCTCTTCTTCTTCCTCCTCGTGATGCCCCTGCACCCGAGCGCCGCCACCGTCACCGAGCTCCGCCTCTGCATCTCCTTTGGCCGCTGCATCGACCTGATCGCACCAGAGAGTCGCGGCATATCTTTGCTGATTCAACAACCGCTGTAAGTCTTCCCCTTTCCTCCTCTGTAGATCTATCTAGGGTTTCAATGTTCATCAAAGTTCATCGAAGCTCCAGCACTGTTCTTCCCTGTTCCTCTTCAGTCCATAGATGAAAGACCTTAAGCTTGATGTGTTCCATGTGGTACCCATAGCATTCCTTGTCTTTGCATAAAAAACCAATCTGGACTTTTTGTGAATCACTTCGGGACCAACCTTTTTAGGTCTAAATCTTTTTGCTTTCCTGTCCTGTGGTAGATCCGAAACGCTAATGTGATCTTTGCGAAATCTATTTTTTCTCGCTTAGCCATTTTTAGATCTGTACCCTTCACACTAATATGGACGGTTTAACTTTGTAAAAAGCAATCTATCACATGCCATTAGTCCCCTTGTAAACCGGCAATCCCTTTATCTCCACTGTCATACTCCGGTTTAATAATAGCCGTATATCTCTATTTCTGCTTATCGCTTTGTCTTTCATAATTGTATCAGCCTCCGGTTTACCAAATTTACATACTTGGATTCCTTTGTCTTGTTTATGTATCACTTATGAATGAATTGTAAACCGGCATTTCTTTCCAGCTTTTCATGTGCAATGGCCAAGCAGTTTTATTCCTGCAATTGGGCTCTCTCCCGGGTTATAGAGGAACAACTGAATGGAATGGTCAAGATCGGCACTTTACCAAAGAAGAATGAGATCTGCTGGCGAGTTCCTGGACCGGAAAATCCTCCCACCCCTAAGCAAGGTGAGGTAATGGTGTTTGTTGATCACATAGGCTGTGGTTTCAAACTGCCCGGATCAAAGTTTTTCCGAGATATACTTGCCAGCTTTCAACTCCACCCTCAAGATATTGGACCCAACTCGGTATCCAATATATGCAACTTTCAAGTTTTCTGTGAAGTGTACCTACAAGAAGAGCCAACTGTGGACCTGTTCCGGGATTTCTTCCATATGAACCGACACACTGAATTTGTAGACGGACCTAATACTGAACTTGGTGGCGTCTCCATTCAAAAAAGAAAAGAGGTTGAATTTACTCATGCCAAGCTGCACAGTCACCCCAAAAAATGGAATCAAACTTGGTTCTATTGTAAAGACACCTCCCCTAAAGATGAGAATCCTCTGCCGGGTTACCGTGCTCACCGGCTTGCCAATACTCATCCACTTCCACAATGCCTAAGTGCCCAGGAACGGGCCCCGTACGCACCTCAACTCGCCAAGCTAAGAGCCTTCTTGGCCAATGGTTTAACAGGTGTATACTTTGTCCGTTGTTGGATATCTTGGAGCATCTTGCCGTTAAGTCGCCGCTCCGGCTTAATGTGCAAATATACTGGTGAAGTAGAAGACTCCCAACGTCATATCAATATTCAGCTAACAGATGAAGAAGTTACTGAAGCTGTCAAGAAAATATTGAACGAGTCAGAAGCTGTCTGCCGCCAAACCGGATTAGACCCTTTTTACACGAAAAACAAACTGCCTACTGTAAGTACTGTTCTTCCGCTTTACACTTGATATCTTTAGACTCTCCAATCTTTGAATACCCTTCTGCTTATTTTTAAATAGGGTGATGATCCGTTCTGGAAGAAGAAGCCTCAAGATAAAGCGGAAAAGCCTTCCCGTCCTAAAACAAAAGCCGTCAAGAAAACCACAAAGCGGAAGGCACCTGAATGCATCAGTATGGAACTGGATGACGACCCGGATGAACCGAAAGTTGAGGTAGAACTTGATTCACTTGGTTCACTTTTCATGCATCTCATTGGCAATGATACTTATTAGGACGACGCTGAGGGCAGCCAAGCTGACGATGCAGAGGTAATTATCCTTTCCTCCGGTTCAGACTCTCTGCCAACACAAAAAAATCCGTCAAGCGGTCCGGAAAGTAAGCTTTTCTCATCCTCTTGCTCACTTGGATCCAACATTTATTTTGAAGAAGCAGCAGCACGAGGCTCGCCGCACAACGCGGCACAGCGGCCAAAAGGTCACTTCGACTGGTTTACCAGACACCCCGATTCGAAAGCACCGATCTGAGGTCTCACCCACTTCTGACACTTCTTATCCCAAGCCAGGCTATTTCCGACAACCTCTTAATCCGTCCGATTTGAATTATCAGCTGACACCTCCTTCATCTTCTGGCGAGTCAACAGCAACACAACTCCCTCCTCTCAAAACCATAGCTGGGTAAGTACTTCACCCCTTTCTTTTGATGTTTCATACTTTATATGATGTGCTAACCTTTGCATCTTGTTTTGTTTAGAGCCAAAGCTAGACCTAGTAAAAAGACTCGGGTGAATAATCCGCCCAAAGACCAGGTGGTTACTGAACCGAAGCAGACTGATGAACCGAAGGGTCCAAATACCGAAGCTACCTTTGATGAACCACCCCCTCAAGATCACAATACTGATGAACAAACAGAAGTTGATACTGCTGTGCCTAATGATGAACCGGCAAATCCAATCTGGACTGGTGACAGATCTTCTAGTCCGGTGAGAGCTAATGACACTCGATCAACCCCAGAAAAGGCTGCTGGAGACAAAGAAGGCGAGGTTATCATTACTGGTATTGGTCACACCTCTCCTGGCCATCCTGTAATCTTGGCCAAACATAGTGCCAAGGAAGAGCATGCTGCCATGGAAAAAGGCAAATGGAGCACCGACTTGTCAAGCTTTGCCCACCTCAGCGCTTAAGAACTCCACTCTGGTTTTCTAAACCGTCTGCACTCAAACCGTGATTATGAAGTCAGTTTGGTGAACCTGATGAAGGAACGCTATGAGGTATTTTCATCACTTTTCCTTTCTTAAATCCAAAGCACAAGTATCAACCCAAGTAGCCCCCAAGGGCCGGTTTATGATGGCAATCATAAACCGGGACTTTATAATACTTTAACTCTTGCAAACATGTCCTCCATATACCAACTGATCTGTTGAAGTAAACCAGACATGATTATTGTATTCCTGTAGTTTTCGCCTGTGTAGTCCCTAAGGGCCGGTTTATATTTCCAAGGTGAATCGGGTCTTTAATCCATGCATCCATTTGAACAGATGTACATTAGCCCCCAAGTGTCAAGGATAATGCTTGCATTGTACTTGAGACTTGCAAATAAAATTTTAATGATAGAACAAATAGGCATTAGCCCCCAAGTACAAAGCGCATAACTTGTTATACGCTTGGTACTTCAAATATACATATCTCATTGTTGATATATCTTGCCTCTGCAGGCCGAGCTGAGTAAAAGGGATGCTCAAACCGCTGACCTTCAGGAGAACGTCAAATCTAAGCAAGCAGAAGCTTCCAAGGCCAAAGAAGAGTTGACAAATGCCTTAGCCATCATGGAAAGGCTGAAAGAGACCTTTAACAAAGACCGTGCTGATTGGGAGACAGAAAAGGTCGGTTTAACAAAGAAGGCCGAAGACGCAGAAGCAGCCCTAAAACCGGTGGTTGAAGAACTGACCGGGTTAAAACGGCAGATTAACGCCACGACCTCCACTGTTTTTGGTAAGTATTTGCATCTGAAGTTTTTCCAATCCATAACATCTTATCAAAAGCCGGTTTACTAATGCGGTACCATGACAGGGACCCGCATTACTCATCTGGGCTCCGATATGTGGCTGAAGCTCAAAGCGGCCTACTACACTTTGATAGAACAGTTGTATTCTGAATCCCAGCGAGCCATTTGCACTGCTGCTTATAAGAAGCCTCCGCCAACGCTAATCAAAGAGACCATCAAAAAGCTTGCCATGCTACCTACCCAGTTGGATGAACGGAAGAGATCAGCCGCTAGGTCAGGTGCATTGACCGCGCTAATCCGGGCCAAGGCGTGGATTCCCGATCTTGAACCGGCAGATATCGGCCAAGGCTACCCCAGCATGAAGGAAGATGGCACCAACTTCAACAACGATGACCTTCAAAGGCTGACAAAAGAGATGCGGACTATAGCAAGCAAATTGGCGGATGACACAGATATATCTCATTTTCAACCGGTTTGTGATGCTGAATGGAAAAGACAGCCCGCGGTGATCCATAATGTAGAAGATCTTGTGCCGCTAATCCGTAAGCATACTTACGCTCCTGACATTGACCCTTCCAACCTTATCCATGAAGAGGCCGTTTTTCAAGCCTTAACTGGAATCGATTGGTCAACGATTGATTTCCAGCGACTGGGTAGGGATGAGGAGAATGCGACCACGCAAGATGACCCTCAATCTTCAAACTGTCCAGAGGAGGAATCATAAACCGGAGACCGGTTTACCAGTTGCAGTCTGCCACTCTTTGAAACAATTATTCAATTTGGGCTATTTAAAACGCCGTGTAATAGGATATCATGAACACCTTATCTGCCATGCCATCGAGCATGTTTGTTTTGCTTGTTACTGAAAACCTGCCATGCCGTTGGGAGTTATGATATGCATAATCCATTATGGCTTTTGCTCCTGCATAAAAACTTGAAAGTATCCTAGTGGTTTACCACTAGACGGGTCATGATGCCCAAAATATAGACCTAACTTGGATGGATAACCAAGATTGTAGAAACCAGATATAAAATAGATGATACATGGGATATATCTTGTTGGCTGACCAACTGTTTGTATAGTAAAGGTGAAAAACACCAATCTGGAGTGTTGATGACTCCTTGCCCTCTTACCGGTTCATAGAAAGACCATACCGGGCTATAATAGCCACTGATTTGTTCGTATAATGTTGGTGACATCTAGTCAAAACCAGACCGGAGCAACATACTGCCGGTTTAGAACTAATCATGTACTGTCAACTAAGCGTTGAAAGCCACGCCGGGTTGTAATAAACACCGGTTTATCAGAAACGATTCATAAATCCCTTATCAAAAGATGGTTAAAACAGCAAATCCAAAAGAAATATGCAAGGCTTTTCATGGGCTGCCAGGCCCTAAATCGAGGCTTTTCATGGGCTGCCAGGCCGTTGAGTTAAACCATTTTTCAAAGCCTTTTAAGATGGACCTCAATCTTTAACCAGTCACCATTTTAACTTTGACAAGTTCAGGGTGTATGAGATTGACTTGTCAAACGTTCGATGGGTCATACCAGGTTTACCTGGACGGAGTGGCTTACTTAAAGAGGCAGGATAACCCGGGGTTTTAGGTGAATACACATGGCTTCCAAGCCTGGCTTGATAGCCTACTACAAGGGTGCAAGCTCGTTATTCTTTGAGAAGCAAGGAGCCCCCAAGTAATATTTGAGCAATGCTCAGTGGTGACCTATGTTTGAGTTGTGCTTTATGCAACAGACTCTCTTTGGTTCCACATAATTTCCTTTTGGCTTTTAAGCCTATCAAAAGGTGTACCTATGGTGTAAATACAACCAAGCCCCATAGTGATTTCCCTTTTTGGTTTTAAACCGATCAAGAGGTGTAGCTATGGTTCGGATACGACCAAGCCCCCTAGTGATTTCCTTCATATCTGTGTGGCTTGATAGATTGGGTTAATAGAACTCCGCTTGGTAAGTAGAAGCCCACATGGAACCACACATGATGTAAAAAGAACATAGACCCTGCTTTAACTGAGGCTCCGGTTTATTATATAATATATACATTGTCATAAATATGTACATAAGAAGAGCCTGTGGCTCAAGTATAGTAAGGCCGAAGAAGAGCTATATTCCACGGCCGCTGGGTCTCTTCCTCCGATTTGCGTGAGTCTTTGTGCTCTCGAACATCGATAAGGTAGTATGACCCGTTGTGCAAGTTTTTGCTGACCACAGAAGGTCCTTCCCAAGGTGGGGATAGCTTGTGCATATCAGTTTGATCCTGGATGATCCGGAGCACCAGATCACCTTCTTGAAAGGTTCTGGTCTTAACCCGGCGGCTATGATAACGTCGGAGATCTTGTTGATAAATCGCCGAATGTGCTGCTGCTAAATCACGCTCTTCATCTAACAGGTCCAGTGAGTCCTGACGTGCTTTCTCATTTTCCGCTTCAACATAAGCCGCCACCCGGGCCGAGTCATGATGGATATCATTGGGAAGAACCGCCTCTGCTCCATAAACCATGAAGAAAGGTGTGTAACCCGTGGATCTGTTTGGTGTGGTGTTGATACTCCATAACACAGAAGGTAACTCCTCTACCCAACAACCCGGCGTCCGCTTTAAAGGAACCATAAGCCGGGGTTTGATACCTCTCAAAATTTCTTGATTTTCCCTCTCTACTTGACCATTAGACTGGGGGTGGGCCACTGATGCTACATCAAGCCGGATGTGCTCACGTTGAAAAAATTCCTCCATATCTCCTTTGGACAGATTAGTACCATTATCAGTTATAATGCTATGTGGAAAACCAAACCAGAATATCACCTTTTTAATGAATTGAACCGCCGTGGCTGCATCACACTTACTGACTGGCTCTGCCTCTACCCACTTGGTAAACTTGTCAACCGCCACTAACAGGTGGGTCTTTTTGTCCTTGGATCTCTTAAAGGGTCCAACCATATCGAGCCCCCAAGTTGCAAACGACCAAGTAATTGGAATCATTCTCAACTCCTAAGCCGGAACATGAGCGCGGCGTGCAAATTTCTGACAACCGTCACACCTTTTGACTAAATCCTCATCATCAGCATGAGCCGTCAACCAATAGAAGCCATGACGAAAAGCCTTAGACACCAAGGATTTTGAACCGGCGTGGTGACCACAATCTCCTTCGTGGATTTCTCGCAAAATCTCACAACCCTCTTGAGGAGACACACAACGTTGAATTGCTCCTGTGATGTTGTAACAATGTAACTCCCCATTGATAATGGTCATTGACTTGGATCGCCGGATTATCTGCCGGGCCAAGGTTTCATCCTCCGGTAACTCGCCCCGGTTCATGTAAGCCAAGTACGGGACTGTCCAATCCGGTATAACATGCAAAGCCGCCACCAACTGGGCCTCCGGGTCAGGAATAGCCAACTCCTCCTCTGTGGGTATCTTGACCGACGGAGTATGCAGTACGTCGAGGAAGACATTAGGTGGCACCGGTTTACGCTGAGATCCTAGACGACTTAAAGCATCCATCGCTTCATTCTTCCGCCGGTCTATATGGTCAACTTGATAGCCCTTGAAATGACCAGCCACTATGTCCACCTCTCGATGATATGCAGCCATGAGTGGGTCCGTAGAATCCCAAGTGCCAGATACCTGTTGAGCCACTAGGTCAGAGTCACCGAAGCACTTAACCCGGCTTAAATTCATCTCCTTAGCCATCCGAAGACCGTGGAGTAAGGCCTCATACTCAGATGCATTGTTAGTGCAAGGGAACATTAAACGAAGAACATAACAAAACTTGTCACCTCGTGGGGAAGTTAATATGACTCCAGCCCTCGAGCCCTCCAATTGCCTGGACCCATCAAAATGAATAGTCCAATAAGTGTTGTCTGGCTTTTCCTCTGGTGCCTGCAACTCTGTCCAATCATTGATGAAGTCCACAAGTGCTTGAGATTTTATCGCTGCGCGAGGTGTATACTTGAGCCCGTGAGGTCCAAGCTCAATAGCCCACTTGGCAATCCGGCCAGTCGCCTCTCTATTTTGGATGATATCTCCCAAAGGGGATGAACTAACCACTGTGATAGATGACCCTAAAAATAGTGCTTGAGCTTCCGACTCGCCATGAAAACTCCATACACCAGCTTCTGCCAATGCGGATACCTCTGCTTTGATTCGATAAGCACCTCACTGATATAATAAACCGGCCATTGAACAGGATACTCTTTTCCAGCCTCCTTGCGCTCCACAACAATAGCCACACTGATAGCCCGGGCATTAGCAGCCACATATAGCAGTAAAGGCTCTTTATCGACTGGAGCCGCAAAGACAGGCGGTTCAGCTAACTGCCTCTTCAAATCCTCAAATGCTTTATCAGCCGCATCGCTCCAGACAAAGTCATCCGTTTTCTTTAGCATCTGATATAAAGGGATAGCCTTCTCCCCTAGACGACTGATAAACCGGCTCAAAGCTGCAATCTGGACCGTCAGATGCTGAACGTCATTAATACATGCCGGTTTAGCCAGAGAGGTGATAGCTGTGATTCTCTCCGGATTAGCCTCAATGCCCCTGTTAGACACCAGAAAACCCAAAAGCTTGCCTGCCGGAACACCAAAGACACATTTGTCTAGATTGAGCATCATCTTATAAACCCGGAGGTTGTCAAAGGTTTCTCTCAAGTCATCTATCAATGTTTCCTCCTTCCTAGACTTTATCACAATATCATCCACATATGCATGAACATTGCGCCCAATCTGCTTATGAAGACAATTCTGAACACAACGCTGATAAGTCGCCTGGGCACTCTTGAGCCCAAAGGGCATGGAGACATAGAAGAAGGCTCCAAAGGGAGTTATAAAAGATGTCTTCTCCTGGTCCTTAACTGCCATTTTGATATGATGATAACCATAATAAGCATCCAAAAAACACAAACGGTCACAACCCCCCGTAGCGTCAATAATTTGATCAATACGAGGGAGGGCAAAGGGATCTGTTGGGCAAGCTTTGTTCAAATCTGTGTAATCCACACACATACGCCAAGTGCCATTTTTCTTAAGGACTAGCACCGGATTAGCCAGCCACTCCGGGTGAAAGACCTCCATGATAAACCCTGCGGCCAACAGCCGAGCTACCTCCTCACCAATAGCCTTACGCCTTTCTTCGTTGAAGCGGCGGAGAAACTTCCTGACCGGTTTAAACTTAGGATCTATATTAAGTGTGTGCTCAGCGAGTTCCCTCGGTACACCTGGCATGTCAGAAGGCTTCCATGCAAAGATGTCCCGGTTCTCACGGATGAACTCGTTGAGCGCGGTTTCCTATTTGGGATCCAGGTTAGCGCTGATGTTGAACTGCTTGGATGAATCGCCAGGAACAAAATCAACCATCTTAGTGTATGTAGCCGATTTAAACTTCAACGCTGGATCGTGCTCCGTGGTTGGTTTTTTCAAAAAAGTCATGTCTGCCGGATCAACCTTGTCCTTATAAAACTTCAACTCCTCTATGGCACAAACCGACTTAGCATAAGCCGCATCACCCTCTTCACAATCCAAAGCAATTTTCCTGCTCCCATGTACTGTGATGGTCCCTTTATGACCCGGCATCTTAAGCTGTAGATGAACATAACATGGCCTCGCCATGAACTTGGCATAAGCCAATCGTCCAAATAGGGCGTGATACGGACTCTTGATTTTCACCACCTCAAACGTCAATGTTTCTGACCTTGAGTCATGATCATCTCCAAAAGCCACCTCTAGGGCTATCTTGCCCACTGGATATGTAGACTTACCAGGCACCACACCATGAAAAACGGTGTTCGATGGTTTAAGATTCTTATCTGTCAATCCCATACGGCGGAAGGTATCATAGTAAAGGATGTTGATACTACTTCCACCATCCATAAGAACCTTGGTGAACTTGTACCCCCCAACTTGAGGTGCCACCACTAAGGCCAGATGGCCCGGATTATCAACCCGGGGTGGGTGATCCTCTCGACTCCATAAATTTGGTTGCTTAGACCAGCGCAAATACTGAGGTACTACCGGTTCAATAGAGTTCACATCCCTCTTGTGAAGCTTCTGATCTCGCTTGCACAAGCTAGTGGTGAAGACATGATACTGCCCACTATTCAACTGCTTAGGATTGCTCTGATAACCCGACTGCTGCTGCTGCTGATTCCCATGATGGTTATGACCTCCCTGATTGCCCTGGTTCCCTTGATTGCCATGCCCGGTTTGATTGCCTTGAAATCCTAAACCGGAGCTACTGCCTCCATAACCCGGCCCATGAAAACCACCTCCTGAACCACCGGGCAGGCCATTGTCGTATTGAAACATATTGGAGTTCTTGAACTCTCGCATGATGTAACAATCATTCCAAAGATGTGAAGCTGGCCTCTCCTTCGATCCATGCTTTGGACAAGGTTGATTTAACAGGCGCTCCAGATTAGGGCCGGACCCTCCGCCTCTTTGGGGCTGTTTTCCCTTACAACGCTGACCGTTATCCTGAGCATTGGTGTTAGCCACAAAGTCCAAACTGTTGTCTGCCTTGGGCTTACCATTATTCCCATGACCTGCCGGATTGTGCTGCTGCCCCTTACCATTGCCATTCTTTTTCCCCTTCCCCGGTTTGTCCTCCTCAGACTCAGGGTCTTTGGTACTATCTGAATCGGCATATTTCACCAAAGCAGCCATAAGGGTTGACATGTCATTGCAGTGACGCTTGAGCCTCCCTAGCTTTAGTTTTAATGGCATAAACCGGCAATTGCCCTCCAACATCAAAACTGTTGTAGCCGCGTTGATGCGGTCCGACGAATGCAGAATAGCTGAGACTCTCTTTACCCAATGGGTTGTAGACTCTCCATCCTCTTGAACACAGGCGGCCAGGTCCACAATCGACATAGGCTACTTACAAGTATCTTTAGAATTCTGGATAAACCGGTGCTTCAACTCAGCCCATGACCCGACGGAGTTAGCCGGTAAGCTCTTTAACCAAGTACGAGTTGTCCCCTCCAACATCATGCTGAAGTACTTAGAACACACCACCTCATCCACATCCAGCATCTCCATCGCCATCTCATAACTCTCAACCCATGACTCAGGGGGTAAATCAGCAGTGTAATTGGGCACCTTACGAGGGCCTTTGAAATCCTTGGGCAGTCGTACATTATGCAAAGCGGGGGTGAGACACGGCACCCCTAAAGAACTGAAGACCACACCTGGCTCCACTAAAGTGGTAGGACGAACCGAAGTAGGCTGACGAGCTGCATGCTGTGCTGCTAACTCGGCTTCTCGATGCGCCCGTCCATGATCCACCACATCGTGCGCATTAGCACCACCACCCGTCGGGTTATGCCCTCGCAAAAAGTTACGGTGACGTGCACTACTTGACACGGCCGATTCATCCTCAACGTGCATGCTGTAGCTCCGACTCGGACGGGGGGTGGAATGAATCCCCTCGCGACTATGTGAATAAGCCTGCTGCTGGTTTAAAGCTGTTTGAAGGAGCTCTCTGGCCCGTCGTGCCTCAATCGCCACTGGTGACTCGCCGTCAGTTGGGAGGGCTGCCAATCGTGAAGCGGCAGCCACAATGTTATCCAACGGGTTTGAGTAATGCCCCGGGGGCGTCGGAACGTACTGTGGCACAATGTTGTTCTGACGAGGCGGGTTCATCGCTTGCGGCTGAACCGGCGCTCCCATTACTGGTGCCTCAGTCCGGTTCCCCACCGGCTGGTTACTGGTTCCGGCTCCTGGCGTGTTGAAGAGATTTCTTGGCTCATAACCCGGCGGGAGGTGCGACCGATATCTCCTCCTCATGACCTCATCTGAGGCACTCTGGTCCAACCCAAGCCGGTAGGCCTGAGCTTCCAACTCGGCCTGTTCTGTAGCCATCCTGGCGTTCTCTGCTGCCAGGTACGCTTTAGCCTGAGTTATCTGATCCTTCACCTTTGCAATCTCCGCATTGTGCTGATCTCGGGTTGCAATGTCCACTTCTGCTGCCATTAACATTGCCAAAGCATCGAACAAATCAGACAAAACCTGAGCGGGAGGCGGTGCAGAGCCCCCTGCTCCTACTGGCGTTGTTGTTGCTGAACCGGAGAGCATTGCCGCGGTGGTAGAAGAGTGTTGCGCTGGTTGTGTACCGGCCATGAAAACCGCGACCCGGCTTGGCAGATCGAGGGGGTCCAGAATACTATTGCCATCGGAACCCCCACTAATCCGGCCGTCCTGCAGCTGATACAGCGACTCGGTCTCTCCGGTTGAAGACTCATCATCAGAACGGACAACGGTTTCCCCATCAGATGCCTGTCTATCCTCATATTCCGCTCCATGGATGACACCTACGAAAACATGCCTTGGTGAGGGCTGAACCGGGGCAGGGCTTGCACGCTGAGTCGTCTCGATGATGTCGGTGCAGGTGTCCGGCTCTGGGCCCGGTTTGCCGATCTTGCCGATGAAGACGTGAATTCCGCCAAAGGGGACCCGGTACCCGTATTCAATTGAACCGGCCTCGGGACCCCATCCTGTGTTGTCGATGTAGAGCTTGCCGCGATGACTCTTCGTCATCCGGCCCATAGTGTATCCCTTGAGTCCTTCGAAGCTGCCCTTCAAGAACTCGAAACCATCGTGCGATAGCCCCACGGTGGGCGCCAACTGTCGTGGGTTTGTCATGGAAGATGTCCTCGTGAAAGGACTTAGTTATGGAGCCATCGCTACGGGTTAGCTTAAAGGGGTTAAACTGGACAAGGGACACGAGGGTTTTTATACTAGTTTGGCCCCTTCGATGAAGGTAAAAGCCTATGTCTAGTTGTGTTGGTATTGCTAGGGTTTCGATGACCAGGGAGCGAATCCACTTTGCCTAGCTCTCGAGTTGTTGCCTATCATCCTTAAACCGCTGACGGGTCGTCCCTTTATATACAGAGGTTGGCGCCCGCTGGTTTATAGAGTCCCGAGGCCGGATCATAAACGTGTCCGGCTCGGTCTCTATTCCTTCTAACTTACAATACAAGTTACATGAGAGAATCGGTTTACATCTACAGGCCTTAACTCGCCTTTGGGCCTTGGGCCTTCATAAAGCGCCATCATCCTTTCATCTTCATGGGCTTCTAATCTTCACAAAGTTAATCTGGCTACTCCTAGCCGGTTTACGTCCAGTAGTAATATCCCCAACAGTGGCCATCACCCGCTCCGCCACCGCGGCCCGAAGGCATGAGGTGGTGGTCGTGGTCGCCACCCCATCGCCGGCCACCATGGCCGCCAGCCGACCATCGACTGCCGGGATCATCATCCGCTCCACCACCGCCGCCCGAAGGAGGGAGGCGGAGGTGGAGGCCCGCACGTGTGTCAGCGACCTTGCGTGCTACATCGAGTTTATGCGGCAGGAGGAGGAGCGCCTCGTCGAGCACGCAAATAGCCTTACCGCAGCCGTGGCCGCAGCACACACCGACATAGAGGCGAGGAATCAGGAGATCTATGAGCAGTCCGTCTGCTTCGAGAGGGATCGTCTGGAGTGGCAGTGGGTGTTCGAGCTGGTGAGTGTCGCTGAACATGCAGCAGCGACAGGCACCATATTGCATTTGTCCAGCTCATCGGTAGGCTCCTCCTCCACCTCTTACTGAGCGTGCTCGGTAGAGGAGAGGCTGTCGGAAGTAGCACAAAGCCCACCGTGGTAGTAGTAGTATTTAGGGGCTATTTTGTTCAGTTCATCTGACTACATATGTGTGGTCGAACTGTACAACGTACTTAAAATTAGCTAGTATATATAGTTGAACTAGCTATTTCAGTACGTGGTTGGCAAGAATTGGGGAGAAGTTTGGTCAGTTCAGCTGTCGAGTTGAACTGTTTGTATAAATTAAGAACGACTGCTTAATCTATGAATGAAATCTATGCTTAATTACTGAATTTTAGTTGCAAAAATTACATAGTGCTAATAATTTCTAGCTGCATATTTTACAAATCGCAGTGTTACAAGGATTGACAAATGGCAACGTTACTAGATCAACAAATGTACATCTTTCCAGTTTGACAAATGGCAACATACCCAATATGACAGATGCAAATTTTACCAAATTGTTTGTATGTGGTTGCACGCGGGTCATCCAAAACAACCATTTGCGTTGAAGGGATGAACAAATCATGTGCTGCTCTCACTTTGCATCCGGGTGTTCTATCTAAATCGTTTGCGATCAAGATCTGCAAAAATCCTGCTCGACACATTTTTCTTGGCTTCCTGGGAAAGCTGTCGGTTTGCATACGGGTGTTCTAACTAAAACGTTTGTGATGAGTGTTTTATATTTAAAAAGTGAATTAATCTGCGGCTTGGGTGCCATTAATGGAGAGGATGCGAGCAAGGCGGGCGGCCATGGAAGTCAAAGGGCTTGCTTCCCAGTGAGCCTGCGCAGCGTACAACTCGCACACTTCCTGGTGAGCCTGCGCACTCAAGGACAACTTGCACACCTCTCGGCCAGCCTGCGCACCGGACGGTGCTCGCACGCCTCCCGTTCAGTCAAGGTCAAGCAGCTGCCCGCACGACACCTCCTACAGCCATTAAAACCAAGACATGTGGCGTCACGTGAATGGTTAACAGAATTTTGGATTTACTAGAATTTAATAACTAGGCATCTCAATGTTTTGCCGGCAATCAACGGTGCCCTGGTGTTTGAAATTCATTCCCATTTCTTGCATGGGACCTAAGCATGCACCCAAGGATACATATTTGATTTTTCAACCAATTTATATGCACTGGAGCATGTGCATGTAGTTCAAATTTTAATTATGCACATAAATGCATTGAAAACTTAGTTAATGCATAAAAATGTCCAAATGAACCCTGAAAAATCACAAAAATTCACACAACACTCCTGTTGTTCTATGTTGACATGAGAATTTTTTTTGAAAGTAATAAGAGGCAATGGATATCTTTTCGTCCCTAAAGGTGGGACATTCCCTACCGAAAACCATCATGCTTGTTGTGAGAAGCTCCGGTTTGTGAGAACCATATACCCAAACATGCCCCAAATGGGACAAAATTTGTACCACGGCATATTGATGCCGCTCCATGATAGCATGCCAAGTGTCATGAATTTCAGACGAGTTTTGCATTTACTAGAATTAAAAACTAGGCATCTCAATGTTTTGCCGGCAATCAACGGTGTCCTGGTGTTTGAAATTCATTCCCATTTCTTGCATGGGACCTAAGCATGCACCCAAGGACACATATTTGATTTTTCAACCAATTTATATGCACTGGAGCATGTGCATGTAGTTCAAATTTTAATTATGCACATCAATGCATTGAAAACTCAGTTAATGCATAAAAATGTCCAAACGAACCCCGAAAAATCACAAAAATTCAGACAACACTCCTATTGTTCTATGTTGACACGAGAAAAAAAATGAAAGCAATAAGAGGCAATGGATATCGTTTCGTCCCCAAAGGTGGGACGTTCCTCGCCGAAAACCATCATGCTTGTTGTGAGAAGCTCCGGTTTGTGAGAAGCATATACCCAAACCTGCCCCAAATGGGACAAAATTTGTACCACGGCATGTTGATGCCGCTCCATGATAGCATGCCAAGTTTCATGAATTTCAGACGAGTTGTGGATTTACTAGAATTTAAAAACCAGGCATCTCAATGTTTTGCCAGCAATCAACGGTGCCCTGGTGTTTGAAATTCATTCCCATTTCTTGCATGGGACCTAAGCATGCACCCAAGGACACATATTTGATTTTTCAACCAATTTATATGCACTGGAGCATGTGCATGCAATTCAAATTTTAATTATGCACATAAATGCATTGAGAACTCAATTAATGCATAAAAATGTCCAAACGAACCCCGAAAAATTCCAAAATTGAAAACAACACTCTTGTTGTTCTATATTGACACTCGATTTTTTAAAGCTATAAGAGGTGACGGAAATCGTTTGATCCCCAAAGGTGGCACGTTTCCTACCGAAACCATCACGCTTGTTGTGAGAAGCTTTGGTTTGTAATAAGCTTATACCCAAACCTCCCCCAAATAGGACAAAATTTTTACCACGGCATGTTGATGCCGCTACATGATAGCATGCCAAGTTTCATGAATTTCAGACGAGTTTTGTATTTACTAGAATTTAAAAACCAGGTATCTCAATGTTTGCAGCCGAGTGACGGTGGTAGGGTGTTTGAAATTCATTCCCATTTCTTGCATGGGACCTAAGCATGCAACCAAAGACACATATTTGATTTTTCAATAAGTTTATATGCACTGGAGCATGTGCATGTTGTTCAAATTTGAATTATGCGCATAAAATGCCTGAAAAACCCAGATAATGTATAAAAATGTACAAACGAACCCTGAATAATTCCAATTTTTTTGACGACACACCTATAGTTGCATGTTCACTGCAGATAAAAGTTCTAACAATTCAAACACCATCCTTTGTAGTTGTGACCCCATTACGTAATTCAAATGATCAAGATGATAAATCAAGTAGATCACACACAGTTTATTATCACCAACCGTGTGAGATGCAGCACAAAATATCTTGGAGCACCATCGGTGTATAGTACTATAAATCAAGTAGATCGCGCACAGTTAGTCTACTTTGTGTACCCAAATTATGCAATGACGTGGATGACCACTGTAACCAGGGAAATTCGAACAAAAAATTTTGACGTTCAAACCCAACACACACGGGTTAAGCTATCTGAATCGTTTGTGATGTTCACATATCGTACACAGTTCTGAATAAGGGATCGTGTCTGATGACACTTTGCGCGCCAGTTTTTTGGTTGAAGTGATTCCAAATTTTCAGCTTTCGCGAAAATATCCACCTCCCCCCCTTACCAAAAGCCACATTTCCCCTCTTTCCGCCTTCCTTTCCAAGTTGAAACCTTCACTCTTTGCTTGCAGCACCGCCGCCTGCTCACCGCCGATCCTCCTTCACGCTCCTCGGCCTCGCCCATCCAGGCAGGCAATCCACACCCGACCCCCATTCTCCTCCTCCTTCCACATCCCACATGCCCCTACCACCGGCGCGAGCGCGGCACCTTCCACCCAAATCACCGACCCCTCCACCAAATAAGCGTCGGCCTAAGCCATGGTGCACGCAGTATATCCAGGACCTCAAGGAGCATTTGGCAGCGAAGAAGCAAATCGCGGCCACACACGCGGATGAGGTCACGATGGCTGCCATTCATGCAGACCCCCGGATCTTGAAGGAGCACCTTGCCATTTGCTAGCTACGCTGGTTAAGCATGCTCGGTTTACCCGTTGCGTGTGCTGCTCCTGCCTTTCCTTCACAAATTCTAGTGAATTGTGATATCTAATTTTTACATGCAATCTGTTGCTCTAGTGTATATGTTCTATATGTCGTGCAGTGTGGTGCTCACTTATTAACTGTTTTGTTAATTAGTTGTCGTCTTTAGTTAACTGCTTGATTCAATTCTGCAAATGTGATGTTCAATTCTTCAGGCTGCAATTTTGTTTTGTCTTCCATGTGAGAAATAAATTGAATTTATCTTTACGAAATTGTGGGTGCATTCTGTTATTGTATACCATGCGAGGAATAAATTGAATTTGGCTGTAGTAAATACATGAGAACAAATACAATTGCTACAATTGACTGTAGTTAACTGTTTGGTTAACTGTCTGATCTTTTATTAGGAGTATGTTATATTGTGCAATGTGGTGCTTAGTTAATCTTTGGTTCATTTGTTGTGGTGTTTAGTTAACTGCTTGGTTCAATTTTGCAATGTGATGTCCAATTGTCGTGGGTAGAATTTTGTATTGTTGTGCATGTGAGGAATAAATCAAATTTGGCTGCACTTAATACATGAGAAACATATACAAGTGCTATATTTCCTAGTTCTTAATCATGCTTGGTTTGGATAAATGGGTTCTCCGTGTGGCTTCAATTAATCTGATGAATCTGCAATGTGATTATTTTTCATCAACATATTTTACTGATAGCATGCGAACCCTTACTTAACCTGATGACTAACTACCTTATATGTGTTGCAGGGAAACAATGGGGAGCACTGAGGTTTACAATCAAGGTTAGCACGTGCATGGTCCGTTGTCTAATAGCACATTATTGTGCAATTGCAGCAACCTTTCTAATATTTAGGTTTTTAACAATTTGGTCTTGCACATGTAGGTCCTGCTGTTAGAGGTTTTGACCCACTGTTCGACCCTTTTTGCATATGGGGAAATGAGTTGTCCATGAATATCAGTCAAGTCAAAAACTCAGAAACATTGTTAGGATAAATAAATTAGCTACAAAAAACAACAAGATCTTTGTCTGCACAATGAAGAAGACATCAGTTCACTACAGGATGGTACTAACTATTATACCTTGCCTTTTTTATTCCTTTGCCCCATTTCCAATATAGAGAAGATATTTATGCACATCCTTGTTTTCAGGCCTTTCCAAACCAGTTCACTGATGATTACCTCTCAAACCACCTGTATGGTCAGGAGGTGAGGAAGGTATTCATACAACACCCATGGTACAATATTGAAGTGTTCCTGAAGAGGTCGAAGGCTGGACGGTCAATCATCCACAGGAACTGGCCTAAAGTTACAAAGACCTTCAACATCAATGAAGGTTCAATATTCGCCTTCTCCTTCAGCAGTTTTCTAGATGAGATACATCTGTCTATGTACCATCTATGATGCTAATTTCAAAAGGTTATAGATGTTGCATGTGAAACTTGGTGCTGGTGTAGTTGTGTAATGGGGTAGCTGAGTGTTGAAGCTATATGATGTTGTACTCTGATGTATTTCAATTATGAAAATGAAATATATTGTGTGCTTAATATGAATTGTCAATTAGATTAATATGGATTATGAATAATCCAATAATTAGCCTGCTAATTGGGTTTTGCTATTGCAAACGGTTGTTGGAAAAATACTGTGGGCGATGACCTCAGGCAACACACACAGTTTCTAGGAATAAACCGTGTTGGATCAATGAACAATCACACACGACTTTCTCTTGAAAATTGTTTGCGTTAGGCCACCTTGCGCAAATGTTTACCACATGAAAACTGTGTGTGATGGACAGCCTTTGCCAGACAGTTTTTCCATGGACCGTGTGTGATATATTCAATAACGCAAGCGATTTAACGGGAAAAATTGTGTGTGATGTACCTATGAACGGAAACGTTTTCCTTGGAGCGACTGTGTGGGATGTACATACGAACGGAAACGTTTAGCGGGGACTGACTGTGTGGGATGTACTTGCTACCGGAAACAATTTCATCATATAATTGTATTTTTTAGCTCTACTGTACGTATTTTCGTATTTGAGCGCTTCCCGGTCGCACACAACCTAATTTTGCAGAACGTATGTGCCAGGAGGGCATATCCCCAACGGTTTCTGGGTCGTGTGGGAAGGACCCCCCTATCGCCCACACTCACTTGACGACGGTTCCAAATGTCGTCACGGAAAGGGGTTAAAAACCATTTGTTTAGGAGCTCGTTGTACTAGTGGGGCCTAATGGGCCAAGAGTTGGACAGACTAGCCCCTAAGGTGCTGGCGTGCCCCCTTTGCTGGCCAAATAGGAAGGGGGAGGGAAAGGGGGAAGAGAGAAGGAAGGGAGGCAATTCGGCCTGCCCCTTCCTTCCCTCCTCTCTCCCCTTTCCTTCCCTCTCCGGAAAAGATGGAAAGGGGGTGCCGAATTGGACAAGGCCCCCAAGTAGGATTCCTCCTACTTGGGGCACTCCATGGCTGCTCCTCCCCCTCCCACCTATATATATGTGGGGAGGGGGCACCTAGAACACACAACAAACATTGTTAGCCGTGTGCGGCGCCCCCTCCACAGTTTACGCCTCCGGTCATATTCACGTAGTGCTTAAGTGAAGCCCTGCGCAGATCACTTCACCATCACCGTCACCACGTCATCGTGTTGACGGAACTCTCCCTCGACACTTTGCTAGATCAAGAGTTCGAGGGACATCATCGAACTAAACATGTGCAGAACTCGGAGGTGTCGTACGTTCGGTACTTGATCGGTCAGAACATGAAGAAGTTCGACTACATCAACCGCATTGTCAAATGCTTCCCCTTTTGGTCTACGAGGGTACGTGGACACACACTCCCCCTCCCGTTGCTATGCATCTCCTAGATAGATCTTGCATGAGCGTAGGATTTTTTTTGAAATTGCATGCTACATTCCCTAACACCACCTACTCGCGAACAAAGTGAATGTCGAGCTCAATATGCTTCGTTTGACGATGGTGGACTGGGTTGGCGGAGAGGTACACGGAGGAGGCATTGTCGCGGTAGACGAGCGTGGCCTTGTGAACTTCACAAAGCAACTCCTGGAGCAGCTGACGAAACCAAGAGCATTCGACAATGGCACCGGTCCGTCATCGTCGCATTTTCCCCTCCCTCCCTATAGCTTATCTCGTCTGCTTCTCCTACAATCGCCAATGGCACCGGTCCGTCATCGTCGCTCAGCCACTCTGCCATCATCAGAGGACAGCTCCAGCTGGGAGGCTACACTGCGGCGGCGACTCAGTCCGTGGCGTAGTGTAGTGCGCACGGCGTCCCTATTGGGTGTGCGCGGAACACCCATCACACGCTCCGCCGCTGCTGCCCGTCGGCAGCTATTACCCGCCGTCGCCGCCACACCGCCATCGAAAGCCAGGGCCATCGCCCGCTCCACCGCCACGGCCCGAAGGTGGGAGGTGGCCGTCGTGGCCGCCACCCCATTGTCGGACGCCGTGGCCGCCAGCCCACCGTCGACCGTCAGGATCATCACCCGCTCCGCCACCGTCGCCCGAAGGAGGGAGGTGGAGGCCAGCACATGATCAGTGACCTTGCGCACTACATCGAGTTCCTGCGGGAGGAGGAGGAGCGCCTTGTCGAGCATGCAAAGAGTCTTACGCAGCAGTGGCCGTAGCACACGCCGTCGCAGAGGCGAGGAATCAGGAGATCTATGAGCAGTCTGGCCGCTTCGAGAGGGATCGTCTAGAGTGGCAATGGACGTTCCAGCTGGCGAGCGTCGCTGAACATGCAATAGCGGGAGGTGCCATATTGCATTTGTCCAGCTCTTCGATAGGCTCCTCCCCCTCCGCTGCCTCTTACGGAGCGCGCTCGGTAGAGGAGAGGCTACCGGAAGTAGCACAAAGCCCCTTCGTAGTAGTAGTAGTATTTAGGGGCTATTTTGTTCAGTTCACCTGACTATAGATGTGGTGGAACTTGTCGGCGTTCTAGGAACGGGGGTCCCTAGACTTGCCTGCCTGCGGCTTGCGGCGTGGCTCAAGGGGGGGCAGCACGGCCCATCTTCATCAACATAGACCCAAGACCCTTGCGAGGGGCCAAGCCTCGCGGGGCGGACGACACGGAGCTTCCTCAGGCACGGCCTCATCAGGCTGGCTCGCGAGGAGGCGGAGAGATCAAGGCGGGGTACCTCACGAGGTTCCCGTGACGCAAGCCATGACGACCAAGGGCGCCAGGCGGGTGCCAGCCCGCGCAGTGTCCTCCTTTCCTCTTTGGTGCAAAGGGGGCAAGCGCAGCCACGGAGTACCGAGGCATCAGGCAAAGGTTGCCATTTCGGTGCAACGAGACCAGGACCAGGAAGACTGCAAGATGGAGGTCATCATGGAGCCCAGGACAGCGTCACCACCAGAGCTTTGTGCAGGCGAAGACTACTTTTGTCAGGGTAGCGAGTACTAGCTGTCCCCCTTCAAATTAGCCCGCCATTGTTGGCTCCCTTCCCGCTCGATATTTGGGAAGAGGACCAGGGCCTCTATAAATAGGACCAGCCACCCACAGAAGAGAAGGGTTCGGAGGGGTTAAGAGGAGAGGTTCGATAGGAGGTTGAATCGGAGAAAGACAATCAGAGAGAGAGAGAAGGGTGGCTGAACTCCTCCCAGCAGTTCATCGCCCTAGCCAAGAACAGACCCTCGCGAGGCTGTTCTTCCTTGTATCATTCATCACCATCAGCCCAAGAGGCAATCCACCACACCACACACTGGAGTAGGGTATTACACCACAACGGTGGCCCGAACTAGTATAAACCCTGTGTCTCTTGTGTTGTTCTTTTCATAGCTTAGATCTTAGAGAGGCGGAGGGGTGCAGGTAGGTAGGAAGCGAAATCTCCGTGCGCACCCCAGTGTTCGAACCTCAAGGGTCTGCCAGAACCCGAAATCCGACATTTGGCGCGCCAGGTAGGGGTGCGCCGGAATTCACCTTCTACCGCTTCGTGCCCCGTCCCGTCGTCATCATCATGTCCGGCGACCAGGCGGGCAACCCAGATCCATGGGCGGCGTGGCCCGCCCGCACAGAACCGCTCGCCTCGGGCGACCCCGTGCCCCAGGCAGCTCGCAGTCCGCAGGGCGCTGCGGGCCGCGGGCGACGCGGACAGGCTTCGACAGCTCCCACACCACGGCAGGCGTGGCCGGCAGCAAGGGCCTCCAATCACGCTGCGACCACGACACCGTACACCCGCCGGGAGCAGGCGAACTCGAGGGCCGCGCTCACGATGGCCCGAGAGCTACTGCAGTGCAGACTACTGGAGGGCGGCCGCGACGTGCTGTTGGAGTGGGTGGCGGAGCTCCTGGGCTTCGCCGCCTCAGGGGCTCACCCCTTCTGCACCCAGCTCCCATCTCAAGCCCAGGGCGGCCCGCGCGGGGGCCCCACGCGCGCTTGCGGGCTCCAAGGCTACCCCAGCGCCAGCGAAGCTGTCAGCACCGGACCGGTGGCGGCGCTGCCCCCGCTCCCGGTCCGCGAAGAAGAAGGACTCGACACGACCCACGGCCCCAGTGGACAGCCGCGCTGCCATCTCACGGTGGGCGCGTCAGGCAGGACCGCGTGGCACGCGGGGCACTACGACGTGGCCTTCAGGATGGCGTCGCCAGAGGAATACGTGCCCCTCATGATGGACCAAGGACACCCTCACGAGAGCGAACAAGGCTCGCTCCTCAGCCCAAGCTAGGGGGACGAGGCGCCAGAAGCTGAGCCTTTCCGGGAGCCCCGGGACGGTCCCACTGGCCACGCTGGAGGCAACGACTATCGGGTACCGCTAATTCTTCAGGAGCAGGCATACGCTAACCATGGATCGCAGGAGGTGCAGGTCGCCACAGCGAGCAGCTGCCCCGCTCCCACAGTCTCCTACCCCTCAGGAGGAGGGTGCAGGGGGCTGCAGGAGAGGGGCCGGGATCCGACATCACCACCGCGGCGTTCGGAGAAAGGTGTTCTCAGGAGGTAGGCCCTCCGCTGGGGAGGTGCCTCAGGGCCTGCCCCCGGTGGAGGACCCATGGTCGTCGGGGGAACCGCTGGCGACCGCTCTACCCCATCGGCGGCGTCCTAGTTCTCGCTCGTCGTTGATGGCACTAGAGTGTGGCACAAGACGGGGCCCTCATCTGGCGATATGAAGCAAGGCCAGTACCTGTGAAGAAAGCCCAGTGCATGTGAAGCTCGCCGCCCCGTGACACTCTCACGTAATAATGAGTGGGGCTGTACACGCCCCGGAGTCTCAGGGGTGCCGGCCTCAGGCCCTGGGGCTCCCTCCCACGCCCAGTGGCAGCACTTAGCTCCGCGCTGGTGAGAAGACATCCAAGACTAGACTAGGTGCCGGACGCGGCCTTTTGTTTGCTTTCATTGCTTTTCCCATTGGTTGTCGCTTTCCCCCGCTGGATTCAAGTTGGATTCGAATTTGAGATTTGCGTGTGTTCGGGGAAGGGGTGCTTAGTCTCGTCCGAGCAATTTCTCGCGTTTTGGTTACCACTTCGCCTCAGCTGCCTCCCCTCGCGAGCCCCTCGCGAGCTGGGTCAGGCCTAGCTTGCGCGCAGCCCAGACTGCCGCCGATGTGTCCTCTCAGGAGGGTGTTTTACTGCAAATCCTACGAACCCAATCAGGGAACACTCGAGACACCACAACCTCCCACAGGCTGCCTCAGGGCCAGCACGGGACAAAGGGTAAGGAAGTAGGAACGATGCACAATCAGTCGGATAAATCCCCCAATGCGTTCTCAGGAGCACCACCCGAGCCGTTGCTGGTGTCGCTGAACTCACCATCGCTGTCCGCGTCACCGCCAGCGGCGTCAGGGCCGTTCACCACGCCGCCCTCGTCGGCCGCCACGATCACCTCGTCGTTGTCTGAAGCAAAGGCCCTGATAAGAGCATCCACATTGTCTTCCACCCAGTGCGCCAAATCGCCTCGAACGGCCTGGGGGACTAGGGCGATGGCGGCGTCAAAATCAAAGTGGGGATCCATGTTCAGGAGGTGGCTGAAGACGCGAGAAAAGGCGCGCCCGAGCAGGGCACGGCTCCTCTCCTCCACCAACCTGTCAGCCCTGACCGACCGCGCCTCCAGCTGCGTCACCACGTCAGTGAAGAATTGAAGATTGCCAGCATAGTTGACTGCGTGCGGCTCGCCAACAGCCACCTTGCAGATGTTGCCCAAGGCTGTGTTGGTTCTCTTCCGGAGTGTGGTGAGCATGGGGCTGTGCTCATGCTCCAGGATCCGCCGCTGACGTATCTCGTCTGTGTTCTGGCCCGCGACGACCTCAGCCTCCTCCACCCGCTGGCGGAGAAGGAGCACCTCGGCCTGGGAGGCGGTTAACTCACCTTGCGCCACCTCAAGAGCGGCCCGGAAAGCGTCGGCCCGCCGCGTCGCCTCCTCCAGCTTGGCCCTCAAGGCAGAAGTCCTGCCTTCAGCTTCGGCCCGGATCAACCCCAGCTTCTCTTTGAACTCGTGCTCGAGGTTCAAATGCGCCATCGCCACTCGACGTCCGACCTCCTCCAGGACGCGGGCCTCCTGTGCAGCGACATCATCCTCCGCCTGCGTCACCAAGCGTTCCCTCGTCTCCAGACGCTCGTACTCATAGGTACGTTCGGCAGCTTCTAGCGTCAGCGCCTCCTCACGCTTCTGGAGCTCTGCTGAGTCGCCGGAGGCCACCTTCATCGACGCGAGGGCTGCCTCGCGCAGCTCCACCTGCTCCTCCAGTGAGTGGCACCAGGCCAGGAGTTCCAAAGCCCGCTCCTCCGCCGCCGTTCGCCGCCGGTCAGCTTCTCGAGCCTCCTCAGCGGCCCAAGATTGGGCCTCCCGAGAGGCCACCAGCGACGCCTTGGCCTCTGCGTCGTCAAGATCGCGCTGACGGCGCGCAAGGGCGATGGCGCCCTCCAGCTCGCACCTCTCTGCAGCCAGGCGCAGGCCCTCGGCCTCAAGGCGCGCGTCTTCATCGGCAAGCTCCTCTCCAAGAAAGCTTACCGCGTCAGCCGCCCTTCGAAGGAATCCTTGGCGGAGAGTGCGACGCTCCCGGGCGTGCTCGAGCACGTCTTCCACACCATCATCTGCCCCAAGCAAGCGCCGGGGGCCACGAGTCAGCACTCCCCCTCCGGGCTGGGGGCTGGGGGCTGGCACCCTCGCGACGGCCGGGCACGCCGCGTCAGAAGCCCGGCCTGGGGCCAGCCCGTCCCCAGGTGAAGAGCGCAGGAAGCGCCTCAGCCAATCGCAGTCCACGACCTGGTGAGAAGCCCACGGCAGGCTGGCTATGCCACAAGAAGGCCCGCGAAGGATCGCGAGGTGCGTAGGGCCACGATACGCCTCGGGACGGTTCGCCTCGCCGATCGCCCTCACCACAAGGGCTCCACTGCTTGGAGCGCTTGAGGACGATGGAGGGGGCGAAGCCAAGGGGGATGGCTCCTCAGCCGTCTCCACAAGCTCGGCTGGAAGGGGCGTGCGGAGCAAGGGTCAGTAAGAGCAACAGAATGATCGGGAGCTGGGTAAGGAGAAGGCTTACTCATCAGTGGCGAAGTACTTCCTACGCTTCAGCAGGCAACAAGGGTAATCGTCGCCCAGGGCCTCCCTTCTCTTCCGGAGGGCCTCAAAGTCCACGCATAAGCGGCCTAAGAGTTGGGCGCAGGGATCAACCTGCCTGATGGAGCGTCAAGGCGATCTGCGTCAGGGGCGCCTGCCTGATGTGCGCTGCCAATCGCCTCGCCAAGAGAAGCTGCTGGAGCCTCAGGGGCCTTGGTCGTAGGGGCAGAGGGCAGCTGCTTGTCACCCTCAGCCTCAGCGGCACGGGCCCCAATAACTGCCTCCTCATGAGCATCGCCCGGTGCTGTCACTCCGCCGGGAGCCCCCTCGGCCTCTGGCGCCTCATGCCTCCCTGCTCCGCCACTTGAGGAAGAGTCGCCTTGGCCGACTGGAAGGGCAGTCACCACCACTGGGTTCTCGCGAGGCCCCTGGAGGCCGGCGGGGCGCGGCCCCCACTCATCGAAGATAGGCATCTGCCTCACAAAATCGCCCCTGCTGTGGCAGAGGTACAGCAAGGCCCCTCCCTGCTGGATGCTGCCAGGGTTGGGGTCCCCCGTCAGGGTCAAGAGCGTCGTCCTCAGCACTTCAGGCGTCAAGTCCTCTTCCTGGAGCCTCATACGATCATCGCGCCCGCTGAAGGCCCACATCCGGCGGGAGAGGCGTTGGAGAGAAGCAACACGGTGTAGCAGGAACTCCTTCACCACCTTGGGCGCTGTCACGCCCAGCGACCTCAAGAACGCGAAGCGGTGCCAGACGAAGACGAGTCGGGGGCTCCCAAGTGTCTCCTGGCCCCAGCCTGAATTGGGGACAGCAGACGAAGTTGGCTCCGATAGCAGGGGGCTGGGCACCCCAGCATCCACATACAGCCACCGCTCGCGGAACCCAGCCGCGGGCGGAGGGAGCTTGAAGTCAATCCCAGAGGCCACCGTCTCAGACGCGGCAACGAAGCTCGCACACGCCCAGCATTGGGTAGGGTCAACAAGGCGCAGCGAGAAGAAGTGGTGCAGCAAGGCAACCGAAGGAAGGATGCCCATCATAGCCTCGCAAACAAAGGCGAAGACCGAAAGGAGAGTGATGGATTCAGGACCCAGATGCATCATGTGGATCTGATAGTGGGAAAGTACGGCATTGAAGAAATCAGAAAAGGGAGGAACCAGACCCGCCCACAGGGCGTCGGCAAAATACGGGACCCCGGTGACTATCCTGTCGATGGAGAAGTGGGACGCGGGCCAGGCCGTCGTCCTCCCGCATTCGTTGAAGATGGTGGCCAGAGCCGAGATGACCTTGCCCAAGCCCTCGACGGGGGCCGCCAACGGCGGCCCGCAAGGCGGAGACACGGGTTTCTTCCCTCTTCCCTTCTTCGTCGGAGCCATGGCGATGGGAAGGGGGGAAGGTTCAAGATTGGGTTGAAAACAGAAACCAGAGTTCAAGCGGAGGAAGGACAGAGGGCGCTCGAGCAACAGAAAGGGGAACGGCTGTGTACGACTACGGGTCTGCCTAGCATGGCGCAAAATAAGGAGGGCATGGGGGAACAGTGCCGCCCACGTCCAATCAACCGCCACGCGGCGCCCAAGGCCGCAGGCTGTTAGGGCCCGCGGCGCTTCACTCTTGCCCTTCCGCCTCCCTACACGGCCAAGTCCGGGTGTGCCTTGGGCCCGGGGCTACTGTCGGCATTCTGGGAACGGGGGTCCCCAGACTTGCCTGTCTGCGGCCTGCGGCGTGGCTCAAGGGGGGGCCAGCACGGCCCATCTTCATCAACACGGACCCAAGACCCTCGCGAGGGGCCAAGTCTCGCGGGGCGGACGACACGGAGCTTCCTCAGGCACGGCCTCATCAGGCTGGCTCACGAGGAGGCGGAGAGATCAAGGCGGGGTACCTCACGAGGTGCCCGTGATGCAAGCCATGACGACCAAGGGCGCCAAGCGGGTGCCAGCCCGCGCAGTGTCCTCCTTTCCTCTTTGGTGCAAAGGGGGCAAGCGCAGCCGTGGAGTACCGAGGCATCAGGCAAAGGTTGCCATTTCGGTGCAACAAGACCAGGACCAGGAAGACTGCAAGACGGAGGTCATCGTGGAGCCCAAGACGGCGTCACCACCAGAGCTTTGTGTAGGCGAAGACTACTTTTGTCAGGGTAGCGAGTACTAGCTGTCCCCCTTCAAATTAGCCCGCCATTGTTGGCTCCCTTCCCGCTCGATATTTGGGAAGAGGACCAGGGCCTCTATAAATAGGACCAGCCACCCACAGAAGAGAAGGGTTCGGAGGGGTTAAGAGGAGAGGTTCGATAGGAGGTTGAATCGGAGAAAGACAATCAGAGAGAGAGAGAGAGAGAAGGGTGGCTGAACTCCTCCCAGCAGTTCATCGCCCCAGCCAAGAACAGACCCTCGCGAGGCTGTTCTTCCTTGTATCATTCATCATCATCAGCCCAAGAGGCAATCCACCACACCACACACTGGAGTAGGGTATTACACCACAACGGTGGCCCGAACCAGTATAAACCCTATGTCTCTTGTGTTGTTCTTTTCATAGCTTAGATCTTAGCGAGGCGGAGGGGTGCAGGTAGGTAGGAAGCGACATCTCCGCGCGCACCCCAGTGTTTGAACCTCAAGGGTCTGCCGGAACCCGAAATCCGAGAGAACTGTACAACGTACTTAAAATTAGCTAGTATATATAGTTGAACTAGCTATTTTAGTACGTGGTTGGCAACAATTGGGAAAAAATTTGGTCGGTTCAGCTGTCGAGTTGAACTGCTTGTATAAATTAAGAACGACTGCTTAATCTATGAATGAGATCTATGCTTAATTACTGAATTTTAGTTACAAAAATTAGATAGTGCTAGTGATTTTTAGCTGCATATTTTGACAAATCGCAGTGCTATAAAGATTGACAAATGGCAATGTTACTAGATTAACAAATGTCAATCTTTCCAGTTTGACAAATGGCAACATACCCAATATGACAGATGCAAATCTTACCAAATTGTTTGTATGTGGTTGCACATGGGTCATCCAAAACAACCGTTTGCGTTGAAGGGATGCACAAATCCTGCGGTGCGAATTTTCCCTCGACATAAGGGGGAAGACCATAGCTCTCACTTTGCATACGGGTGTTCTATCTAAAATGTTTGCGATTAAGAGCTGCATAAATCCTGCTCGGCACATTTTCTCTTGGCTTCCTGGGGAAGCTGTCGGTTTGCATACGGGTGTTCTAACTAAAATGTTTGCGATTAAGAGCTACACAAATCCTGCTAGGCACATTTTCCCTTGGCTTCCTGGGGAAGTTGTCGGTTTTGCATATGGGTGTTCTAAATAAACGTTTGCAATGAGTGTTTTATATTTAAAAACCATATTAAACTGCGGCTTGGGTGGCATTAATGGAGAGGATGCGAGCAAGGCGGGCGGCCATGGAAGTCACAGAGCTCGCTTCCTGATGAGCCTGTGTGGCGTATAGTTCGCACGCTTCCCGATGAGCCTCCGCATTGGAGTACAGCTCGCACGCCTCCCGTTTAGTCAATCACTCAAGCACATGTCCGCACGACACCTCCTAGCCATTAAAAGAGTGAGGCATGGCGTCACGTGAATGGTTAACAGAACACACACAATTTAAATTATACAAAACGTTTGAGATGTTACAGTGGTAGCTATTTGTTTCAAAATGCCTTTGTTGGTTGTTATTCGAGTGCACCTTCTCTCAAAATGGACACGAAAAATACCACACCATGTCGGGTGCCATTTCATTATAGCATGCCAAGTTTCATGAATTTCAGAAGAGTTTTTGATTTACTAGAATTTAAAAACAAAGTATCAACGTTTTGCCGGCAATCAACACTGCCCTGGTGTTTGAAATTCATTCCCATTTCTTGCATGGGGCCTAAGCATGCACCGGAGGACACAGATTTGATTTTTCAACCAATTTATTTGCACTGGAGCATGTGCATGTAGTTCAAATTAGAATTATGCACATAAAATGCCTAGAAAACCCAGTTAATATATAAAAATGTCCAAAAGAACCCCGAAAAATTCCAAAATTAAATACAACACTCATGTTGCTCTATGTTGACACTAGAAATTTTTTGAAAACAATAAGAGGCAACTGATATCGTTTCGTCCCCAAAGGTGGGACGTTCCCTACTGAAACCATCACGCTTGTTGTGAGAAGTTTTGGTTTGGGAGAAGCATATACCCAAACCTGCCCCAAATGGGACAAATTTTTTACCACTGCATGTTGATGCCGCTCCATGATAGCATGCCAAGTTTCATGAATTTCAAACAAGTTTTGGATTTACTAGAATTTAAAAACCAAGTGTCTCAATGTTTGCAGCCAAGTGACGGTGGCAGGGTGTTTGAAATTCATTCCCATTCTTGCATGGCACCTAAGCATGCAACCAAGGACACATATTTGATTTTTCAACCAGTTTATATGCAATGGAGCATGTGCATGTAGTTCAAATTTGAATTATGCACCTGAAATGCCTACAAAACACGGTTAATGTATAAAAATGTTCAAACGAACCCCGAAAAATTCCAAAATTAAACACAACACTCCTGTTGTTCTATGTTAACACTAGAAATTTTTTGAAAGCACTTAGAGGCAACGGATATCGTTTCGTCCCCAAAGGTGGCACGTTCCCTACAGAAACCATCACGCTTGTTGTGAGAAGCTTATACCCAAACCTGCCCCAAATGGGATAAAAAATTTACCACGGCATGTTGATGCCGCTCCATGATAGCATGCCAAGTTTCATGAATTTCAGACGAGTTTTGTATTTACTAGAATTTAAAAACCAAGTATCTCAATGTTTGCGGCCGAGTGACGGTGGTAGGGTGTTTGAAATTCATTCCCATTTCTTGCATGGGACCTAAGCATGCACCTAAGGACACAAATTTGATTTTTCAACCAATTTATATGCACTGGAGCATGTGCATGTAGTTCAAATTTGAATTATGCACCTGAAATGCCAGGAAAACCCAGTTAATGTATAAAAATGTCCAAGCGAACCCTAGGAAATTCCGATATTAAACACAACACTCCTGTTGTTCTATGTTGACACTAGAAATTTTTTGAAAGCAATAATAGGCAACGGATATCATTTCGTCCCCAAAGGTGGCACGTTCCCTACCGAAACCATCACAATTGTTGTGAGAAGCTCTGGTTTGTGAGAAGCTTATACCCAAACCTGCCCCAAATGGGACAATTTTTTTACCACGGCATGTCGATGCTGCTCCATGATAGCATGCCAAGTTTCATGAATTTCAGACGAGTTTTGGATTTACAAGAATTTTAAAACCAAGTATCTCAATGTTTGCAGCTGGGTGACGGTGGCAGGGTGTTCGAAATTCATTCCCATTTCTTGCATGGGACCTAATCATGCACCGAAGGACACAAATTTGATCTTTCAACCAATTTATATGCACCATAGCATGTGCATGTAGTTCAAATTTGAATTATGCACCTGACATGCGTGGAAAACCCAGTTAGTGTATAAAAATGTCCAAACGAACCCCGAAAAATTCCAAAATTAAACACAACACTCCTGTTGTTCTATGTTGACACTAGAAATTTTTTGAAAGATATAAGAGGCAACGGATATCATTCGTTCCCCAAAGGTGGCACGTTCCCTACCGAAACCATCACGCTTGTTGGGAGAAGCTCTGGTTTGTGAGAAGCTTATACCCAAACCTGCCCAAAATGGGACAAAATTTTTACCACGGCCTGTTGATGCCACTCCATGATAACATGCCAAGTTTCATGAATTTCAGACGAGTTTTGGATTTACTGGAACTTTAAAACTAAGTATCTCAATGTTTGCGACCGAGAGACGGTGGCAGGGTGTTTGAAATTCATTCCCATTTCTTGCAAGGGACCTAAGCATGCACCGAAGGACACAAATTTGATTTTTCAACCAATTTATATGCACTGGAGCATGTGCATGTAGTTCAAATTTGAATTATGCACCTGAAATGCCTGGAAAACCCAGTTAATGTATGAAAATGTCCAAGCGAACCGCAAAAAATTCCAAAATTAAACACAACACTCATTTTGTTCTATGTTGACACTAGAAATTTTTTGAAAGCAATAAGAGGCAACGAATATCGTTTCGTCCCCAAAGGTGGCACGTTCCCTACCGAAACCATCACGCTTGTTGTGGGAATCTTATACCCAAACCTGCCCCAAATGGGACAAAAAAATTACCACGTCATGTTGATGTCGCTCCATGATAGCATGCCAAGTTTCATGAATTTCAGATGAGTTTTGGATTTGCTAGAATTTTAAAAACAAGTATCTCAATGTTTGCGGCGGAGTGACAGCGGCAAGGTGTTTGAAATTCATTCCCATTTCTTGCATGGGACCTAAGCATGCACCGGAGGACACAAATTTGATTTTCAACCAATTTATATGCACTGGAGCATGTGCATGTAGTTCAAATTTGAATTATGCACCTAAAATGCCTCGAAAACCCAGTTAATGTATAAAAATGTCCAAACGAACCCCGAAAAATTCCAAAATTAAACACAACACTCCTATTGTTCTATGTTGACACTAGAAATTTTTTGATAGCAATAAGAGGCAATGGTTATCGTTTCGTCCCCAAAGGTGGAACGTTCCCTACCGAAACCATCACGCTTGTTGTGAGAAGCCCTGGTTTGGGAGAAGCTTATACCCAAACCTGCCCCAAATGGGACAAATTTTTTACCACCGCATGTTGATGCCGCTCCATGATAGCATGCTAAGTTTCATGAATTTCAGACGAGTTTTGGATTTACTAGAATTTAAAAACCAGGTATCTCAATGTTTGCTGCCGAGTGATGGTGGCACGGTGTTTGACATTCATTCCCATTTCATGCATGGGACCTAAGCATGCAACCAAGGACACAAATTTGATTTTTCAACCCATTTATATGCCCTGGAGCATGTGCATGTAGTTCAAATTTGAATTATGCACCTGAAATGCCTACGAAGCCAAGTTAATGTATAAAAACGTCCAAACGAACCCTGAATAATTCCATTTTTTGACGACACACCTATAGTTGCATGTTCACTATAGATAAAAGTTCTAGCAATTCAAACACCATCCTTTGCATCTGTGACCCCATGTGATGCCCGGATAATTAAGCTACAGTGATCCCCCGCTAATGATGCCACATCACCTCGGTTACTGTTGATAAACTCTCGATAATTCAAAACTGAAACAACTTCAAATTTTAATTAAAGGAAAACAATAAAAGTTTTCAAATAATAAAACCAAATTGTTCGGGTTGTGCCAAATAATGCATAAGTAATTCTGGTGGTGAAACCAAACTTTTACAAAATGTTTAAAGGCTCTAAAATAAATGAACAGCAGCAAAACATTTAATTAAATACCTTTTTCAAATTGTTAAAATATTAAACTATTTCATTTAGCTGTCCAAATTAATGTGACAGTGTTGTATTTCTAAATACTAACTTAGGTGTTGAAATTAATTTCTTTACAAAAACTAAAATTAAAACAAATAAGAACTAAAGAAATAAAACAGAAAATAAAAATAAATAAAAATTAAAGAGAAAACAAAAAAATAAGAAGCACCCCCCACTGGGCTCCGGCCCAGCTGGCCTACCCAACTGGGTCAAGGCCCACCCCCACTCCATAACCCCCCACTCCTTCCGTAACCCGAACCCCACCGACACCCACTCTCTGTCTCCCCCCGAAATATCTCCCTCCCCCCTCTGTCCCGATTGGATCGGGAGGGGGAAACTGTCGGCGTTCTGGGAACGGGGGTCCCCAGACTTGCCTGCCTGCGGCCTGCGGCCTGGCTCAAAGGGGGGCCCAGCATGGCCCATCTTCATCAACACAGACCCAAGACCCTCGCGAGGGGCCAAGCCTCGCGGGGCGAACGACACGGAGCTTCCTCAGGCACGGCCTCACCAGGCTGGCTCGCGAGGAGGCGGAGACATCAAGGCGGGGTACCTCACGAGGTGCCCGTGACACAAGCCATGACGACCAAGGGCGCCAAGCGGGCGCCAGCCCGCGCAGTGTCCTCCTTTCCCCTTTGGTGCAAAGGGGGCAAGCGCAGCCGCAGGATACCGAGGCATCAGGCAAAGGTTGCCATTTCAGTGCAACAAGACCAAGACCAGGAGGACTGCAAGACGGAGGTCATCGTGGAGCCCAAGACGGTGTCACCACCAGAGCTTTGTGCAGGCAAGGACCAACTTTAGTCAGGATAAGTGTACCAGATGTTCCCCTTCAAAATGGCCAATTGTTGGCGCCCTTCCCGCTCAATATTTGGGAATAGGCCCAGGGCCATTGCCTATAAATAGGACCAGCCACCCACAGGGAGGAAGAGGTTCGAGATCGAGCATCGAGAATCAAGGATCGGATCGAAATCAGAGAGAGAGAAGGGTGACTGAACTCCTCCTAGCAGTTCGTCCCCCCAGCCAAGAACAGACCCTCGCGAGGCTGTTCTTCCTTGTATTGTTCATCATCATCAGCCCAAGAGGCAATCCACCACACCACACACTAGAGTAGGGTATTACACCACAACGGTGGCCCGAACCAGTATAAACCCTGTGTCTCTTGTGTTGTTCTTTCCATAGCTTAGATCTTAGCAAGGTGGAGGGGTGCAGATAGGTAGAAGGCGAAATCTCCGCGTGCACCCCAGTGTTCGAACCTCAAGGGTCTGCCGGAACCCGAAATCCGACATTTGGCACGCCAGGTAGGGGTGCGCCGGAATTCGTCTTCCACCACCCCGTTCTCCTCCTACCATCGCGCCCATGTCTGACGCTCGTCGGGCCCGCGCCGAGCGCCGGGCCGCTCTCGCTTCCCGCGTCGCCCAGATGGATCCTGTCGGCGGGCGTCCTCGCCGTTCCTCGTCACCTGCCGTCAACACCGCCACCGGCCCGGCGGGGGACGAGCAGCAAGCGTTGTCTTAGCATCCGTCAATGTGGCAAGACGGCCGCACCGCTACTCCCTCGCTCACCACAGCTGGTTCTTCGTCCCGTGCGCTTCGTGCACCCATGGAGGCTCGAGCTGCGCTCATCGCGGAAAACGAGCTCCTACGCTACCATCCCGTCGATGACGTCTACGAAGAATGGCTCGACTGCGTCGCCGAGCTCGTCCGCGCCGCAGGGGGCTCTCCTGCGTCGTCCGTTCCGCTGCACCGCACCCCGCCCCGCGCGGGCGATGAGGCTTCGGCGGCGCCCCGGCCGCCTCCTCCTCAAGAAGGCGCCATGGCTCCAAGGCGCGTGGCCCCTGGGCGGAACCCGCTCCGTCAGGTGCCAGTGCGGCAAGAGCAGAGCTGCCAAGAAGTCCCTCACCCGCAAGAAGCTGCCCGGGCGCTCCCTGCTCCAGCACGTCGTGGCCATGCTCCTACTCCCGCACGCCAAGACCCCGCGCTGCTCCCAGCTGCAGCGCGTGGGGACATGCAAGACCAAGCTCTCCATCACCCAAGGCCTCCCGTGGCCACAGCAGGCTGCCGTGCCTTCACCATCGAGCTATGCAGCGTCGCGTGGCCCGGCAAGTTCAAGCCAGACCTGCCTCCTCGTTACGACGGCACGGCCGACCCTGCGGAGTTCCTCCAGCTCTATGAGCTGGGCATCGAAGCTGCCAACGGAGACGAGAAGGTCATGGCGAACTGGTTTCCCATGGCGCTCAAGGACGGGGCCCGCACCTGGCTCCTGAACCTGGCTCCAGGCACGATCTCCTCTTGGGACGAGATGCGCACCCGCTTCATCGCCAACTTCCAAGGTACTCGCGACCGGCCACCCGCCGTGAGCGACATGCGCCGCATCAAGCAACAACCCAGGGAGACCCTGCAGAAGTACATCCAGCGCTTCAACAACGCACGCCTCAAGATTCCCAAGGTGACTGAGGAGGCCATCATCTCAGCCTTCTCCGACGGCATGCGCGATGTCAAGATGAAGGAGGAGCTGGCGATGCATGAAGACCTGTGCACTTCCTTGGAGCTGTTCAACTTAGCAACCAAGTGCGCCAAGGCTGAGGAAGGGCGTCTCTCCCTCCTCGAGCTGCCTGCCACAGACCCAGAAGAGAAGAAGCCCAAGGCCAAGGATGTGAAGCGCAAGGGGGCTGCCGTGCTCGCGGCAGAACCAGACACCAAGCGGGGCAGAGATCAGCCCTAACCTTCCAAGGGTAATCGATACTTTGTGTACCACGACCTCCACACCCACAACACCAACGAATGTCAAGAGCTCCGAGCCGTGTGAGAAGGAAGGATCGGCCGTCGCCCCGACCGCGGTGACCGGGGCTACGGTCGAGGAGGAGGAAGGAACGCAGGACGCTGGGAAGACCGTGGCCCGCGCCAAGGGTGGCGCGATCAACCTCGCGAGGATCGCTGGCAAGATCCGCCTCGCGAGGGAGACTGGAGGGATCAGCCTCGCGAGGATCGCCCGCAAGGCAACGCAGGCCTCCCTCCGCTGCCGCCGCAGCCAAGGAGAAACGAGGACCGCCACCAGGACGAGGGGGCTGGGGGCTTCCAGGAGCCGCGCGCGATCGCCTGCATCCTGGGCGGGGCTCAAGCCCCAGCCTCTCAACGCATCTTCAAGTAGTTCGCCCGCGAAGTGAATGTAGTCCTCCCCAAGCTCGAAGCCACGCGCCCTCTCAGGTGGTCGGCGTGCGCCATCACGTTCAGCTCAGCAGATCAGCTCAAGTGTGCGGCTACAGCCGGAGTCCTCTCGATGCTTTGTTCCCCAATCATCAGCAACGTGGTGGTCACCAAGACCCTCATCGATGGCGGGGCAGGGCTCAACGTCCTGTCCGTGGAAACATTCAACAATCTCCAAGTGCCCTACAGCCAGCTTCAGCCAACCAAGCCTTTCTCCGGAGTCACCGACGACTCCACGGTCCCGATTGGGCAGGTCCGCCTCCCTGTCACCTTCGGGGCACGCGACAACTACCACACCAAGCTCATCGACTTCGACGTCGCTCACATTCGCCTGCCGTACAATGCCATCCTTGGGTACCCAGCACTGGCCAAGTTCATGGCCGTAACTCACCACGGCTACAACGTCCTCAAGATGCCAGGAAGTGGCGGAGTCATCACGGTGCCCTGTGAAGAGAAGGACGCGGTGTGTTCCCTGGAGCGAGCCTTTCAGGCCGCGTCACTGGAAGACCCGGATCGCGTAAGCAGGAGGCTTCCCGAGACCGCCCCCACGTCCGGCCTGGCCCCTTAGGAGGCAGGCCCCTCTGGGCCCGCGCCTGCCCAGGGGGAACCTCCTTCCATTGCATAGGAAAGCACGCCCGGCGCCCTCCTCAGGCAGGGCTCGGGGGCTCTCCCCTGGAGGGCCACCGACCTGGCTAGGGTCACGAGGGAGGCGCTTGGGCACCACATGGAGGCGTGTTTCGAAGCACGTTTCCCTCAAGAAGGAGTAAGGCAAGGAGAGCCATACCCTCAGGAGTTCGTCAGCAAGGCCATTCAGGAGCTACAGGAGTCAAGAGTCATGAAAGGCGGCCGCCGCCTACCAGCAGTGGCTCCCCATCCAGGCAGGGATGGTGGGCTGCGCGTCTGCATCGACATACCAGGGCTCAATCGAGTCGCCTCTCTGGAGCGCCTCTGGCCCTCGCGAGTGGGGCGCTGCGGAGGTCCACCCCACAGCTACGTTCGCATGCCTTACGGCTTGCCGAACGCGGCTGCCACGTACCAGCGCCTCATGAGGGGAATCATGGAGGCACAAGAGGCCAGGCGTTTCGCAGCCCTGGCGGAGATGGAGATGGTCCACGAGGAGCCACCAGCGCCTCCGGAGCCTCCCGAGGCCCCTAGGCCTGGGGGCTCGTGAGGATCGACTTCCGCAGCCCACCGAGTCTGCTACACCAACAGTCTTTCGTCCTCAACATCATCAGGTGACATCTTTCAAGTTTCATTTCCAGCTGGGAGCGCCCCCCCCAGGGCTGCATTATTCCTAGGCCGTGTGGGTCCGTCCTTGCGGCACGTATCCCTTTTATTTCATGTTGTTGGCTTACCTTGTTGGGGGCGCCCCTCGGGCTGTATCATCCCCAAGTCACTCGGGCCTGACCCAGTGATGTCCGCTTTCCCAGCATCTATTTGAATGAATCCACTCCTTCGCAGCTAATGTGTTTGACCTAGTTGCCCGCTCAACTGACGCCAACTGATGAAACTGCTCCCAAACGGCACGACACTTGCGCATGGGTCCGTCCCTGCAACGCCGACAAACCTGAATGGCTGAGCTCTGGCCGCGGCAGCCCTGCATGGCGCCACCTCGTCAAGCCTTCAGTGCCTCGTCGCCCCTCGGAAGCAACCAACGGCTGACTGTCAATTGTCATGGCAACCCCTCGTTCTTTCTATGATGGGTTTACAGGATCTCCTAAAGGAGCCGCGTCAGGCGAGGCCCTTGCGGTGTCTCCTTCACTCTCATCCGCGCGAACCGCTTGCAAGTTAAAGGGGGGTGCCTGAGCATCGCGACTCAGGGCTCCTACTGGCTCTCCAGCCCTCACCCTCTGGCCTTGTCCACGGCATCACGACCTGGCATACCAGCAACGGCTAAGACTCGCTCGAGGGCCAGGACCCGAGGACGTAGAGCAGAAAGGGGAGCAAAGGTGAGAGGGGAGGGACACGCGAGGACCTCGCCGAGCAACCTCACGCCTGCCGATGCACGGACCCGGTGACACACCAGAGAGCGACCCCTGATTCTCAAGATAAGTCACCACCCGGAAGCACCAGCTACCATGGCACCATCCCCGCACCTAATGCAATCCCGTGTTAGCGACGCCGCTCTCCTTTCTCACCGAACGACGGCTGCTTGAGCGCCAAAGGGGACCTCCTGTGCATCGCGACTCAGGGGCTCTTACCGGACTCCGGGTCGCTCACCTCCTGGCCTTGACCACGGCATCGCGACCTGGCATACCAGCGACGGCTGAAGCCGCCTTGGGACTGGGACCTGTCGGCGCAGAGCACCAAGCCCTCGTGAGGTTCGAAAGGGAGAACTGAGCTAAGACGGAATGAGCAACTCGCACAATTCTATGACAAGGGTTATATTAACAAAACAGGATCACATGCACCTTACAAGCCCCCATGGGACGCGTCTTTGATTCCTCGCAGGGAACAGATCCTAAAAGGATGCTAACTACACGCGCCCCTGCAAAAGACGCCATCATCAACAGTGGGCCGTCAAGCACCGGCGCCAACCCCATCCAGATCAGAGGCGACGACGGCCTGACGAGCCCGCCCTACTCCAGGAGCAGCGCCGGCTCGGGGGCTCGTAGCTGTCGTCGCTCGTCTCCGGAGTCGCGAAGAGCTCGCCGGAGCCGCTGGAACCTCCGACGCCTCCGCCACCTGAGGAGCCGCCAAGGGAGCGGTCAGTGGGCCCAGTCCTCGCCGCAGCAGGGTCCCGGCCACCTCTCCCGGGGCAGCACTCTAGCCGGCGCCTGTTCGCATCGAAGACCTTGAAGAACATCACCGAAGCACCGTCGTACTCCAAGTGGATCGCGAAGGCGCCTCTTGTCCTGCAAACCCGGGCGACTTCGCTCCAGCCTCGAGTCATGAAGACCTCGCCCGGGGCAACGACCGCGACCTCTGCCTCGGTCGCGAGGGTGCTGCAACCGGCGTGCTGCGGCCAAAGCTCCAGGAGTTCTCTCTGTGGGATGATGGAGGCGAAGAAGGGAGGAAGGCGAATCCAAGACTAAGGAGGCATGGCGGCGTGGAACACGAACTCTCGGGAGGAGCCCTCGGTGTGGACCCCAGGGGGGACGACCCACACCTTCGTGACCCATCGGCGCCGACAGCGGTGCCGCCCGTGGCGATTAGCATCAGCTCCTTCAGGGCCCTTGTTGTGGGCGTACAAGGGAAGCGGGAACCCCGGCGGTGGCCACTCGCACCAGGGCCTCGACACCACCTGATGGGCCCCCTCGTCCGGGCGGCGGAGGATGAGCCGTTTCTTCGGCGGGAGCGGGTCTGGTTCCTCTCGGGGATCCTTTCCCTTCTCTGCCGTCGAGAACCGGCGGATTGGAGCCATCGCAGCAAGACGGAGCAAGGACCGGGAAGAAGGAGAAGCAAGAAGGGATGGACTGGAAGAGCGCGCGCCGTTCCGTACTTATGGCCGGCGAAGGCCAACCGCCGACCTTCACGATCGCAGGTAATCATGACCCGCTTTGCATGCAGGGACTTGTCCAATCCGTGCAGTTGCCGAGGCGCCATGGGGAAGTGGAGACGCCCACGTCCAATCAACCGCCACGCGGCGCCCAAGACCACAGGCTGTTAGGGCCCGCGGCGCTTCGCTCTTGCCCTTCCGCCTCCCTGCACGGCCAAGTCCGGGCGCGCCTTGGGCCCGGGGGCTACTGTCGGCGTTCTGGGAATGGGGGTCCCCAGACTTGCCTACCTGCGGCCTGCGGAGTGGCTCAAAGGGGGGCCCAGCATGGCCCATCTTCATCAACACAGACCCAAGACCCTCGCGAGGGGCCAAGCCTCGCGGGGTGGACGACACGGAGCTTCCTCAGGCACGGCCTCACCAGGCTGGCTCACGAGGAGGCGGAGAGATCAAGGCGGGGTACCTCACGAGGTGCCCGTGACGCAAGCCATGACGACCAAGGGCGCCAGGCGGGCGCCAGCCCACACAGTGTCCTCCTTTCCCCTTTGGTGCAAAGGGGGCAAGCGCAGCCGCGGGGTACCGAGGCATCAGGCAAAGGTTGCCATTTTGGTGCAACAAGACCAAGACCAGGAGGACTGCAAGATGGAGGTCATCGTGGAGCCCAAGACGGCGTCACTACCAGAGCTTTGTGCAGGCGAGGACCAACTTTAGTCAGGATAAGTGTACCAGATGTTCCCCTTCAAAATGGCCAATTGTTGGCGCCCTTCCCGCTCAATATTTGGGAAGAGGCTCAGGGCCATTGCCTATAAATAGGACCAGCCACCCACAGGGAGGAAGAGGTTCGAGATCGAGCATCGAGGATCAAGGATCGGATCGAAATCAGAGAGAGAGAGAAGGGTGACTGAACTCCTCCTAGCAGTTCGTCCCCCCCAGCCAAGAACAGACCCTCGCGAGGTTGTTCTTCCTTGTATTGTTCATCATCATCAGCCCAAGAGGCAATCCACCACACCACACACTGGAGTAGGGTATTACACCACAACGGTGGCCCGAACCAGTATAAACCATGTGTCTCTTGTGTTGTTCTTTCCATAGCTTAGGTCTTAGCAAGGCGGAGGGGTGCAGGTAGGTAGAAGGAGAAATCTCCGCGCGCACCCCAGTGTTCGAACCTCAAGGGTCTGCCGGAACCCGAAATCCGACAGAAATCGGCCGCCGCTCGCCGCCCGGTGCCGGCTCGCCGCGACGCCGCCGCCTCCACCTCGCTGGACTGCTCCTCTCCGTCGCACCGTCTTCGTCCTCCTCCTCGCCCCCGTTGCCCCGGTCCCTACTACTCCTCTGTGAGCTCCCACTCCCTCCTCTCTCTGCCGTGGCCATGCCCTCTCCCCCGCACTCGGCTCGGCCGCCCGACGTCGCTCGCGAATAGCCCCGCACCAGCTGCGCCCTCACCGCCCCGCCGCTTGCCGCGCGCGCTCCGCGCCTACCGTGGCCTTCTCCCCCTCGCGTCTGCTCCGCCTTGCTGGTCGCGCCAGCCGCTCCCCGCTTATGCTCAGGCTGCCGACGCTTCCTGCGTGCGCCCGCCCGCACTGCGCCCTGCCGTTGCGCCTCGTCTTGCCCACCGCACCACGGCCACCTCGCCGCACTGCCACTTCTCGCTGCGCACGCTGACCATCTGGCCGCGTCCTTCCCCGCATCGCGCTTGGGCCCCACGCCCCGTGCCATCCCGCTGCTCCCTTGCTCTCATCAGCATCCCGCTCACGCTCGTGCGCCGTCCGACCGCGGCCACCGTGATCCCCTGCCGCTGCCCACCTCCGGAGCCAGTCCGCGCGCCCTGCGCCGGCCTCCGCCTCCGTCGCGGCCCCTCGCTGGCAGCCTCCCGGGCTCGGCCTCCGCTCGGGCGCCAGCACGCCCTGGCGCCCATAGCCGCAGCACCCAGCGCCTGCTTCCCCATGTGCCCGTTAAGGCCCTGGGCCACTGGACAACAGGGCCCACCCTTGAGAACGTTAAAAAGATATTAAGATTAAAAAGATAAAAAATAATAATGTAAAATTAATTAACTTAATTAATTATGTTAATTAACTATTAAACCTAATTAACTACTAACTATTCTAATTAAACAGTTAGTTAGTTAGTTAGTTAGTTAGGCAATGACATGCGAGGCCCACGCATCAGTTTGACCAAGTCAATTGACTGTTGACTGCTGACATCACCCTGATGTCATGCTGACATCATAATGGCATTTACTAATTAAATTAATTCTAATAATTCTAAAAATGATTTAAATCTTTTAAAAATAATATAAAATAAATCGTAACTCAGATGGAAATAACTTTGTACATGAAAGTTGCTCAGAACGACGAGATGAATCCGGATACGCAGCCCGTTCGTCCACCACGCATCCCTAGCATAGCAAACACGCAACTTTCCCCCTCTGTTTCGTCTGTCCGAAAACGCGAAACACCGGGGATATTTTCCCGGATGTTTCCCCCCTTCACTGGTACCACCTCGTACCGCGTTAGGGCACCCCTAGCACCGATACTTGTCATGTCATGCATCGCTATGCATCTGTTTGCTTAATATTTATTGTTTCTTCCCCCTCTTCTCTCGCTAGACACCGAGACCGACGCCGCTGCTACCCAGTACGACTACGGTGTTGACGACCCCTCTCTCTTGCCAGAGCAACCAGGCAAGCCCCCCCCCCCCTTGATCACCAGATATCGCCTACTCTTCTCTATATTGCTTGCATTAGAGTAGTGTAGCATGTTATTGCTTCCCGTTAATCCTATTCTGATGCATAGCCTGTCATTGTTGCCACAACTGTTGATACCTTACCTGCAATCCTAATGCTTAGTATAGGATGCTAGTTTGCCATCAGTGGCCCTACATTCTTGTCCGTCTGCCATGCTATACTATCGGGCCGTGATCACTCGGGAGGTGGTCACGGGTATATACTTATATACATAATATATGATACTTGTGGTGACTAAAGACGGGTCGGCTCGTAGGAGTACCCGCGAGTGATTCACGGATTGGGTCCGAAAGGACGTTTGTCCCGACAGCCCTCTGAGTGGATCTTTGTGGCGGAGCGACAGGGTAGGTTGAGACCACCTAGGAGAGAGGTGGGCCTGGCCCTGGTCGGCATTCGCGGTTATTTCAAGATAATACGTTTAACGAGATTTTGGTATTTGATCTGAGTCTGGCCACTGGCCTATACGCACTAACCATCTACGCGGGGACAGTTATGGGCACTCGACGTCGTGGTACCAGCCGAAGCCTTCGTGAAGTCAGCGACTGAGCGGTGCACGCCGGATTGGACCGTAAGCCTGCTCTTGTATTAAGGGGGCTAGTTCTGCTTCCGGCCGCCCTCACAACGTGCAAGTGTGCAATGGGCGATGGGCCTAGACCCATGCGCCATAGGATTTAGACCGGCGTGCTGACCTCTCTGTTGTGCCTAGGTAGGGCTGTGACGTGTTGATCTTCCGAGGCCGGGCATGACCTAGGAAAGTGTGTCCGGACAAAGGGGATCGAGCGTGTTGGGAAATGTGGGGCACCCCTGCAGGGAAGTTAATCTATTCGAATAGTCGTGATCTTCGGTAACAGGACGACTTGGAGTTGTACCTTGACCTTATGACAACTAGAACCGGATAATTAATAAAACACACCCTTCCAAGTGCCAGATACAACCGGTGATCGCTCTCTCACAGGGCGACGAGGGGAGGATCATCGGTTAGGATTATGCTAAACAATGCTACTTGGTGAACTTACCATCTACTCTCTTCTTCTGCTGCAAGATGGAGGTTACCAGAAGCGTAGTCTTCGAAAGGACTAGCTATCCCCCTCTTATTCTGGCATTCTGCAGTTCTGTCCACATATGATACCCCTTTTCCATTTGATACCAATGCATACATATGTAGTGTAGTTCCTTGCTTGCGAGTACTTTGGATGAGTACTCACGGTTGCTTTGCTCCCCCCTTTCCCCTTTCTATACCCGATTGCTGCGACCAGACATTGGAGTCCAGGAGCCAGACGCCACTGTCGATGACGACTACTACTACTCGGGAGGTGCCTACTACTACGTGCAGCCCGTTGACGACGACCAGGAGTAGTTTAGGAGGATCCCAAGCAGGAGGCATGCGCCTCTTTCGATCTGTATCCCAGTTTGTGCTAGCCTTCTTAAGGAAAACTTGTTTAACTTATGTCTGTACTCAGATATTGTTGCTTCCGGTGACTCGTCTATGATCAAGCTCTTGTATTCGAGCCCTCAAGGCCACTGGCTTGTAATATGATGCTTGTATGACTTATTTTATTTGTAGAGTTGTGTTGTGATATCTTCCCGTGAGTCCCTGATCTTGATCGTACACGTTTGCGTGTATGATTAGTGTACGATTGAATTGGGGGCGTCACACCCCAATACGTAATTCAAATCAAGACGAAAAATCAAGCAGATTGCACACAGTTTATTATCACCAACTGTGTGAGATGCAGCACAAAATATCTTGGAGCGTCGTCAGAGTGTCAAGCACACTAGCCCGCTCCTCAAATATCATTTCACTGTTCAATCATCGCTGGTGAAAGATGGAGACGTGGACCCACGTCGTGAGGACAACTTCGGCGGCCCACTCCGGCGAGAGCGCGGTCGCAGCCGCCAGGCGCGTGCTAACAAGCTTCATGAGGGCGGCCGCAATCTGCATCCGGGCGGCCAAGGCAGCCCAAACGGCTGTTGTTGCTTCTCAGACGGCGGTGGCAGCATCTGCCTCGGGGATAGCAACTGGCGAGAGTGGCACAACAGCTGTCCATTCCGCAGTGGCGGCCTTAGCCCTGATGGAGGCCTCCCACCACCATGTCGAGGCCGTCCACGCCCAGCTCGTGGCGGTCACCGCACAAATCGAACGAAGCTTCTCCGACAATGATCGGCAACTCACGACCGAACAGTTGGCAATCACCGAGAGAGTTTGGGAAGCCCTCCATTCCTGCGCGGCATACCTTCCACGATGGAGCCCGCCAAAGCCCAGATCACGGCCGCCCACGCCCATCTCGTGGCGGCCTATTCCAAAGATATGGCAGACGCGGATGGCGAGATGCTTGCCGAGTATGGTGCAATTGATGCCATGGAGCCCCTTCCCCAGGAGACCGTCGGGCGCGAGCTGGACATGGAGGCGGTGGCGGAGATCGACGAGCACCAGCCATAGTAGTACTCTTTGTTTTGTTTAATTAAGAGTGACGGTCTTTAATTTGTTAGAGTAATGTTTAGGTCATCCAGCTCTGTTAATTGTTGAACTTGGTCAATTAAGAAGTGTGGGTGTGCTGTAGTCTCCTTTGTGTACCCAAATTATGTAATGACGTGGATGACCACTATAACCACAGAAATTTGAACCAAAAATTTTTACGTTAAAATTCATCACACACGGGTTAAGCTATCTGAATTGTTTGTGATGTTCAAATATCGTACACAGTTTTGAATAAGGGACCGTGTCTGATGACACTTTGCGTGCCAGTTTTTCGTTGAAGTGATTCCAAAATTCGGCTTCCGCAGAAATATCTACCTCCCCGCCCCCTCCCCCTTGCCAAAAGCCACATTTCCCCCGTTTCCGCCTTCCTTTCCAAGTTGAAACCTTCACTCCTTGCTTGCAGCGCCGCCTCCTCGTCGGTGACCCTCTTTCACGTTGCTCGGCCTCGCCTATCCAGGCAAGTAATCCACACCCGACCCCCATCCTCCTCCTCCTTCCACATCCCACATGCCTTGACCACCGGCGCGACACCTTCCACTCAAATCACCGACCCCTCCACCAAATAAGCGTCGCCCTAAGCCATGGTGCGTGCAGTATAGCCAGGATCTGAAGGAGCATTTGGTAGCGGAGAAGCAAATCGCGGCCGCACATGCGAATGAGGTTGCGATTGTTGACATTCGTGTCGATCCCCAGATCTTGGAGGAGCACCTCGCCGTCGAGGCCACCATCGACGCCTCGCGCGCTGACGACGCGACGCGGTAGGTTGTTTGGTTCAATTCTGCAATGTGATGTTCAATTTTTGTGGGTGCATTCTGTTATTGTATACCGTGTGAGAAATAAATCGAATTTGGCTATACTAAATACATGAGAAACAAATACAATTTCTATATTTCCTAGTTGTTAAGCATCCTTGGTTTGGTTAACTGTCTGATCTTCTATTAGGGGTATGTTATATTATGCAACGTGGTACTCAGTTAATGTTTGGTTCATTTTTTGTGGTGTTTAGTTAACTATTCTGTTTGGTTCAATTCTGCAATGCGGTGTTCAATTGGTGTGGGTGCATTCTGTTATTGTATACCATGTGAGGAATAAATTGAATTTGGCTATACTAAATACATGAGAAACAAATAAAATTGCTATATCTCCAAGTTGTTAAGCATGCCTGGTTTGGTTAACTATCTGATCTTCTATTAGGAGTATGTTATATTATGCAATGTGGTGCTCAGTTAATGTTTGGTTCATTTGTTGTGGTGTTTAGTTAACTGCTTGGTTCAATTCTGCAATGCAATGTCTAATTGCCGTGGGTAGAATTTTGTATTGTTGTGCATATGAGGAATAAATCAAATTTGGTTGCACTTAATACATGAGAAACATATACAAGTGCTATTTCCTAGTTCTTAATCATGCTTGGTTTGGATAAATGGGTTTTCCATGTGGCTTGAATTAATTTGATGAATCTGCAATGTGCTTATTTTTCATCAACATATTTTACCAATAGCATGCGAATCCTTACTTAACCTGATGACTAACTATCTTATATGTGTTGCAGGGAAACAATGGGAAGCACTGAGGTTTACAATCGAGGTTAGCACATGCATGGTCTGTTGTCTAATAGCACATTATTGTGCAATTGCAGCAACCTTTCTAATATTTAGGTTTTTAACAATTTGTTCTTGCACATGTATGTCTTGCTGTCAGAGGTTTTGACCCACTGTTCGACCCTTTTTGCATATGGGGAAATGAGTTGTCCATGAATATCAGTCAAGTCAAGAAACTCAGAAAGATTGTTAGGATAAAGAAAATAGCAACAAAAAACAACAAGATCTTTGTCTGCACAATGAAGAAGACATCAGTGAAGGAAATATGCCCTAGATGCAATAATAAAGTTGTTATTTATATTTCCTTATATCATGATAAATGTTTATTATTCATGCTAGAATTGTATTAATCGGAAACATAATACATGTGTGAATACATAGACAAACATAGTGTCACTAGTATGCCTCTACTTGACTAGCTCGTTGATCAAAGATGGTTATGTTTCCTAACCATAGACATGAGTTGTCATTTGATAAATGGGGTCACATCATTAGGAGAATGATGTGATTGACATGACCCATTCCGTTAGCTTAGCACTTGATCATTTAGTTTACTGCTATTTCTTTCTTCATGACATATACATGTTCCTATAACTCTGAGATTATGCAACTCCCGATTACTGGAGGAACACCTTGTGTGCTACCAAACGTCACAAAGTAACTGGGTGATTATAAAGGTGCTCTACAGGTGTCTCCAATGGTACTTGTTGAGTTGGCATAGGTCGAGATTAGGATTTGTCACTCTGATTGTCGGAGAGGTATCTTTGGGCCCTCTCGGTAATGAACATCACTATAAGCATTGCAAGCAATGTGACTAATGAGTTAGTTGCAGGATGTTGCATTACGGAATGAGTAAAGAGACTTGCCAGTAACGAGATTGAACTAGGTATTGAGATACCGACGATCGAATCTCAGGCAAGTAACATACCAATGACAAAGGGAACAACGTATGTTGTTATGCGGTTTGACCGATAAAGATCTTCGTAGAATATGTAGGAACCAATATGAGCATCCAGGTTCCGCTATTGGTTATTGACCGGAGACATGTCTCGGTCATGTCTACATAGTTCTCGAACCCGTAGGGTCCGCACGCTTAAAGTTCTGTGACGATCGGTATTATGAGTTTATGTGATTTGATGTACTGAAGGTAGTTCGGAGTCCCGGATGAGATCGGGGACATGACGAGGAGTCTCGAAATGGTCGAGACGTAAAGATTGATATATTGGACAACTATGTTCAGACATCGGAAAGGTTCCGAGTGATTCGGGTATTTTTCGGAGTACCGGGGAGTTACGGGAATACGCGGAAGAAGTATTGGGCCTCATGGGCCGAGTGGTGGAAGAGAGAAGGCAGGGCGCGCAGCCCCCCTAGCCCAAACTGAATTGGACTAGGGGGCGGCCCCCCTTTCCTCATTTCCTCCCTCTCCTTCCTTCTCCCCTTCCCCCTTCCTTTCCTCCTCCTAGTAGGAGTAGGAAAGGGGAGTCCTACTCCTACTAGGAGGAGGACTCCTCCTCCTGGCGCGCCCTAGGAGGGCCGGCCGGCCTCCCCCCTTGCTCCTTTATATACGGGGGTAGGGGGCACCCTAGAACACAACAATTGATCCGTTGATCTCTTAGCCGTGTGCGGTGCCCCCCTCCATCATAATCCACCTCGGTCATACTGTAGCGGTGCTTAGGCGAAGCCCTGCGACGGTAGCAACATCATCACCGTCATCACACCGTCGTGCTGACGGAACTCTCCCATGAAGCTCTGCTGGATCGTGAGTCCGCGGGACGTCACCGAGCTGAACGTGTGCTGAACAAGGAGGTGACGTACGTTCGGTCGATCGTGAAGACGTACGACTACATCAACCGCGCTGTCATAATGCTTCCGCTTAACGGTCTACGAGGGTACGTGGATGACTCTCCCCTCTCGTTGCTATGCATCACCATGATCTTGCATTTGCGTAGGATTTTTTTTGAAACAAGTTAGACGTTCCCCAACAGTGGCATCAGAGCCAGGTTTATGCATAGATGTTATATGCATGCAAGTGAGTTGTGGGCGATACAAGTCATACTGCTTACCAGCATGTCATACTTTGGTTTGGTGGTATTGTTGGATGAAGCGGTCTGGACCGACATTATGTGTATGCTTACGCGAGACTGGTTCTATTGACGTGCTTTGCACACAGGTGGCTGGCGGGTGTGAGTTTCTCTAATTTTAGTTGAACCGAGTGTGGCTAAGCCCGGTCCTTGAGAAGGTTAAAACAGCACTGACTTGATGAACTATCGTTGTGGTTTTGATGCATAGGTAAGAACGGTTCTTGCTCAGCCCATAGCAGCCACATAAAACTTGCAATAACAAAGTAGAGGGCGTATAACTTGTTTTTGCAGGGCATGTTGTGATGTGATATGGTCAAGACATGATGCTATATTTATTGTATGAGATGATCATGTTTTGTTGAAGTTATCGGCAACTGGCAGAAGCCTTATGGTTATCTCTTTATTGCATAAGATGCAAGTGCCATGTAATTGCTTTACTTTATCGTTGTGCGATAGCAATAGTTGCAAAAGTAATAGCTGGTGAGACAACCATGTGAGGATACATTGATAAAAGATCAAGATGATGGAGATCATGGTGTCATGCCGGAAACAATGGAGATCATGATAGTGCTTTGCAGATGGAGATCAAAATCACAAGATGATGATGGTCATATCATGTCACATATTTGGATTGCATGTGATGTTTATCTTTTATACATCTTATTTTTGCTTAGTTCGGCGGTAGCATTATAAGATGATCTCTCACTAAATTTCAAGGTACAAGTGTTCTCCCTGAGTATGCACCGTTGCCAAAGTTCGTCGTGCTGAGACACCACGTGATGATCGTGTGTGATAAGCTCAACGTTCATCTACAACGGGTGTAAGACAGTTTTGCACATGTAGAATACTCGGGTTAAACTTGACGAGCCTAGCATATGCTGATATGGCCTCGGAACACTGAGATCGAAAGGTCGAGCGTGAATCCTATAGTAGATATGATCAACATAGTGATGTTCACCATTGAAAACTACTCCATCTCACGTGATGATCGGACATGGTTTAGTTGATTTGGATCACGTGATCATTTAGATGACTAGAGGGATGTCTATCTAAGTGGGAATTCTTAAGTAATATGATTAATTGAACTTTAATTTATCATGAACTTAGTCCTTATAGTATTTGCATAACTATGTTGTAGATCAATAGCTTGTGATGTATCTCCGCGTTTATTTTGATATGTTCCTAGAGAAAAACTAAGTTGAAAGATGTTAGTAGCAATGATGCGGATTGGATCCGTGATCTGAGGATTATCCTCATTGCAGCACAGAAGAATTATGTCCTTGATACTCTGCTAGGTGACAGACCGATTGCAGGAGCAGATGCAGACGTTATGAACATTTGGCGAGCTCAATATGATGACTACTTGATAGTTTAGTGCACCATGCTTTACGGCTTAGAATCGGGGCTTCAAAGACGTTTTGAATGCCATGGAGCATATGAGATGTTCCAAGAGTTGAAATTAGTATTTCAGACTCATGCCCATGTCGAAAGGTATGAGATCTTTGACAAGCACTTTGCCTACAAGATGGAGGAGAATAGCTCGGCTAGTGAGCATGTGCTCATAATGTCTGAGTACTACAGTCACTTGAATCAAGTGGGAGTTAATCTTCCAGATAAGATAGTGATTGACAGTGTTCTCTAGTCACTATCACCAAGTTACTGGAACTTCGTGATGACCTATAATATGCAAGGGATAACGGAAACGATTCCCAAGATCTTCGTGATGCTGAAATCGACGAAGGTAGAAATCAAGAAAAGCATCAAGTGTTGATGGTTGACAAGACCACTAGTTTCAAGAAAAGGGAAAAGGGAAGAAGGGGAACTTCAAGAAGAATGACAAGCAAGTTTCTACTCAAGTGAAGAAGCCGACCTAAGCCTGAGACTAAGTGCTTCTACTGCAAAGGGACTGGTCCTTGGAAGCAGAACTGCCCCAGGAGTTTGGCGGATAAGAAGGATGGCAAAGTGAACAAAGGTATATTTGATATACATGTTATTGATGTGTACTTTACTAGTGTTTATAGCAACCCCTCAGTATTTGATACTAGTTCAGTTGCTGAGATTAGTAACTCGAAACGGGAGTTGTAGAATGAACAGAGACTAGTTAAGGGTGAAGTGACGATGTGTGTTGGAAGTGGTTCTGAAAGTGCAACTATCCCTGGGTGGTTTTGCTAATTCCTAACAACATATAGCTCATTGAGCTAACATTATTCTAAGATTAATATTTCAGGAAAAGCTCAATGAATGGCATGGCATGGATGAGGAAAGTGGATCCCTCAAAATTCTAAGGACAAAAAGTTTGGCTCAAGCTTGAAGCTCAAGACTCTACATTTTATATTTTAGTGATCCAATATCACATTGAGTCTATAGGAAAAGCCAATACTATCAAGGAGGGATGAGGTGTTGCTTAATGGATTGCTTGCTCAAAATGCTTAGTGATATGCTCCAAAATCCTCAACTACCTTCCCACATCCACATATGACCTAAACCAAAAGTCAAACTCGGCCCCACCGATTCTTTCTATCCGGTGCCACCGAGTTTCAAATGTCATAGCCACTGCCACAAACCCTAGGAAAATCGGTCTAACCGATAGGGATCTCGGTCTCACCGAGATGGGATTGTAATCTCTCTATTTCCCTTCGTAATGTTTTGGTCTTACCGAGATGAGCGATCGTTCCCACCGAGATTGCAATGTAAACTCTCTGTTTCCCTTTTGTAACATTTTGGTCTCACCGAGATGAGGGAATCGGTCCCACCGAGTTTACCTGACCAACTCTCTGGTTAGCTTATTACCAAAATCGTTCCCACCGAGTTTGTGTAATCGGTCACACCGAAATTACGTTATGCCCTAACCCTAACCATATCGGTCCTACCGAGTTGCATCTCAATCCCACCAAAAATCCTAACGGTCACTAGGTTTGCTGAATCGGTCCGACCGAGTTTAACCATTCGGTCCCACTGAGTTTGGCAAATTGTGTGTAACGGTTAGATTTTGTGTGGAGGATATATATACCCCTCCACCCACTCTTCATTCGTGGAGAGAGCCATTAGAACATACCTACACTTCCAATACACATTTTCTGAGAGAGAACCACCTACACATGTGTTGAGGTCAAGATATTCCATTCCAACCATATGAATCTTGATCTCTAGCCTTCCCCAAGTTGCTTTCCACTCAAATCTTCTTTCCACCAAATCCAAATCCTGTGAGAGAGAGTTGAGTGTTGGGGAGACTATCATTTGAAGCACAAGAGCAAGGAGTTCATCATCAACACACCATTTGTTACTTCTTGGAGAGTGGTGTCTCCTAGATTGGCTAGGTGCCACTTGGGAGCCTCCGACAAGATTGTGGAGTTGAACCAAGGAGTTTGTAAGGGCAAGGAGATCGCCTACTTCGTGAAGATCTACCGCTAGTGAGGCAAGTCCTTCGTGGGCGATGGCCGTGATGGAATAGACAAGGTTGCTTCTTCGTGGACCCTTCGTGGGTGGAGCCCTTCGTGGACTCGCTCAACCGTTACCCTCCGTGGGTTGAAGTCTCCATCAACGTGGATGTACGATAGCACCACCTATCGGAACCACGACAAAAACATATGTGTCTCCAATTGCGTTTGAATCCTCCAAACCCTTCCCTTTACATTCTTGCAAGTTGCATGCTTTACTTTCCGCTGCTCATATACTCTTTTGCATGCTTGCTTGAATTGTGTGGAGATTACTTGACTTGTGCTAAGATAGCTAAAATCTGCCAAGAACTAAAATTGGGAAAAGGCTAGATTTTTATTTGGTCAAGTAGTCTAATCACCCCCCCCCCCTCTAGACATACTTTCGATACTACAAGTGGTATCAGAGCTTTGGTCTCCATTTTCTTTGATTTCCATAGCTTTTGGCGGTCATAGCCTTGGTTTCACAACCTAGGAGAGTATGGCATCTAGCTAGGGAAATTATCACCATAGAGGTCCTTACTTTGATGGCACTAATTTTGCTAGTTGGAAGCATAAGATGAAAATGCATATTCTTGGACATAACCCCGCCGTTTGGGCTATTGTATGTATTGGCTTGCAAGATGAATTCTTTGACGGGAAAGAACCGAACCGTGAAGCCATCGCGGAAGAGTAGAAAATGCTGCAATACAACGCTCAAGCTTGTGATATCCTCTTCAATGGATTGTGCCCCGAAGAATTCAACAAAATCAGCCGTCTTGAGAATGCAAAGGAAATTTGGGATACTTTGATTGATATGCACGAAGGTACCGACTCCGTCAAGGAATCCAAATTGGATGTGCTTCAAAGTCAACTTGACAAGTTCAAAATGAAGGATGGTGAAGGTGTTGCTGAAATGTACTCTAGGCTTGCTCTTATCACAAATGAGATTGTCGGCTTAGGGAGTGAAGAGATGACCGATAGATTCATCATCAAGAAGATCCTAAGAGACTTGGATGGAAAATATGATACTGTGTGCACATTGATCCAAATGATGCCAAATTACAAAGATCTCAAGCCAACGGAAGTCATCGAAAGAATTGTTGCTCATGAGATGTCACTCAAGGATAAAGAGGAACTTCACAACAAATCAAGTGGTGCTTACAAAGCCTCATGTGAAGCCCCCACATCATCGAGTGAGAAACAAACCTTCAATGAAGAAACAAGCTTAATGGTGAAGAACTTCAACAAGTTCTACAAGAGAAGAAGCAAAGAGAGAAGCTCCAAGTCAAGGTCCTACAATGACAAAAGATCTTCTAGTCGAGAGCGAAACTGCTACAATTGTGGAAGGCCCGGACACTATTCCAATGAGTGTACGGCCCCCTATAAGAGAAGAGAAGATTCTCCCAAGAGAAGAAGTAGAAGAGAAGAATCACCATTTAGAGAAAGAAGGAGTAGAGATGATCGTTATGAACGAAGACCCTCACAGAGAAGCAAGGATTCGGAAAGAAAGGACAAGTCATCAAGGAGCTACACAAAACGAAGACATCAAGCTCATGTTGGTGAATGGGTATCCGGCTCCGACTCCGACAACCACTCCAAGAGAAGCTATCACTCCGACTCCGAATATACTCAAGATGAAGGTGTTTCCGGTCTAGCACTTGTGACAACCAACTCCTACGACATATTTGACTCACCAAATGAAGGAGTTGGAACATGCTTCATGGCTAAAGGCCCAAAGGTATCACACCCCAAGTATGTTGATTTCAATAGTGATGAAGATGACTTGTTAGGTGATGATGATTTACTTGTTGACAACTCTAGTGATGAATACTGTGATGAAACGTCAATTAATCATGCTAATCAAGATAAAACGAATGACAATGATAAGGAGAAGATTGAGACTCTAACTAAAGAACTAAACACTCTTAAGTTAGCTCATGAAACTATCTTAGGAGATCATCGAGAACTTTTAAGGACTCATGAGAAATTACATTTTGAAAAGCTCAACCTTGAGCAAGAGCATGAGTTCTTAAAAGCAATCAATGATGATCTTCGTAAGAAAAGTTCTTCTTACATTGCCAAGCGTTTACTCTTATCCACTTATATGCCTCAAGACAAGTCTAGTAACAAGAACAAGAAAGATTCTTCCTCTAGTAGTAACAATAATCATGCTAAATCCAATATTGTTGCTTCTAGTAGTTCTCTTGATTCCACTAATGATTCTCTTAGCCAAGTTACACTTGAGCAAGAAAATAGCTTATTGAAGGGAATTATAGAGAAAGGTGTTTACAAGAGCCTTGCCGGAAGTAAGCAATTCGAGGAAATTGTACGCAAGCAAGGAAGGCACCGAAAGAATCAAGGTGTTGGTTTTGAACGAAAGTTCAATGCCAATGGAGTTGAGTGGGAAGAAGATCAATGACCCAAGATGAAGTTTGTTCCTCAACAAGAGAAGTATGATCCTACTTCTTTCAAAGGGACACAAGCTCAAGATGATCTTCCACCACAAGACCACAAGCAAAAAGGCAAGGACAAGCTTCAAGAGGAAATTGATGCATTTGAAGAAGCTCCTAAGGCCTTGGTCAAGTGGGTTCCCAAGACTACTTCAAGTTCCAATTCATCAAGTACAACTACAACACTGAGGATTCCCATCAAGATGGTGTGGATCCCGAAGAAGAAGAACTAGAGAGTTCTTGAGGGTGACTCTGTCAACATACTTCACTCTTATCATCTTGGCAAGAACAAGTGCAATCAACTTCCACATCTTGCACTAGTTCAAGGAGTCACAAACCCTATTATTGGTAAGACAAGGGACAAGGTAACCTAAAAGCTTTCATAGACATCATCTTGTGTGTGCATCACTTTATGTCTATGGATATCCTTGTTTGTTCCTTGTGGGACTAACCCGTGTAGGTATTGAAAGTGCAACTCACTCCAATGGATAGCTTCAAATGATCTACATCAACATTGAGCATCCACATCTTCAACATCTACATGAAGTTATCATAGACAAAACCCAAGGTTAGTTCATCCCTCTTAGGGGGGATCTCACATCTAGGGGGGCTTTACTCTAAGAATTGAGCTAAAGCAACTCTAATGGTGTGAACACAACAATGCTTTATGTAAAAGTGGTAACCCCACTTGTGCTTAAACGATGAGTATGACATATGATCAAATGTTCTCATTTGACTCCTAAGTCAATATACTCATATATAGATGACCTAGTCATCGCAAATTGTTTGATAGATGCTAGAATTGGTTATGCATGCTTTGCCACATATTTCAATTGCCATTTTATTGTGTAAGCATGTTGATTGCATATTTTACTCATTCGAGGACATCCACTTGTTGTTTTGATTGATTGGTTTTGTTTTCTTTTTCCAAGTGGATGAACAAGAATGCCTAAGAACCCTCTCTAGCTATCTATGTTTTTCTCGTCTCAAACTCTATTCATGCTACATCACAAAATTTGATCAAGTCAGATTCGAACCACTCTGTGTGAGGAGCACTCGGAGTCCCCGATTCGTCATAGACTTAAACTTCCAAAACTTCTTTGTGCGTTTAGGTCTGACCGATTCATCCATTTCGGTCATACCGAGATCACTAAGTTGATCTAGGTTTTCAATCTCGGTGCAACCGATTTGAACCTTTCGGTCACACCGAGTTTCAGTAACTGATTGCAGTTATGAATCTCGGTGCCACCGAGTTGTTCCACTCGGTCACACCGACAGGGTCGGGCTATATATACCCACGGGTCAAATTTTGGAAAACTTTCCGAACCTCCTCGACCCGCGCTTAGCCTGCTCTACCTCTAGGGTCTCCGGATCGTCTTCCTCATTGCCAGCCGCCTCCTGCCGCTGGTCTCCGCCGCCGTCAACGGAAACCATCCCCGTCGTTGCCGTCGTAGCGAGTTCATCGCCGAACTAGGGTATGAACTCGATCACTGTGCTATCCCTATCTGATTCCTAGCACATATTGTTCGCCATGTATCTTGCAACGATTGAGATCATTCTTATCCAGTCAAAACACTCCGTAGTTTAGTCGTGAATTGAAAATTTAGGGTTAGGTTTCCGCCGAAACCATCTCGGACCCACCGAGTTGTGGAACTCGGTACCACTGATTCGGCTCGGGCCATTGCACATGTAATTTTTGGTCTGACCAAGAATTGCAAATCGGTGTGACCGAGTTCAGGACTTTGTGAAACCTTAGCAGTCTCGGTGCCACCGAACTGTGACTCGGTCTGACCAAGTTCACTAGTTTAGGTTCCAACAGCTGCTTCGGTATCACCGAGTTTACAAATCGGTTGATCCGAAATGCTTTCTGTGGAAAACTAAAACTAAGTTTTTGACTCATTCTCTTGCAAAAACCTCTGCATTTTGTGATGCTCATCCACTCTATCTCATCTATATCTATTCACAGGGTCTGCTGTCAGTGTTTGCAATATGTCTGATCAGAGTGACAGCCAGAATAGGTCAGAGGAGCAGGTTCACCTGAGTGAGGGCACTAGTCCCTCTAGCAGTTCAGATGATGGTAGCAGGAGCATCCCAAGCAACTTACCCAAAGCTGCCACCAGGGCCGGAAAGAAGAAGACCTCTAAATCTGAGGATGAAGACTATGTGGCAGTTGAGGATGAGGCCACTTCCAAGAAGAAAGTGGTTAAGAAGGAATATAGCACTGCTGCTGCCACCAAGCCAGGCATGAAGCAAAAGGTTCCTACAAAGAGAATTCCAATGTCTAAGGCCAGAGCATCTACTCAAGTCCCTTTGGGATCTGAACCCAAAGAGGCTGCTGCAGAAGGGAAGAAGAGGAAGGAGAGGATCAAAAAGACCACTGCTAGAGTGCTTGGGAGATCCTCAATCATGAGAGATTCTGAAGATGAAGAGGAAGAAGAGGTTGCTGCACCAGCACCCAAGGCACAAAAGCTGATGGGTGATGCTATAAAGTCAGGGGCTGCAACATCAAAGCCCAAAGAAGCACCCAAAGCAGCCTCCAAGCCCAAGAGTGCACCTAAGAGGAATACCAGGAGTATACCAGTTGCTGAGAAGAACAAGGCCCCAGTGCCTGAAGTTGCTGCTGATGAAGATGATGAAGGACAAGTCCTGAGGAAGCTCAAACCCAAAATCCTAGATCACAATGATGCTCATCCAGTAGCTGAGAACATGAAGATAAGGAAGGACTCAGGTCTGAGGCTATGGAGAGAGTCAGATCCATATGCCACCAGGAGAAGGACTGCTGTTGATTACAGGTTCCACACAAAGGAACAGCAGGACTTCTATGAGATAGTGTTGCTTGACAAGAAGCCCATAGTGTGTGACATGAGATGGGTCGACTGGGACTACATCAAGGAGAATGAGGATCACTATCTAGGTGTACATGATAGTTTCAGGGCTTGTGGAGTCGATGAGTTTGTGGCTCAGAAGCTCACAAAATGGAATGATGAGCTCATCATGCAGTTCTACTCCACAACTCATTTCTACCCAGATGGAAGGATTGTCTGGATGTCTGAAGGTACGAGGTACCAGTCCACGGTTGCTGAATGGGCGAAGTTGATCGATGCACCAAAAGAGAGTGAAGATGACTTGGATGTCTATGCCAACAGGAAGAAGGATCACAACACAATGGCACACATGTACAAGGAGATCCCAGATGCTGCTCTTGAGACACATAAGCTTGGATCTGTACATTACCTTCTGTCAGGCTTGCCAACCATCAACTGGATCCTCAGGCACACTCTCTTGCCAAAGTCAGGTGATCACAAGATGATCAGAGGCCATGCAATTAACTTGCTTCACATCTTTGATGTCCCATAGAAGTTCAAAGTCATGAGCGTAATAGTTGAAACTATCAAGAGGACAGCTACAGATCAGAAGAGGAGTTGTGGGTATGCCCCACAGATCCAGGAGCTAATCAAATCCAAGATGGGCACTGGTACATATCTGCTGGACAAGGAGCACATGCCTATCTATCCAGACTTCGAGGACAACATTGTGGTTATGAATGAGGATGAACCATCTTCTGTGCACGCACAAGCCAAGAAGGAGAAGGCAAAAGCTGAAATGGCTGCAAGGATGCCAACTACTGAAGAAGCATCTCAGTATCTCCAGAAGAGCAAGCAAGATCAGCTTGGCTACCTGATTGCATCCACTCTGAGGATTGAGAAGGGACTGGCCACCCTGACTCAAAACCAGGAGAGCTTGGAAAGAATCGTGGAGCAAAAATTCTATGACTTGGATGTGAAGGTAACTGAGATTCAGTCTGTTGTGGAGCAACTTCAAGATGATATGCAGGAGAGGAAGGGCAAGACAACCACTGATGCATTTGCCAGAGTGCCTAGAGCTCAGAGGTCTGCTGCAGTGCCTGTTCCAGACACTAGAGCCACTTCATCTGCACCAGCTACAGCTTCAGCGCAACCAGCTCCAGCACCAACTCCTTCAGCTCCATCCACATCAACTGAAGTCTTCATCCATGGAGCCATCTCTTCGCCACCACCTGAAGACCAAGCTTGAGAGACGTTTTAGTGCTATGCATTTTCTATGAACTTTTTGGTAACTTGTTGCCAAAGGGGGAGAAACATGTATAGATCATAGGCTTCGAGAGAGAGCATTGCTTTTTATTCTCTCTGGCTTTGGTGGTTGAACTTTGTTTACTTTTGATTGCTTGAGATACTATGCTATTATCTGTGAGACATTGATGATCATGTGGTTGATCATAAGCTACACTTATGCTTGTTAGATGATATTATCTTACTTATCCTTATATGATCATTCACTTTGCTTGGTCATGAGTGCATGTATTCAATCTTTATTATTTTGAGTGCTCCACATAGATGTATGTGACATGGAAGAGTAATCCATGATCCTAACTCATTGTGCATTTGCAGTCCAAAGCAAATCTTAAGATATGCACAAATTTAGGGGGAGCTCTTGCTTTTCACATACTTCTCAAAGCGACAATATCTTTCACTCTTATTATCATATGTCGAAGCTTTGATCTATATGTTGTCATCAATTGCCAAAAAGGGGGAGATTGAAAGTGCAACTATCCCTGGGTGGTTTTGGTAATTCCTAACAACATATAGCTCATTGAGCTAACATTATTCCAAGATTAATATTTCAGGAAAAGCTCAATGAATGGCATGGCATGGATGAGGAAAGTGGATCCCTCAAAATTCTAAGGACAAAAAGTCTGGCTCAAGCTTGAAGCTCAAGACTCTACATTTTATATTTTAGTGATCCAAGATCACATTGAGTCTATAGGAAAAGCCAATACTATCAAGGAGGGATGAGGTGTTGCTTAATGGATTGCTTGCTCAAAATGCTTAGTGATATGCTCCAAAATCCTCAACTACCTTCCCACATCCACATATGACCTAAACCAAAAGTCAAACTCGGCCCCACCGATTCTTTCTATCCGGCGCCACCGAGTTTCAAATGTCATAGCCACTGCCACAAACCCTAGGAAAATCGGTCTCACCGATAGGGATCTCGGTCTCACCGAGATGGGATTGTAATCTCTCTATTTCCCTTCATAATGTTTTGGTCTTACCGAGATGAGCGATCGGTCCCACCGAGATTGCAATGTAAACTCTCTGTTTCCCTTTTGTAACATTTCGGTCTCACCGAGATGAGGGAATCGGTCCCACCGAGTTTACCTGACCAACTCTCTGGTTAGCTTATTACCAAAATCGGTCCCACCGAGTTTGTGTAATCGGTCACACCGAAATTACGTTATGCCCTAACCCTAACCATATCGGTCCTACCGAGTTGCATCTCAATCCCACCGAAAATCCTAACGGTCACTAGGTTTGCTGAATCGGTCCGACCGAGTTTAACCATTCGGTCCCATCGAGTTTGGCAAATTGTGTGTAACGGTTAGATTTTGTGTGGAGGATATATATACCCCTCCACCCACTCTTCATTCGTGGAGAGAGCCATCAGAACATACCTACACTTCCAATACACATTTTCTGAGAGAGAACCACCTACACATGTGTTGAGGTCAAGATATTCCATTCCAACCATATGAATCTTGATCTCTAGCCTTCCCCAAGTTGCTTTCCACTCAAATCTTCTTTCCACCAAATCCAAATCCTGTGAGAGAGAGTTGAGTGTTGGGGAGACTATCATTTGAAGCACAAGAGCAAGGAGTTCATCATCAACACACCATTTGTTACTTCTTGGAGAGTGGTGTCTCCTAGATTGGCTAGGTGTCACTTGGGAGCCTCCGACAAGATTGTGGAGTTGAACCAAGGAGTTTGTAAGGGCAAGGAGATCGCCTACTTCGTGAAGATCTACCGCTAGTGAGGCAAGTCCTTCGTGGGCGACGGCCATGATGGAATAGACAAGGTTGCTTCTTCGTGGACCCTTCGTGGGTGGAGCCCTTCGTGGACTCGCTCAACCGTTACCCTCCGTGGGTTGAAGTCTCCATCAACGTGGATGTACGATAGCACCACCTATCGGAACCACGACAAAAACATCCGTGTCTCCAATTGCGTTTGAATCCTCCAAACCCTTCCCTTTACATTCTTGCCAGTTGCATGCTTTACTTTCCGCTGCTCATATACTCTTTTGCATGCTTGCTTGAATTGTGTGGAGATTGCTTGACTTGTGCTAAGATAGCTAAAATCTGCCAAGAACTAAAATTGGGAAAAGCCTAGATTTTTATTTGGTCAAGTAGTCTAATCACCCCCCCTCTAGACATACTTTCGATCCTACAGGTTCCAAGATTGATATCATCATCATCGCACACTCCCTATACTTTCGAGATTAGTGTTGAACCTAAATAAATGTTATTTGGTGTTTGCGTTAAGCATGAATATGATTTGATCATGTTTGTTGCAATTCAGTTATTCATTTAAAGTCAAAGAATAATTGTTGTTCTGTTTACATGAATAAAACCTTCATTGTTCATACACCCAAGGTGAATGGTTTATTGAATCTCGATCGTAGTGATACACATATTCATAATATTGATGCCAAAAGATGCAAAGTTAATAATGATACCGCAACTTATTTGTGGCACTGCCGTTTAGGTCATATTGGTGTAAAGCGCATGAAGAAAATCCATGCTAATGGGCTTTTGGAATCACTTGATTATGAATCAGTTGATGCTTGCGAACCATGCCTCATGGGCAAGATGACTAAGACTCCATTCTCCGGAACAATGGAGTGAGCAACAGACTTGTTGGAAATAATACATACTGATGTATGCAATCCGATGAGTGTTGAGGCTCACGGCAGGTATCGTTATTTTCTGACCTTCACAGATGATTTGAGTAAGATATGGGTATATCTTCTTGATGAAACATGAATCTGAAACATTTTAAAAAGTTCAAATAATTTCAGAGTGAAGTGGAAAATCATCGTCACAAGAAAATAAAGTTTCTACAATCTGATCATGGAGGAGAATATTTGAGTTACGAGTTTGGTCTTCATTTGAAACAAAGCGGAATAGTTTCGCAACTCACGCCACCTGGAACACCACAGCATAATGGTGTGTCCGAACATCGTAAGCGTACTTTATTAGATATGGTGCAATCTATGATGTTTCTTACTAATTTACCACTATCGTTTTGGGGTTATGCATTAGAGACAGCTGCATTCACATTAAATAGGGCACCATCTAAATCCGTTGAGACGACGCCATATGAACTGTGGTTTGGCAAGAAACCAAAGTAGTCGTTTCTTAAAGTTTGGAGTTGCGATGCTTATGTGAAAAAGTTTCATCTTGATAAGCTCAAACCCAAATTGGAGAAATGTGTCTTCATAGGATACCCAAAGGAAACAGTTGGGTACACCTTCTATCACAGATCCGAAGGCAAGACATTCGTTGCTAAGAATGGATCCTTTCTAAAGAAGGAGTTTCACTCGAAAGAAGTGAGTGGAGGAAAGTAGAACTTGATGAGGTAACTGTACCTGCTCCCTTATTGGAAAGTAGGTCATCACAGAAATCTGTTCATGTGATTCCTACACCAATTAGTGAGGAAGCTAATGATGATGATCATGTAACTTCAGATTAAGTTACTACCGAACCTCGTAGGTCAACCAGAGTGAGATCCGCACCTGAGTGCTACGGTAATCTTGTTATGGATGTCATATTACTTGACCATGACGAACCTACGAACTATGAGGAAGCGATGATGAGCCCAAATTCCGTGAAATGGCTTGAGGCTATGAAATCTAAGATGGGATCCATGTATGAGAACAAAGTATGGCCTTTGATTGACTTGCCCGATGATCGGTGAGTCATTGAGAATAAATGGATCTTCAAGAGGAAGAGGGACGCTGATAGTAGTGTTACTATCTACAAAGCTCGAATTGTCGAAAAAGATTTTTCGACAAGATCAAGGTGTTGACTACGATGAGATTTTCTCACTCGTATCAATGCTTAAGTCTGTCCAAATTATATTAGCAATTGCCGCATTTTATGAAATCTGGCAAATGGATAACAAAAGTGCATTCCTTATTGGATTTAAGAAGAGTTGTATATGATGCAACCAGAAGTTTTTGTCGATCCTAAAGGTGCTAATAAAGTGAGCAAGCTCCAGCGATCCATCTATGGACTGGTGCAAGCATCTCGGAGTTGGAATATATGCTTTGATAAAGTGATCAAAGCATATGGTTTTATATAGACTTGCGGAGAAGTTTGTATTTACAAGAAAGTGAGTGGGAGCACTACAGAATTTCTGATAAGTATATGTGAATGACATATTGCTGATCAAAAAAATGTAGAATTTTCTGGAAAGCATAAAGGAATGTTTGAAAGGAGTTTTTCAAAGAAAGACCTCGGTGAAGCTACTTACATATTAAGCATCAAGATCTATAGAGATAGATCAAGACGCTTGATATATTTTCAGTGAGTACATACCTTGAAAAGATTTTGAAGTAGTTCAAAATGGAATAGTCAAAGAAGGAGTAGATCACTGGACAGCGGTCAAAAATATCCTTAGTGGAATAAGGAAATGTTTCTCGGTTATGGAGGTGACAAAGAGTTCGTAGGGTCCGCACGCTTAAAGTTCTCGAACCCGTAGGGTCCGCACGCTTAAAGTTCTCGGTCATTCCCTATGTCTCGGTCATGTCTACATAGTTCTCGAACCCGTAGGGTCCGCACGCTTAAAGTTCTGCCACGATCGGTATTATGAGTTTATGTGATTTGATGTACCAAAGGTAGTTCAGAGTCCCGGATGAGATCGGGGACATGACGAGGAGTCTCGGAATGGTCGATATGTAAAGATTGATATATTGGACGACTATATTCGGACATCGGAAAGGTTCCGAGTGATTCGGGTATTTTTTGGAGTACCGGGGAGTTACGGGAATATAGGGAAGAAGTATTGGGCCTCATGGGCCAAGTGGTGGAAGAGAGGAGGCAGAGCGCGCGGCCCCCCTAGCCCAAACTGAATTGGACTAGGGGGTCGGCCCCCCTTTCCTCCTTTCCTCCCTCTCCTTCCTTCTCCCCTTCCCCCTTCCTTTCCTCCTCCTAGTAGGAGTAGGAAAGGGGAGTCATACTCCTACTAGGAGGAGGACTCCTCCTCCTGGCGCGCCCTAGGAGGGCCGGCCGGCCTCCCCCTTGCTCCTTTATATACAGGGGGGAGGGGGCACCCTAGAATACAACAATTGATATGTTGATCTCTTAGTCGTGTGCGGTGCCCCCCTCCACCATAATCCACCTCGGTCATACTGTAGCGGTGCTTAGGCGAAGCCCTGCGACAGTAGCAACATCATCACCGTCATCACGCTGTCGTGCTGACGAAACTCTCCGTGAAGCTCTGCTGGATCGTGAGTTCGCGGGACGTCACCGAGCTGAACGTGTGCTGAACGCGGAGTTGCCGTACGTTCGTTACTGAGGATCGGTCGATCGTGAAGACGTACGACTACATCAACCGCGTTGTCATAACGCTTCTGCTTAACGGTCTACGAGGGTACGTGGACGACTCTCCCCTCTCGTTGCTATGCATCACCATGATCTTGCGTGTGTGTAGGAAATTTTTTGAAATTACTATGTTCCCCAACAATTAGTTCACTACAGGATGGTACTGATTATTATACCTTGCCTTTTTTATTCCTTTGCCCCATTTCCAATATAGAGAAGATATTTATGCACATCCTTATTTTCATACCTTTCCAAAGTAGTTCACTGATGATTACCTCTCAAACCACCTGTATGGTCAAGAGGCGAGGAAGGTATTCATACAACACCCACGGTACAATATTGAAGTGTTCCTGAAGAGGACAAAGGATGGACAGTCAATCATCCACATGCACTGGCCTAAAGTTACAAAGACCTTCAGCATCAATGAAGGCTCAACATTTGTCTTCTGCTTCAGCAGTTTTCTAGATGAGATACATCTGTCTATGTACCATCTATAATGCTAATTACAAAAGGTTATAGATATTACATGTGAAATTTGATGCTGGTGTAGTTGTGTAATGGGATAGCTGAGTGCTGAAGTTATATGATGTTGTATTCTGATGTATTTCAATTATAAAAATGAAATATATTGTGTGCTTAATATGAAATATCAATTAGATTAATAAATGGATTATTCATAATCGTATAATTAGCCTACTAATTGGGTTTTTCTATTGCAAACGGTTATTGAGAAAACACCATGTGTGATGCATTCAATAAAGCACACAGTTTCTAGGAATAAACCGTGTTGGATCAATGAACAATCACACACGATCTTCTCTTGAAAACTTTTTGCGTTAGGCCACCTTGCGGAAATGCTTACGACATAAAAACTGTGTGTGATGGACAGTCTTTGCCACACAGTTTCTTCTACGTGCCATGTGTGATGCATTCAATAATGCAAACGATAAAATTGTTAATATCGTGTGCAATGGCAACGCTATGACAAACGATTTAAAGGGGAAAATTGTGTGCGGTGTACATGTGAACGGAAACATTTTCCTTGGAGCGACTGTGTGGGATATACATACGAACGGAAACGTATAACAGTGACTGTCTATGTGGGATATACTTGCGACCGGAAACAATTTCGCCTGTATAATTGTATTTTTTTTAGCTCTACTGTACGTATTTCCGTATTTGAGCGCTCGCCGATCGCGCACGAACTCATTTTGCCAGGAGGGCATATCCCCGATGGTTTCTAGGTCGTGTGGGAAGGACCCCCTATCGTCGTCACTCACTAGGTGATGGTTCCAAATGCCGTCGTGGAAAGGGGTTAAAAACCGTTTGTATAGCACCTCGTTGTACTAGTGGCGGGTGGTGCGGGTGGAGACGGAGGAACCGGGGGACTCCATGCGACTCGGGAGGAAGGGAGGTGCGACGGCTAAGGGTGGCGGTGGCGGCTAGGGGTGGCGGCGTGGCTCGGTTAGGGTTAGGGGAAGGGTAGCGGAAGTAGGGAGGGGGAAGGGAGGCGGCGGCTGCGACACGGGCGGCGGCGCGACAGAGTGGGAGACGCGGCGGCAGCGGCGGCGGGGTGTAGCAACGGCGGCGAAGTGCGGCGGCAGCGGTGACGGCGGTATGTTTAGCGTTAGGATCGTAGGTATGATACCATGTTGAGAGAGATTACTTTGGCAATGCAATTCAATGTATTGATCGGTACATAACGCACGTATATATAGATGTACAAAGTAGGCCTCAACCTCAACTATACAAGGACTATAAAGTGGGCCAAAATATACAATATACATGCACAACCATATATTCAACAATTAGGACCCAAAACATCGCTCTTGACATTGCATGCTTCAACCAATTTTAGGCAGTCAGATTCCACAATAAATTTCAAAAGCCTAAGAGATCATATAAAGACCTCTTAAAGTGACATTGTTTCTGCGCATTGAGCATTGATCACATGATCTACTAAGAGCATCTTCAACAGCCGTCCAACGCGTGGCGTGATAAAAACTCATTTGCAGCGCGCGGATCACTTGTTTTAATGCGGCACGGTGCGCTTGCTCCAGCAGCCGCTACAAATTTTAGCGCGCGTGAGCCGCTCCAGCAGCCACTTCAAAAAACTGCGCGTGCTCTCGCACAAATAACATATGCACTCCAAACTAAATATTCAAAAAACATATGCATTGATTAAAAAACAGATACATAGATATTTCATAATGCGTACATAGTTCATCATAGCATAGATAGATAAAAAAACTAGTCCAACATGATAAAAAAAATACGGTACAACTAGATAAAAACTACGGTGCAACTAGAACCTACTCCGAGTCGTCATCATCATTCTCGCTGGTGTTGTCTGAGATATCGAGCCACACGTCATCCCAACGATCATGTCTGAGTCAAAGAACGACTTCCCACCTACGTTAACGAGATCGCACTGCGATAAGGCCATTGCCTTCCACCGACGCCTGTCCGCTCGCTCCGCGCGGCGCCTTGCCGTCCTCTCCGCCCAGAAGGCGTTCTCGTTGGCGACGTCCTCCGGGTGGCTCCGGTGCCACTTCGCTATGGCTCGCTCGTCCTCCTCGGTGATGAGGAGGTGGCGCTGCCGCCGACGGTGTTCCTCACGGTCCTGATCTGTTATAAGACGAGGTGAAGGGGTGAAGACCTGCGCCTTCTCGCGCGTGTAGACGTCATGAGAGTTCATCTGCGCGCGAGGCCTCTTTAGGCGCCACGTCGCCACGTCGTGCGCGCGGGCGGCCTCTTGCGTGGTCTCGAACGTGCCGAGGCCGAGGCGGACGTCGCTGGACCGGATCTCAGCGTAGAAGGCGCCGGAGGGGCGCTCGCGGACGCCGCGGTAGCTTGAAGATCCCCGGCGGCGCGGCGGCATGGTGGCGGGGCGAGGAAGCGACAAAGGAAGCGGGGAGAGCGTGCGTGGCAGTGTGGATAGCGGTGGGAGGCCGTCTGGCGAGCGCCGCAATTTATAGGCGCGCCAGAAGCGGTGTGCCAAATCTAGCGCGCGACCGCCCGCTTTCTCCCGCGTGCGCTAGTTTCCCGCCTCCGCTGGAGCGCACGAAAACGTCCCCCACGCGCTAAAATGGCAATTTACCCCGCGCGCGCATCTTTTGGTGCCGCTGTTGGATATACTCTAAGTCAGTACGTAGTACCGGCCATAGCTTCTGTGCAATAGTTTATGAGCACCACATCCACTGCACCAGCACCATCCTCAAAGAAAGAGGCGTCGATATTGAGAAGTGCATGGATGAATCCGGATACATATAAACCCACTTTGAAAAACACATTTCTAAATACTAAAAAAGATCTGAAAAAAGTTACACGGTACGTCTTCATGTTCTATGTGCGTGCATAGAATTTTACAGAGAAATAACATTTTTTGTGGCATGTGGAAATAAGACAAAAAATTATGTCACAAAACACTACTTAGAAGCACTGAAATTTGGTTTTTTACGGTGACAAAACAAAAAGACATTTTTCACAAAACTTTGTGCCGCGTACACACATTTGCGAACATGTATGCATGATATTTTCTTTTGATTTTTTTAACATTTTAAAATGTGCTCAAAATGCATTTTTTTGACCAATGGATGCAGATCCCAAAGGTGGCTTCTGCCAAGCACAATCTTTGCTAATTTCAGTAGGGTGAGGAGCATGGTTTGCTGCTATGGATTGTACTCCCTCCGATCCGCTTTAGTCTGCGCATAACTTATTTTGATTTTTTCCTTAATAGTCTGCGCGCGTTGGCAAGTTTCCGAGCATACCCTCCTTTGACCGGAGTAATTAGCATTGCTTTGGCAGCTGCAACGAAATGGCAGCCAATGAATCACGCCATGCAGCGGGCCCGTACTGCGGGTCTGGGAGAGATAAGAGGAGCCACATGGACCGGCCAATCCAATGCATGCAGTAACTGAAAATGTCCAGCGCTTTCCATGCATGCACAAGGGTAAAACAGTCCAAAAAACAACCAGCTGGGCTCTTCTTGGTATCTGGAACGCTACTTATGCGCAGAGAAAAAAGAATCGGAGGGAGTATGACAAACGCAATGTTGTGCTCCGGCTTGACATTCTCCCCTTTAGCTGCTTCCCGACATTCCCGCCAAATATATCAAGCTCCAACTGCAATAGTTTCTTGTAAACCCATGTGACCAAACACTGGTGATTTCCTTGGAGGACTACGAAGGATCTCCTCAAGTACTACTGATCCCGACTGATCAGAACATAAGCCTTCTTGATTATATCCTCAAGCCCCAAAGAAGCCCACACGTGTTTTGCTCTCTGACATGTACGTACTACATATTAGATCCACACTTCTTTTGTTCTTTGACATGTACTACATATTAGATGTCTCATGTCCTCTGGACCGCACACAGGGTATTGGAGAGGAACTTTGATATGCCTATTAAGCACACCATCCATCTCATAATATAAGAGCATTTTTGACCATACAGAAGTATTTAAGATACACATTCCTAAGATACAGAAGTACTCCCTCCGTAAATTAATATAAGAGCATTTAGATCATTACAGAGGAAGTATTTAAGATACACATTCCTAGGATAATGGCTTTGCTCGGGTATGCAAGTTCCATAACCGTTTCCATACTGGATTTATTAAGGGAAACACTTCCCTACAGAAGTCTGGCCAGAAGCATTCGTCAGACCAGTCTGACACCATCGATTGGTTATTTAGGGCATGAGCAATGGTGGCAGCACCTTGGTGCTGCCCCAGCCCATCCACCTAGGCAACTCAAATTATTTTTATTTTTTTCATCCAGCTAGAGAATATAAGCCGATGCCTCAGGGTCGTCATCTCCTTGCTTTCTTTTCTCTCCCTTTCCCATTGTGGTCATTTGCATTCTCTTTTTCCTCTACCTTTCCCTCTCTCTCCTTTCTTTTTCTTCTTTTGCTCATGAAGCACCCGGCTCCCCTGCAAGCTACCGTCCGAGGCTAGGACTGACACCCGAGCCTAGTTGGCATGCGGGGCACCCGGCTGAAGCCACCCGTTGGCCATGCTCTTATCTCACGGCTGAGAGATGCACTCAAATCATACGATAGAAGCCGATACTACCTCCTGAATTTTTGGCCCACCCCCATAATATCTCCTTGATTTAATTGCCTGAAACAACTCTCGACATCTCTCCTGTCGGTCCCGTCTCCCGTAGACGTCGCCTAGCTCGCCATGTCCCGCGCCGCGTCTCTGCTTTCTCCCCCAGCACGAGTTCCTGATACACCCATCTACGACCTTCATTCCACCTCTCGTCGCTGCGTCATCTCGTCCGGCGGCCGCGCGGGAAATGACCCACCACCTGCTCATGTAAACTCCCTTGCCGCCGTGTACTCCACCAGGATCGGGTCTGCTCCACCTGTAGTTTTGGCTTTTGATCCGCCTTGCCGGAGGGCCGTCACGGTTTGGGAAAGAGGCCAGTGAGGATAGGCTCTCACGACACGCAGGGGGTGACTTACCAGGCGATGTTGTATGTCAGCATCATATCATATGCACAGGTAGGTGATGACGGTGAAGCACATGTGAGGTCAGATTGACGCATTTACTTGAATCTGGATTGCACGTATCCTTCATTCATCATGCAATTGAGGAACATAGTTTGTATTGTTCCTTTTTTCATTGGGAGATTTTCATTATTTTACGGAAAAACTAACGCCCACACGTGTGGACGTTTGCACATCGCCCACACGCCTTTATCACCACTCATTTTGCCACGTATGAATAGATGACATCAGCGAAAATCTTTTTAGTTTTCAGCTTAAAATATTTTATCTCTTAATTAAAAAAGCGAATTAAAAATATGTTTTCATCATTAAATCCGTCACAACAAGATCTTCAAAACTAGACCCCATGTTGATATGTTTCGACGAATTTTTTTTTTGCCCAGAAGCTGCCATGATGTTTACACTGTAGTTGCCATAGTGTTTAAACTAAAGTTGTCATGTGGCAATTTTAGTTTGTAGATCATGGCAATTTTAGTATTTTGATGATGGCAATTTCACTACTTTGATCATAAAAATATATTTTTTGTATGAACCATGACAATTCTAAGTGCATATATCATGGCAATTTTAGTTTATGATGCTTGGCAAGTCTAGTTTCTTAATTCCTCATTTATAATATGTCAAAAATTACTTTTAAATGTAAAAGAAAATAACTGAAACATATCATGGCAACTTCAGTGTAAACACCATGGTAATTTATGTGCAATAGACATGGCAACTTTTAACCCTAAAAAAATTCGTCGAAATATATTGATATGAGATCTAGTTTCGAAGATCTCGTCGCGAGGGATTTAATGGTGAAAACGGATCTTCAATCAGATTTTTCGTTTAAGAGAAAACATTTTAAAAACTGAAAATTCAAAAAGATTCTCGCATGCATGCATGCGATGACGTGACAATCTATTTGCATTAGGGACATGTGATGCGTCTTCCTTTCTGTCACACGTGTGGCAGTTATCGACGTCCTTATTTTAAGCATTATAAAGTTCTTCACCCTCGCACTTGGATTTGTTCATCAAATTTTGTTACACCGTCGCATGATCATGTCTTGGATTGCAGGAAGCACAAAAAATGGCAGTAAGATGCAGCACATCTTTCCATAGTCCACGGTGCAAGAGACAAAGGTTTTCGCTTGCAGTTCGTCTCACTGCCGTGGATGATGTCGTGATCCAAGATCACCATGAAAGCAAACTCTCCGCTTAACTGGGACAAATGTTTCACCGTTGTGTAAACATATCCCCATGCAGTTTAAAATATATATTTTTCCCTTTTGATGGAAACAGATATATGTTCGTATGGAAGCAATTCTTTGATATATGAAAAAAATAGTATGTCATAATGATTTGGAAGCAAAGTGTATATCTTTGGAAGCAATTTGCCATTTCTTTTGATGCAAATACCAGACTCAATGGAAGCAAAGTCCTAATTATTTGATGGAAGCAATTTATTTGAGCTGTCAAAAATATCAAATTCTAAATAGATTGAAGCAATGACTGCTAACAATGGAAGCAATATTTTACGGACGACTGAAATACACAAATTCTAACTAGATCGAAGTGATTGCCGGTTGCCATGGAAACACTTTGTACAATCGATCGAAGCAAAAAATTCAACCAGCTGGAAGTAATCTCCCGTTGCCTCGGAAGCAAATTGTATTATTTTAAGAGCAGGTTTTAATGGAAACAAATTTTAATATTGTCGAGACATCTTTTATATGCTACACTCAAAATAATTTTCCAGTTGCTCGAAACTATTTTTGTTTGCGTACACGAGACACAAAAACGATCTAACTAGATCCAAGCATTGGTCAGTTGGCTGACCGAAGCAAACAAATCCTAAGCCGATGGAAGCAAAATTTTCGGCTAACTGAAGCAAACAAATCCTAAACCGATGGAGGCAATATCCATTACCAAACAAAATTTAACCCAATGTAACCAATGTATATTTTCCATGGAAACAATTTGATACGCTGGCCGAAATAAGGATTGGAAACAAATGTATGGAAGCAAATCTCATGCATGGAAAGAATGGCGCCTAATCAATTTGACGTTCCCTAGTTTATAGGAGTCGTTGTTAGGAAACAAATTGATCGCAATTAATGCGGAATCACGCATGCTGCATACAAACTACGCTATCACGCGTGGTGTTGTACTGCTGGATCCGATGATCACCGTGCTTCTCATCTACGGTCAGTGACTAGTCTGATACAACGCAAGGGATCCGTAGTCTGATCCCTAGCGTCTCCCATTTATTAACGAGCTTTCCGGCGCTTCCGTGGTCAACCTAGGAACAAACTGATGCTCCCACTCGACATAATAAGCAGAACGGACCCACTCTTACGCCCCATTTATTTTACAGGTGTAAATTACCGGTCACCTCTTGGTTCCTGCCTGGAATGAAAACGACAGGAGGAGGTCCGTATCCTAAACCAGCCAGAAACGAGCTGAAACGCTAATCCAATCGGGGCCTAAGATTTTGCAGCACTCCAGTAAGATTTACTAGTTAAGAGCAAGATATGCCATGTTTGTGGCACTCCAGTAAGATTTAGTTAGTTAGGGCATGGGACACACAAAATGGAAATAAAAGCTGCCCACATCTGCTGTTACAAGGTCCTAATCAGCAAATATCCAGCAGAGATGGTCCACCGTACAAACAAGTGGATCTTATACTGTCGCCGACCGCTTGGTGCTGGTGCTGGAGCCTTGGGACTTCCATGTCGAAATTCCAGGTTGTTAGCTTCTGGACAGTCCAAGAGGTCACTCAGAGACGCCCCCTTGTCTTCCTTGCAGGTCTCGCTGACTTCTTCCCTATCACCCAAGGACACACGTGATTATTATGCTTACCGAGGGAAAACTATATACGTAGTACTGAGTGGCATGCAAATTTGGCAGGGGAGCTTCTCAACAAACCATCCACAGGAGCGACGCCTGAAATCAACCCATTCTGCACAACAAACGGAATTCAATTAGTCCCCTCATGCCATTAGCAGATAGATCTAAGGGGAAAAAAGGACAAGTTATGCATCCATATCCTACTAAAGATTGAAAATTACATCATACGATAAGCAGCTTCACTGCCCTTCTACATGATAAGTTATGCATTGCTTTATCCAGATCAACTCGCCATTTCAGATTTGTGCCACCAATAATTTGCAGTGCGGAACACTATGAAGGGATGGTGAATGTTCAGATTATGCATGCATTACCCTAATACGTTTGATCAGTCTCTTCCGAGTCCTAGCAATATGATTATATATCGTGGACAGTTCCACCGGAGAGCTTATAGACTGACACTTTCGTTATATGGAAGCCTTTGCAGGAAACTCTTCTTGCATCATTCACTGTTCAGTTTTGGACTTCGGTGCAATGAACAAGACCAAACTAGGATAATTTAAGCACTAACAAATTAGCTAATCATGGGCACAAACACACAATCCTATAAGATATAGCATTGAAATATATTTCTTTACTAACGTTATCATAGACAATCCTACTGCTTCCTGGATCCAATAGGGGTACTACCACTCGACCTGAAAAAAAAAGAAGAATTCCCTTTATCCAAGGACAATTGGTAAATTATTCAAGTAGCAGAATCCAACCGAAGACATTGTACCTGATTTGGTTCTTCTCATTTTGAGACACTCAGGTGTGGAAATAGATAATGACTGGGCCCTAGAACGAGTAAGCCGAGATTTATGCCCCTAAAGTGTTTCAAAGGAACATTGCAATAAGTACAGATACAAATGGGTCAAAATCTTGGCTAGCACAGTTTTTGCCAGTTGAGTCAAGTAACAGAGAGTGGATTAAACATATGGGACGCCAAGACAGGCTATATATATGAGTAAATCTTAAGAATTAAGGAAGAAGGTGGCATCAGTCAATCTTGATCACAGTAAGCGGCATGGCATACTTTTCTGCTATTTCATATAAAGTGAGCACAAAAGATGACTGGGGTAACTACAATTGGTAGAATATTGGTCCGTCTGAACAAAAACTATGCTAAAATCATTACAAGTTTACTCCTGCGTGTTTTCGAAGATAAAAATAAAATCATTACTACTTTGTCCAATAGCCTCATAGCGAAGTGGTGTGATATCGGCTTATTCCTATTTTTTATACTAAAATCTGCTATAAAATTGGCAACTTTACATCAATAGTTTGTGCATTATACGGATGTTAAAGAATGTCCAAGATAATGAACCATCATTCAGTAACAGCTGGATCACATGGCAATTGCAGAAGCTATGGAAGCTAACACATTATAGATATCTTTAACCATCAGCATTTAACAAGTGTTATAAAATTTTATTACAATGTTCTAAATTGTTTAACAACAGAAAAAGGTATGGAGAAAATTTGCATACTTACATATGGAGCTGAAGTTCTGGTCATTGGCGATCTAGTAGGACGCTCCAACACTTGCTTTGCAGATCTTCGCTTCTCTGCTGAACCTACAGTCTGCTTTTCCACGTAAAAGGCTATCAAGTTCACTATGTAAAATGAAGAACACAACTAAGATCACTAGCTTAAATGTGCTAAATATGAACTTGGCATCATAAAAAAAAACTAAATACTGTATGATGCACCTTACCCTGGATGTTAAGGAATTTATTGGATCATATTTGGTTTTACACATCTTATATGTAAGGTACAGATCAATCTATGAAATTCCTTAGTAAGGATAATTAATTACGAATTACTAAGAAAAAAATATGTACTAGCTACATAACATATTTGGACATACAGTAAACAAAATCTGAAGCCACAACATTGAACCTAAAGATGCTCGAATCTGTTTCATCCCAGTAATCAGGTAATGCTACAGAAATAGTGTCATTGCAAATAATTAATCATGAAATGTCACAAAGGGCACAGATTGGAAACATGCTATCATAAGTTTTCTGTGGACTGCAACTATATTAATTGGGTTAGATTTACTAAAGATGCTATATAACATTGACGGTGTATCTAAATGGCTTCAGTTTAAGATGCAGGCATGTAGAATTGAGTCGTTACAATTTCACTCTTGTGACAATTATATGCCCCCGTGATTTTTGTAACACAGCTATGCTTCTCTTGAGTACAAGAATCTCCATTCAGAGCACCCAGCAGTACGTGATAAAGCTAAATCGGGAATGTCCTAATTGGAGGAGACAATAACAATAAAAGGAAAACTAACAGAGGTGGTAGTTGCATATTAACTATTTTAGCAAATAAACTGTTAGAAATACTATAGTAACACAAAACGAAGTTCAAAGACTGATTACTCGATCTAAACTTTTAGCTGTGGGATTTATAACTCACTTTTTCCTGAGATTGCACATCTGAGTGAATTGAAGATGGTGTATCTTCATTTGATACTGCCTTCTGAGTCAATGTGATGTGCTCAGTTGTTTCCAAGCAGTGTTGGTTCTTCAATGAGGCCACTGGAGTACTTTCATAACCTAAATTAAATAATAGTCACTCTCTTAGAAACATCAAGATAAAATGAAATATCCGCAGGAGAAAACTTAACCAGTGTCTTAACAATTTGCTCCTGCACATACTTGAGGGTTCAACACTTTGAGAAGCACCAGGAATCTCTGAGCAGCAATTAGCACTTTCAGGCGGTACTATGGCTAAATGATATTTAGCCAGCAGTTCTACTGAGTTTTCAGCACTGGGGGCATTTCCACCTTCCGAGTCATTGGGCATATTATCAGGGGACATATGATCAGGAGACATGGTGGCATTTTTAGCACTGGTGACATTTCCACCTTCCGAGTCATTGGGCATATTATCAGGGGACATGGTGGTATTTTCAGCACTGGTGGCATTTCCACCTTCCGAGTCATTGGGCATATGATCAGGGAACATAGTGCAAGTCCAATCGGAGTTGAAAAGATGGCTACCAGCATCGTCTTCCCTTGCATCTGGATGCATAGTGTCATTCTGATTTCCTGCCTCTTTGCAAGTTTCATCACCAGTATATGTTTCTGCAGAAGCAAGAGATACATTACACTCAATGTCCACATGATCTCTTTCCTGTGAAATGCTGCTCGCAGTCAAGCCTATTTCCACATTAGCTACAGTTGCGGGTCTGGCATCATCTGAAGCAGCAGAATTTTCCTTGGTTGAAGCATCATTTCCACAGTTGTATTCCTGGAATCTTGAACTCTCTGTGAATGCATCGAGATGGTCGATTGGGAAATTTTTAGTATTATTAAGAAGGTCCTCGATGAACAAGGGTCCAAACTTTTGAATAAAATTGCCTAGCTGGAATTTCTCCAGGTAAAACTGAGCTGAACCCTCTCGTGGATCAATAAAACAGTTTGGGTAAGACCCCATGTGTGAATCCCAAGTCTCCCACCAGGACGGAAATCCAATCATGAATTGTTCGCATATCTGCACGCATGGTTTTTTTTACCAGAGCAGTAGATTAGAATCATGACTAAATGGTCTTTCTGCACATGAATAAGCTTTTTGCTTGAATCTGGGCTGACTTTCCATCATCGTTTATGAACAGAATAGATAAAAGAAGAAACGCAGGAGAGAACGTGCATACCTGCACAGAAAATCCATTTTCACGCATTCGCAATAAGTTAATTGAACCATGAAGGAGCACCACAACCCCACCTTCATCCTGGAGCGTGAGAGGCTCATAACGATGTGCTATGGGTGCAGAAGTGAATGCGTCATTCCTGTCAGAAGCAAGGTCAGTCAGAGTGGGTTCTACTGGCTGGAATCGTAGAATCAGTCCACCAAATTTGGATCGCAAAGTCGTAGAAAGAAAGAACGCATACCTTTCAGTGAAGCCGGAAACCGCGAGCTTCCGCTCCTCCCCTTCCACCATCACCGGCCACCATTCCCACAGCGTGACCTAACCAAGCACCAAATCGAATCAAACTACCACCCGTCTAGGAAGAAAAAAGGAAGAAGATGTGGAAAGGAAAGGGGGAGGGAGGGAGTACGCATGGGTGCTCGACGGGGGATGAGGAGGCGGCGGCGGCGGCGGCGGCCGCCGCCGCCGCAGCAGCAGCAGCAGCGCCAAGGCGGGTGCGCAACGGGGCAGGGGAGAAGGGAGGGCTCAGAGCAGCGGCTGGGGTTGGCGACGGCGGCGCCGCGCCCCGGCGAGATCTTGCCCTCGGCGGAGGGCTGGGGGTCTTTTTTGCCATGTCCGGAGCGGAGTGAGAGTTACACGAAGGAACGAAGGGCGGTGTTGGGGGGAAACGGCGAGACGAGATAGAGAGTACTCATACTAGAGAGACGGGACTGGGCCTTCATCAATTGACACCGAGAAGATGCGCAGGCAGGCTCAATGAAGCATATGGAGTGTGGATATTTTCCCCTGAAAAAGAGTGTGGATATTTTTTCTTTTCTTTTTTTTTACGAATGTTCTTCATCTTTTTCTTTTCTTCGGTTGGACTAATTTACCTTTTTTTTCTTTTCTTCAATTGTCTTTTCACGGTGTATACAATTACACTTGCAAGTCCATCCAGTCGAGCGTAACTTCAGTTGCATGCCCACTGGCTTATGCTAGAATTGTGTCGAATATTTTGTACAATATATGTTATAGCAACTTCAACGCACCGACCCAAATGGATGGTGTTTTTGTCCGCTTTTGACCGTTTGGGTTGGCCGTCCGCGCGGCGTCCGCGAGTCGGCAATGCGCCTAACGACTGCGACCCATTTCATGTCCGCACGCAAATTTTAAAAAAAGACCAGCAGCCATAGATCATGCAAGCGGTCATGTCGTCACTCGAAGTTCACGCCAGCACCATGCCAGCACCGGCATACAATGTCAGCTTCAGAAAAACACCACACTGTTCATGTTGGCGCACTTGACAGCGACAGGCACACATGCCAGCACACAAAAAGGGGCGGGAGTTCGACCACGTCATCGAGGTCGTGGTCATGCCAGCAGACTTGCTAGCATACAAAAAAGGATGACGCTCGCCGCCATAGATCACTCGTCATCGAACTTGAGCATGTCGGCCTGCATCTTCTCGAGCCATGGCCTCTTCCTTGGCGACACGGTGTTGAGATCCACCTTCATGATCTCCATCCCCGCCATCATGCTAGCGAGCGCCACTTCTTTCGCTTTGGTCTTGGCATTGTCGGCCTCAATCTCGAGCATCTTAGCTTGCTTCTCGGCCTCCATCTCAAGCATCCTCGTTGGCTTCTCCGCCCATCTCAAGCCTCCTCCTTTGGATCTCCATGAAAGCATTCATTTGGTCTTCCTTGTCTTGTCGGCGCTTCTCCTCCGTTGAGTCCTTCTTGGTCATCATGCCCTCCATGGTTGCGATCAAGGCGTCCGACGCTGCATCACGCTTGTCCCCTTTCTTGGAGTTGGTCTTCCCCCGTGGTCGTGGCTTCTCACCCTCCCTAACCTCCTCCACAGTTTTCTTTCCCCCACGCGACATGAGGGCGGCATATTGCGTCTTGAACTTCTCCTCGTCTATGATGACCCTCCAACAATGGAGAGGTTGAAGGACTTGCCATCGTCTTGGACCTTGAATGCCTCCAAAGCTTGGAATACCTAGAAATGAATTGCAAGCATATTGGCAAATGGATATGGAAATGGACATGCAAGCATAAACGGAATGACACAAAAGAGGGGCGCTTGCAAGCATACCATGTCTTGCATGCCGATGCCGCTCACGGGGCGTGCCTTGATCCTCTCAAGAGTGGCACAAAACTTGTTGCACTCTTGTTGGATCACCTTCCATCGCTTCATAATGAACACCCACCCGCGCGTGCTTTGCATTTGGTACGACGGAAACTTCTTGCGTTCATGGAACTCATGATGGACACGAGTCCAAAAGGTTGATGCCTTTTGTTCGGCACCGGTCTTCAGGTCTTGCCCAATGTGTTGGGAACATAGCATCCAATTTCAAAATAAATCTACGCTCACGCAAGATCTATCTAGGAGATGCATAGCAATGAGAGGGGAAGAGTGTGTCCGCGTACCCTCGTAGACCGAAAGTGGAAGCGTTTGACAACGCGGTTGATGTAGTTGAACTTCTTCTAGCTCCGACCGATCAAGTACTGAACGTACGACACCTCCGAGTTCTGCACACGTTCAGCGCAATGGCGTCCCTGGTCTTCTTGATCCAGCAAGGTGTCGAGGAAGTAGATGAGTTTCGTTAGCACGACGACATGGTGACGATGATGGTGAAGGGATTCACGCAGGGCTTCTTCTAAGCAACGCAAAACTATGACCGGGGGTGTAAACTGTGGAGGGGGCGCCGCACACGGCTAACGATTATTGTTGTGTGTTCTAGGCGCCCCCTCCCCACATATATATAGGTGGGAGGGGGAGGGGAGCAGCCTTGGAGCACCCCAAGTAGGAGGAATCCTACTTGGGGTCCTCTCCCAATTCGGCCTCCCCCCTTCCTTATTTCTGGAGGGGGGGAATGGAAGAGGGAAGGGAGGAAGGAAAGGGGCAGCCGAACCCCCTTTTCCTTCTCCAATTCGGCCTCCTGCCTAAAGGGGGGGGCGCCACCCCTTCTGGGCTGGTGTGCTCCCCTATTATGGCCCATATGACCCATATTTTTCCCTGGGGGTTCCGGTAATCCCCCCGGTACTCCGATAAATACCCATACTACTCGAAACACTTCCGATGTCCGAATACTATCATCCTTTATAGCAATCTTTACCTATCGACCATTTCGAGACTCTTCGTCATGTTCGTGATCTCATCCGGGACTCCGAACAATATTCGGTCACCAAATCACATAACTCATATAATACTAAATCGTCATCGAACGTTAAGCATGCGGACCCTACGGGTTCGAGAACTATGTAGACATGACCGAGACACATCTCCGGTCAATAACCAATAGCGGAACCTAGATGCTCATATTGGCTCCTACATATTCTACGAATATCTTTATCGGTCGAACCATTATGACACCATAAGTTATTCCCTTTGTCCATCGGTATGTTACTTGCCCAAGATTCGATCATCGGTATCTACATACCTAGTTCAATCTCATTACCGACAAGTCTCTTTACTCGTTCCATAATACATCATCCTGCAACTAACGCATTAGTCACTTTGCTTGTAAGGCTTCTTATGATGTGCATTACCGAGAGGGCCCAGAGATACCTATTCGATACCCAGAGTGACAAATCCTAATCTCGATCTATGCAACCCAAGAAACACCTTCGGAGATACATGTAGAGCATCTTTGTAATCACCCAGCTATGTTGTGATGTTTGATAGCACACAAGGTATTCCTCCGGTATCCGAGAGTTGCATAATCTCATAGTCGAAGGAATATGTATTTGACAAGCAATAAAACTGAACAATCAATATGCTAAGCTAACGGATGGGTCTTGTCCATCACATCATTCTTCTAATGACGTGATCCCGTTATCAAATGACAACTCATGTCCATGGTTAGGAAATCTTAACCATCTTTGATCAACGAGCTAGTCAAGTAGACGCTCACTAGGGACACAGTGTTTGTCTATGTATTCACACATGTATTTAGGTTTCCGATCAATACAATTCTAGCATGAATAATAAACATTTATCATGAATAATAAACATTTATCATGAATAAGGAAATATAAAGAACAACTTTATTATTGCCTCTAGGGCATATTTACCATGCCGACGGCGATCACATCGACCTTGGAACCATTCCCGACACGCATCGTCACCTCGTCCTTAGCCAATCATCGTTTAATCCGTAGCCCCTATTTCGAGTTACAAATATGAGCAACCAAACCGGTATCAAATACCCAGGCGCTACTACGAGCATTAGTAAGGTACACATCAATAACATGTATATCAAATATACCTTTGTTCACTTTTCCATCCTTCTTATCCGCCAAATACTTGGGGCAGTTCCGCTTCTAGTGACCAGTCCCTTTGCAAAAGAAGCACTCAGTTTCAGGCTTGGGCCCAGATTTGGGCTTCTTCTCCCGGGAGTGGCAACTTGCTTGCCATTCTTCTTGAAGTTCCCCTTCTTTCTCTTGCCCTTTTTCTTGAAACTAGTGGTCTTGTTAACCATCAACACTTGATGCTCCTTCTTGATTTCTACCTCCGCAGCTTTGAGCATAGCGAAGAGCTCGGGAATTGTCTTATCCACCCCTTGCATATTATAGTTCATCATGAAGCCTTTTTAGTTTGGTGGTAGTGATTGAAGAACTCTGTCAATAACACTATCATTTGGAAGATTAACTCCCAGCTGAGTCAAGTGATTATGATACCTAGACATTTTGAGTAACTGACAGAACTGTTCTCCTCCATCTTGCAGCTATAGAACTTGTTGGAGATTTCATATCTCTCAACTCGGGAATTTGCTTGAAATATTAACTTCAACTCCTGGAACATCTCATATGGTCCATGACGTTCAAAATGTCTTTGAAGTACGGATTCTAAGTCGTAAAGCATGGCACACTGAACTATCGAGTAGTCATCAACACGTGACTGCATGCGTTCACAACATCCGTAGTTGCTGGAGGGGGTGGCACACCTAGCAGTGCGTCAAGGACATAATTTTTCTGTGTAGCAATGAGGATAATCCTCAAGTTACACACCCAGTCTGTGTAGTTGCTACCACCATCTTTCAACTTAGCTTTCTCTAGGAACGAATTAAAATTCGAGGGAACGGTAGCATTGGCCATTGATCTACAACATAGATATGCAAAAACTATCAGGACTAAGTTCATGATAAATTAAGTTCAATTAATCATATTACTTAAGAACCCCACTTAGATAGACATCCCTCAAGTCATCTAAATGATACGTGATCCAAATCAACTAAACCATGTCCGATCATCATGTGAGATGGAGTAGTCATCAATGGTGAACATCTCTATGTTGATCATATCTACTATATGATTCATGTTCGACCTTTCGGTGTCCAGTGTTCCGAGGCCATTTCTGTACATGCCAGGCTCGTCAAGTTTAACCCGAGTATTCCGCATGTGCAAAATTGTCTTGCACTCGTTGTATATGAATGTAGAGTCTATCACACCCGATCATCACGTGGTATCTCAACACGATGAACTGTCACAACGGTGCATACTCGGGGAGAACACTTATACCTTGAAATGTTATTTAAGGGATCATCTTATAATGCTACCGCCGTACTAAGCAAAATAAGATGCATAAAAGATAAACATCATATGCAATCAAAATATGTGAAATGATATGGCCATCATCATCTTGTGCTTTTGATCTCCATCTCCAAAGCAATGTCATGATTTCCATCGTCACCGGCTCGACACCTTGATCTCCATAGTAGTGTCATGGTCGTCTCGCCAACTATTGCTAGTGCATGGTGATAAAGTAAAGCAATTACATGGCGTTTGCATTTCATACAATAAAGAGACAGCCATAAGGCTCCTGCCGGTTGTCAGATATCTTACAAAACATGATCATATCATACAATAACGTTTATCACATCATGTCTTGACCATATCACATCACAACAAGCCATGCAAAAACAAGTTAGACGTCCTCTACTTTGTTGTTGCAAGTTTTACGTGGCTGCTACGGGCTTCTAGCAAGAACAGTTCTTACCTACGCATCAAAACCACAACGGTGATTTATCAAGTTTGTTGTTTTAACCTTCAACAAGGACCGGCCGCGGTCAAATTTGATTCAACTAAAGTAGGAGAAATAGACACCCGCCAGCCACCTTTATGCAAAAACTAGTTGCATGTCTGTCGGTGGAACTAGTCTCATGAACGTGGTCATGTAAGGTTGGTCCGAGCCGCTTCATCCAACAATATCGCTGAATCAAAATAAGACATTGGTGGTAAGCAGTATGACGATCACCGCCCACAACTCTTTGTGTTCTACTCGTGCATATCATCTACGCATAGACCTGGCTCTGATACCACTGTTGGGGAACGTAGCATGCAATTTCAAAAAAAATCCTACGCTCACGCAAGATCTATCTAGGAGATGCATAGCAATGAGAGGGGGCGAGTGTGTCCACGTACCCTCATAGACCGAAAGCGGAAGCGTTTGACAACGCGGTTGATGTAGTCGAACTTCTTCTAGCTCCGACCGATCAAGTACCGAACGTACGACACCACTGAGTTCTGCACACGTTCAGCGCGATGACGTCCCTCGCCTTCTTGATCCAGCAAGGTGTCGAGGAAGTAGATGAGTTCCATCAGCATGACGGCATGGTGATGGTGATGGTGAAGTGATTCTCATAGGGCTTTGCCTAAGCATCGTAAAACTATGACCGGGGTGTAAACTGTGGAGGGGGGCACCGCACATGGCTAACGATTGTTGTTGTGTGTTCTAGACGCCCCCTCCCCATGTATATATAGGTGGGAGGGGGAGGGGAGCAGCCTTGGGGCGCCCCAAGTAGGAGGAATCCTACTTGGGGTCCTCTCCCAATTCGGCCTCCCATCTTCCTTATTTCCGGAGGGGGAAAGGGAAGAGGGATGGGAGGAAGGAAAGGGGGGTCGAACCCCCTCTTCCTTCTCCAATTCGGTCTCCTGCCTAAAGCGTGGGGCGCCACCCCATGTGGGCTGGTGTGCTCCCCTCTTATGGCCCATATGTCCCATATCTTTCCCCCGGGGGTTCCGGTAATCCCCCCGGTATTCCGATAAATACCTGATACTACCCGGAATACTTCCGTTGTCCGAATACTATCATCCTATATATCAATCTTTACCTCTCGACCATTTCGATACTCCTTGTCATGTTCGTGATCTCATCTGGGACTCCAAACAATATTTGGTCACCAAATCACATAACTCATATAATACTAAATCGTCATCGAATGTTAAGCGTGCGGACCCTACGAGTTCGAGAACTATGTAGACATGACCGAGACACCTCTCCGGTCAATAACCAATAGCGGAACCTGGATGCTCATATTGGCTCCGACATATTCTACGAAGATCTTTATTGGTCGAACTTCTATGACAACATACGTAATTCCCTTTGTCCATCGGTATGTTACTTGCCCGAGATTCGGTCGTTGGTATCTACATACCTAGTTCAATCTTGTTACCGGCAAGTCTCTTTACTCGTTCCATAATACATCATCCTGCAACTAACTCATTAGTCACTTTGCTTGCAAGGCTTATTATGATGTGCATTACCAAGAGGGCCCAGAGATATCTCTCCGATACTCGAAGTGACAAATCCCAATCTCTGTCTATGCCAACCCAACAAACACCTTCGGAGATACCTGTAGAGCATCTTTATAATCACCCAGTTACGTTGTGATGTTTGATAGCACACAAGGTATTCCTCCGGTATCCGGGAGTTACATAATCTCGTAATCGAAGGAATATGTATTTGACATGAAGTAAGCAATAGCAATAAAACTGAACGATCAATATGCTAAGCTAACGAATGGGTCCTGTCCATCACATCATTCTTCTAACGATGTGATTTCATTATCTAATGACAACTCATGTCCATGGTTAGGAAACCTTAACCATCTTTGATCAACGAGCTAGTCAAGTAGAGGCTCACTAGGGACACAGTGTTTGTCTATGTATTCACACATGTATTTAGGTTTCTGATCAATACAATTCTAGCATGAATAATAAACATTTATCATGAATAAGGAAATATAAATAACAACTTTATTATTTCCTCTAGGGCATATTTCCTTCACAATGTCCCTCCAGCACTAACAAAGAAGCTTGTCCTCGGTCGCCGTGTATGCCTTCGTCCGCCTGCTCTTGTGCTTCGGCTTCGCCCTAGCGGCTTGGTTGGCGAGGTCATCCTCAAACAAAGGCTCCCTGTCGATGTCCAACTCATCCTCTTCCTCGATGTCGTGATGTCTACTACACAACCTGTTCTTGTAGACTCATGTTGGGCCTCCAAGCGCAGAATTTTGTAGGACAATAGCAATTTTCCCTCAAGTGGATGACCTAAGGTTTATCAATCCGTGGGAGGCGTAGGATGAAGATGGTCTCTCTCAAACAACCCTGCAACCAAATAACAAAGAGTCTCTTGTGTCCCCAACACACCAAATACAATGGTAATTTGTATAGGTGCACTAGTTCGGCGAAGAGACAGTGATACAAGCGTAGTAATGATAGTAGATATTGATTTTTGTAATAGGAACAATAAAAAACAGCAAGGTAGCAATTGATAAAAATGGAGCACAAACGGTATTGCAATGCTTGAAAATGAGGCCTATGGTCCGTACTTTCGCTAGTGCAATCTCTCAACAATGCTAATATAATTGGATTATATAACCATCCCACAACGTGCGATGAAGAATCACTCCAAAGTTCCTATCTAGTGGAGAACATAAGACAAAATTATTGGTAGGGTACGAAACCACCTTGAAGCTATTCTTTCCGATTGAGCTATCCAGAGTTCATATTAAAATAACACCAAATTATCCTTTCCGATCGATCTATCCAGAGTTCATACTAAAATAACAACAAGTTTTCCTTTCCGATCGATCTATCAAGAGTTCGTACTAAGATAACACCAAATAATTTTAGATTCATGATACTCAATCCAACACAAATAATCTCAAAGAGTGCCCCAAGATTTCTACCGGACAAACAAAGATGAGAATGTGCATCAACCCCTATGCATAGATTACCCCAATGTCACCTTGGGAATCCGCGAGTTGAGTGCCAAAACGCACATCAAGTGAATCAATATGATGCCCCATTGTCACCATGGGTATTCATAGCAAGACATACATCAAGTGCTCTCAAATTCATAAAGGTATTCAATCCGATAAAACGGAATCTCAAAGGAAAAACTCAATTCATCACAACAAGATAGAGATGGAGAAACACCATATGATCCAACTATATTAACAATGTCCACGATACATCAAGATCATGCCATCTCAAGATCACGAGAGAGAGAGAGAGAGAGAGAGAGAGATAGAGAGAGATTAAACACATAGCTACTGGTACAAACCCTCAGCCCCGAGGGGGGACTACTCCCTCCGCATCATGGTGGCCGCCAGGATGATGAAGATGGCCATCGGTGATGATTCCCCCCTCCGGTAGGGTGCCGGAATGGAGTCTAGATTGGTTTTTCATGGCTACAGAGGCTTGCGGCGGCGGAACTTCTGATCTAGGGTTATTTTTGATGGTTTCTCTATTTATAAGATTTTTCAGCATTGGAATCACGCGAAGATGGGCCTGGAGATGGACACAACCCACCTGGCGCGCCTGGGCCTCCTAGCGCACCCAGGTGTCTTGTGCTCACCTCCTTCACCTTCTGGTCCTCCCACGAAGCTTCTAGTGCCTCTTTTGTTCCAATTTTTTTCAAAAAGTTTCGTTGTATTTGGAGAACTTTTATTTCTACACAAAAAACAACACCACGGTAGTTCTGCTGAAAACGGTGTGAGTCCGGGTTAGTTCCATCCAAATCACACCAAAACAATATAAAATTGTTGTAAACATGGCATGAATACTTCATAATTTATATATATGTTGGAGACATATCAGCATCCCCAAGCTTAATTCCTACTCGTCCTCGAGTAGGTAAATGATAAAATAAATAATTTATGAAGTGTGAATTCTAGCATAGTGCATAAGTTTAATCAATGATAATTTCAATCACTTTCCCTAGCATCATAATATCAACTCTTTCTCATAAAACTCATCATGATAAAGTAGCAATTGAAAGCAGAATTTTTGTTGTGGAATGCTATCTATCATATTCATCATATACCCTTTATTTTGTAGCATTGACATTTGGACTTGAATGATTAAAAGCAATAGTCTATAATTTGACATGAGGACATGAATACTCAAGCATATCAACAAGCAACCATGTTGTCGGTACAACAAACCCCAAGTCTGTTGACCAGACTGTGTCCAGGCACGGGGACAAGACCACAACTCCAGGATCAGATTGAAGCACAAAAGACTAGCCCTTTGGATGATCCGGGATGCGGATCAAGAAGACCAAGAGGAGCCAGAGAAGCAAGACGCGCCAAAGAAAAAGCCTCCCTTGCTGGGAAGGCGATCCTGGTGAGGACAGGGTTTACTCTTTCGAGGCATCCCGGTAGGCCTGCTGGGACTTATGGAGACAGAACCGACCCACCGTACCACCTCATCGCGACCCAAGTCGTCGATCAGTGCGGTGTCAAGCTCTAAGGTGATTAAGTGGCTGCTATCCACCACTTGGCAGCCACTTCCTATAGAAAATGCCTACAAGTGACACCCGTCCTGCGACGTGTCAAGAAAGCAGGCACAAAGCTAGCAAAACAGCCCGGCAGCCCCTACTGGGCAAGCTGTGATGTGATGTTGAGCGGCACATTTAGTGTGCTCTGCCAGCCTGCAGGGTTAGGTATGATAGCACTCTTTGCTATCTGATCAGTGCATAATGACTGATTTGCCACTGTGGTAACACCTTCTATCTGTAAAAGGAGGCCCAAGGCAACCGTAGAAGGGGTTGGATAATTTAGACACCCACATGCTCATACGCGCGTAGCCGCTCTCGCCCTAAGGCAACCCTGCCGGGCAAGCGAGTCGCGTCCACCAGCATTTTTCCCACATCAATCCACCAAAGCAGGAGTAGGGTTTTATGTCTCACGGCGGCCCGAACCTGGGTAAAATCGCCTGTGTGATCTTTGTCGTGTTGTCTCATGTTTTTCCGCTCTTTGTGCAACATGCCATCCCCCGCCGAACCAGAAAGGTGCTCTTGGTCCCATAGGTGGCTGCTACCTCTTGAGCACTGTGTTGGTTTTCCCTTGAAGAGGAAAGGGTGATGCAACAAATTAGCATAAGTATTTCCCTCAGTTTTTGAGAACCAAGGTATCAATCCAGTAGGAGGCCACACACAAGTCCCTCGTACCTACACAAACAAATAAGAACCTCGCAACCAATGCGATAAAGGGGTTGTCAATCCCTTCCCGGTCACTTGCGAGAGTGAGATCTGATAGAGATGATAAAATAATATTTTTGGTATTTTTATGATAAAGGTTAAAAGTAAAGATTGCAAAAAAGGTAATAGAAATAGCTTGTTGAAGGAAGATTAATATGATGGAGAATAGACCCGGGGGCCATAGGTTTCACTAGTGGCTTCTCTCAAGATAGCATAAGTATTACGATGGGTGAACGAATTACTGTCGAGCAATTGATAGAAAAGCGAATAATTATGAGAATATCTAGGCATGATCATGTATATAGGCATCACGTCCGTGACAAGTAGACCGACTCCTGCCTGCATCTACTACTATTACTCCACACATCGACCGCTATCCAGCATGCATCTAGAGTATTAAGTTCATAAGAACAGAGTAATGCATTAGGTAAGATGACATGATGTAGAGGGATAAACTCAAGCAATATGATATAAACCCCATCTGTTTATCCTCGATGGCGACAATACAATACACGTCGTTTCCCTTTCTGTCACTGGGATCGAGCACCGCAAGATTTGAACCCAAAGCTAAGCACTTCTCCCATTGCAAGAAAGATCAATCTAGTAGGCCAAACCAAACTGTAATTCGAAGAGACTTTCAAAGATAACCAATCATGCATAAAATATTTCAGAGAAGAATCAAATATTTTTCATAGATAGACTTGATCATAAACCCACAATTCATCGGATCTCGACAAACACACCGCAAAAGAGTTACATCGAATAGATCTCCAAGAAGACCGAGGAGAACATTGTATTGAGATCCAAAGAGAGAGAAGAAGACATCTAGTTAATAACTATGGACCCGAAGGTCTGAAGTAAACTACTCACACATCATCGGAGGGGCCATGGAGTTGATGTAGAGGCCCTCCGTGATCGATGCCCCCTCCGGCGGAGTTCCAAAAAAGGCCCCAAGATGGGATCTCTTGGGTACAGAAGGTTGCGGCGGTGGAAATAGGGTTTCGTGGTGCTCTTGGATGTTTTCAGGGTATATGAGTATATATAGGAGGAAGAAGTAGGTCGGTTGAGCCACGAGGGGGAGGGCGCGCCCAGGGGGGTAGGCGCGCCCCCTACCTCGTGGACTCCTCGTTTGTTCCTTGACGTCCACTCCAAGTCCTCTGGATCACGTTTGTTCCAAAAATCACGTTCCCGAAGGTTTCATTCCGTTTGGATTCCGTTTGATATTCCTTTTCCGCTAAACACTGAAATAGGCAAAAAGCAACAATTTGCACTGGGCTTTGGGTTAATAGGTTAGTCCCAAAAATAATATAAGTGTAAAATAAAGCCTATTAACATCCAAAACAGATAATTAATAGCATGGAACAATCAAAATTATAGATACGTTGGAGACGTATCAGTGGTCGTGGTTTCCCGCGACATCTTTGGCGCGCCAGGTAGGGGGATCACTTGCGTGAACCCGAAGGCATGAGCAGCGCGCCACCTTCATCGCCATCTTTTCGTCATCAACGGCTCCATCGACCATGGCGCCCAAGAAGAAGCACGGTGCCGCGGCTCACCCGTCCACCTCGAAAGCTCCACCTCCTATGGCCGCCGACGCTGCGGAGAGCGTGGGGGCACAGGAGGATGCAAGCGCTGCGGGAGACGTGGTCAGCGTAGGCGGCATCGCAACCACCACCCCCCCATAGCCGAAGCAGGAGTGGGAGGCACCGGAGGAGAGCAGCGTCAGCAACATCTCGGTGGCCATGCTCCAAGAGGTATGAACGACGGGGTTGTGCCGTCCATACCTCTTCTCCTCACCGAAGGGCACAACCACAGTGGAGGAGCTCGGTCCAGGGCGAATCGCCACCCTTCGGCCATCCCCATTGCGGGCACGGCCGCAGGGCACACGCCTCCCCCGGAGCGGATCGACCCCACCGCTGCGGCCAACGGAGCCGCTGGCCCCCAAGCACCTTCACCGTGTCACCGAGCCATCCAAGTGGTTGGGTCGCAACAGTGGGGATGTATCGCTGCTGCCATGGGTACTGTCAGAAGCCGTCGATGGCACGGTCTACATTGTCATCACGGATGCCAAGCACTGCTACTGAGGCCATGGCACGGGCCTAGCTGATGTTGAGGTTTCCCCCGGTAGCCGATCAGATGCATGAGTGGAGAGCCACCATCCAAAGTCTGATTGGCTTCACCGAGGCTGGGGGCTCACAGTGAGTTGGCCCGCCATGACCTCCCCAAGCAACAACGACAGCCCGCACTGCTGGCCGCACGGAAGGGGGCACCCTCACTGTGCAGTCCCCACTACAGCAGTCAGCGCGGGAGCCGCGAAACTAGGAACCTCACAACGTCTCGATGGCCTCTTCCGACCCTCGAGCATGTCCAGGCCAATGGCAAGCCCCTGAGGATCGATGGCGGGGAGGCGCGCGTATCTCATTAAATGACATCACGACGACCACCGTTTGACCAATGGGGGCGATGGCCCCGGCGTCGATGAGCCAGCGCTCGAGGATGGCGGGTACCTGCCTTTTGAGGTTGGGTGCCCTGCCTTTACTCGTGAGCTACGTCAAGTCCGCTGGCCATCCGCTTGCACGTTCAACCCAGAGATACGCGAGAACTACGATGGGAGGCTGAACCCGACAGAGTTCTTGAGCATCTACACCATCACTATTATTCAAGCTGCCAGGGGAAGAGATGATAAGGTGTTCGCCAACTACTTCCCTTTGGCGCTCAAGTCCAATGTGAGGTCTTGGCTGATGCACTAACTGGAGAACTCCATCTCGTCTTGGGCTGACCTGTGCCATGAGTTCATTGGCGCCTTCACGGGCGGCCATCAAGAACCAGGGCGGCCCAGCGACTTGCAGCTTCTCCAGGAGAAAGAGGGAGAGATTCTACGGAAGTATTTGCAGAGATTCAGTAGAGTCCACAGGTACATTCCAGATATCTGCCCAGCAGTGGTGATAGCATCTTTCTAGTCCAATGTGCGTAACCGCAGGATACGTTCCAAAATCAACGTGCGGTTGCTCAAGACTGTGAAGGAGCTTTACACCTTGGTGGACAAGTGTGCTCGGGTGGAGGAAGGAAGGAAACTTCCCGGAGAGGAGGATTGTGTCAACATCGACCCAGAAGATGATGATATATCCACTAGCCAGAAGAAGAAGAAGAATAAGAAGCGCAACAAGAGGCGCACGGATAAGGCAGTGATGATCGTTGAAGGATCAGGTACTCCTAGTACCAGCAAGAAGGTTAAGGCTGAAGCCCGCAGCAAGGAAGCTGCCGCGTGCGCTGACTGCCGGGCGGCTGCCGCTGCCAAGAAGGCTGGGGAAAGTGATGGGCCGTATTGCAAGATTCATCGGACCAAGGGCCATGATCTACAAGAGTGTCATCAGGTAGAGCGGCTCGTCAAGAGGCAGAGGGCTGAATATGAGAAGCGTGACAAGGAAAAATGTCAGAATGGCGCTGGCGGAAAGGGCCGAGGCGGTGAAGCAAACCGCCCCCGGTAACATATAGTAAAAGTAAATAAGGTGTAGCAAGATGGCCCAATCCTTTTTGTAGCAAAGGACAAGCCTGGACAAACTCTTATATAAAGGAGAACGCTCCCAAGAACACATGGGAATTATCATCAAGCTAGTTTTCATCACGCTCATATGATTCGCGTTCGGTACTTTGATAATTTGATGTGTGGGTGGACCGGTGCTTGGGTACTGTCCTTCCTTGGACAAGCATCCCACTTATGATTAACCCCTATTGCAAGCATCCGCAACTACAACGGAAGTATTAAGGTAAACCTAACCATAGCATGAAACATATGTATCCAAATCGGCCCCTTACGAAGCAACGCATAAACTAGGGTTTAAGCTTCTGTCACTCTAGCAACCCATCATCTACTTATTACTTCCCAATGCCTTCCTTTAGGCCCAAACAATGGTGAAGTGGCATGTAGTCGATGTTCACATGACACCACTAGAGGAAAGACAACATACATCTCATCAAAATATCGAACGAATACCAAATTCACATGACTACTTATAGCAAGACTTCTCCCATGTCCTCAGGAACAAACATAACTACTCACAAATCATATTCATGTTCATAATTAGAGGAGTATTAATATGCATAATGGATCTGAACATATGATCTTCCACTAAGTAAACCAACTAGCATCAACTACAAGGAGTAATCAGCACTACTAGCAACCCACAGGTACCAATCTGAGGTTTTGGGACAAAGATTGGATACAAGAGATGAACTAGGGTTTGAGATGAGAAGGTGCTGGTGAAGATGTTGATGGAGATTGACCCCTTCCCGATGAGAGGATCGTTGGTGATGGTTTCCCCCTCCCGGAGGGAAGTTTCCTCGGCAGAACAGCTCCACCGGAGCCCTAGATTGGTTCCGCCAAGGTTCCGCCTCGTGGCGGCGGAGTTTCGTCCCGAAAGTTTTCTTATGATTTTTTTCTCCATGAAAGACTCCATATAGCCAAAGATGGGTATTAGAGTGCTGCCAGGGGGCCCACGAGGCAGGGGGCGCGCCCAGGGGGTAGGGCGCGCCCCCACCCTCGTGGACGGTGGGTGGCCCCCCTCTAGTACTTCTTTCGCCTAATATTTTTTATATATTCTGAAACATGCTCCCGTGTAGTTTCAGGACTTTTGGAGATGTGCAGAATAGGTCTCTAATATTTGCTCCTTTTCCAGCCCAGAATTCCAGCTGCCGGCATTCCCCCTCTTCATGTAAACCTTGTAAAATAAGAGAGAATGGGCATAAGTATTGTGATATAATGTGTAATAACAGCCCATAATGCAATAAATATTGATATGAAAGCATGATGCAAAATGGAGGCATCAACTCCCCCAAGCTTAGACCTCGCTTGTCCTCAAGCGAAAGCCGAAATCGAAAAATATGCCCACATGCTTAGAGATAGAGGTGTCGGTAAAATAAAATACGGACATGAGGGCATCATGAGCATTATTATAACAGCAACGTATATATATTGTCATATGATCTCTTATGCTAAAGTAAAAATTCAATCACAATTTCAAGTATGAATCAGAAACTTCATTGAGAACCAACAAACTATAATCTCAGACATTGAAGCAATTGCAATTTATCATAACATAGGGAAGATTCAATATAAGAGCTTTTCAGCAAGTCCACATACTCAACTATCCTTTAGTCTTTCACAATTGCTAACACTCATGCGAATTTATGGTTATGAAGTTTTAATCGGACACAGAGAAAGATAGGGGCTTATAGTTTTGCCTCCCAACCTTTTACCTCAAGGGTAATGTCAACAATAATAGTTCATGAAAACTCACATCCAATTAGCTATATATATCAGAATCTTTCCAACACATTGTGCTTGCCAAAGGATAAAATGTAAAAAGGAAAGGTGAAGATCACCGTGACTCTTTGCATGAATTATAAGACAAGAATAAAAGATAGGCCCTTCGCAGAGGGAAGCAGAGGTTGTCATGTGCTTTTATGGTTGGATGCACAAAATCTTAATGCAAAAGAACGTCACTTTATATTGCCACTTGTGACATGGACCTTTATTATGCAGTCCGTCACTTTTATTTCTTTCACATCACAAGAACGTATAAAGCTTATTTTCTCCACACTAATAAGTCATACATATTTAGAGAGCAATTTTTATTGCTTGCAACGATGACAACTTACTTGAAGGATCTTACTCAATCCATAGGTAGATATGGTGGACTCTCATGGCAAACTGGGTTTAAGGATATTTGGAAGCACAAGTAGTATCTCTACTTGGTGAAAAGAAATTGGCTAGCATTAGAGGGAAAGGCAAGCTCAACATGTTGGATGATCCATGCCAATATAATTTATTTCACATGTAAGAAGACATAACCCATTACGTTGTCTTCCTTGTCCAATGTCAACTCTTTAGCATGTCATATTTTAATGAGTGCTCACAATCATAAAAGATGTCCAAGATAGTATATTTATATGTGAAAACCTCCCTTTCTTTATTACTTCCTATTAATTGCAATGATGACCAAAACTATGCTTGTCAACCCTCAACAATTTTTATTCATCATACTCTTTATATGTGAAGTCATTACTCTCCATAAGATCCATATGATCTCTTTATTTCTTTTTATTCTTTCTCTTTTATTTTATTCCCTCAAGATCATAGCAAGATAATCAAGCCCTTGACTCAACACTAATCTTTATTATATAGCTCACGAACTCGATTACATAGAAGGATCATAAAGCAAAACTCAAAACTAGATCATACTAAAACTTTTATTCTACTAGATCAAGATATTACCAAAAGGATCGAACTAAGCAAAACGGTAAAGATAAAAGTGTGATGGGGATACGATACCGGGGCACTCCCCCAAGCTTGGAAGTTGCCAAGGGGAGTGCCCATACCCATGTGTTTATGTCTCCTTCCTCGGAGGTGGCGATGATGGAGTTGTTGATGGCATGTGCTTCTTCCTCAATTTGCGCTTGAGGATAGAATTTTGCTCCCTTAGGTCACTGATCTCCCACTCAAGGCATAATACCTTTTTGCATAGTTCTTGTTTGTTCTCCTGTAAGAGGAGAAAAGGGATAAACTCGATATTAGGTTTCTTTGCTCTATCGGGAAGGCTTGACTTTTTGAACTCCACATGCATGTCCCCAGGTTGAGGTAATGGGACGTCATCTTCGTTTGTGCTCGTCTCCTCCTTTCCCTTAGGCTCATAGTCTTCTTCTTACTCCATGGTCCAACCACAATGCTCCAAGTCCCCGTAGACCTTATGATCTGCAAGGTAATCAGCCACATAGCTTTCTCCCTCTGAATCCTGGGATGACATATTGCTCAAATCTGTAGCAGGAACAGCTCTAAACAAAGCCAGGAGATATTTGGGTGATATGGTGGTCAAAACCTTCGGGAGATTATATAGTGAATTTTTACCGACCAAAAGAAGTATTGTGCAAGAAAACGGAGTCCGGAGAGCGCACGAGGTGCCCACGAGGCAGGGGGCGCGCCCAAGGGGGTAGGGCGTGCCCTCCACCCTCGTGGAAGCCTCGTGTCCTTTCCGGACTACTTCTTATTTTCATATTTTCTTAAATATTCCAAAACAGAGAAAAAATGTCATTAGAACTATTTTGGAGTCGGTTTACTTACCGTACCACATACCTATTCCTTTTCGGAGTCTAAAACATTCTGGAAAGTGTCCCTTATGTATTCCTCCTGGGTTACGGTTTCAATAACATTGGTTTCAACATTTATGGGATTACCTAAGATATAATGTTTGATTCTTTGACCGTTCACCACACTCGGATTTCTGCCTTCGAAGTTGTTGATTTTTATGGCACCGGAACGATAGACCTCCTCGATGACGTAAGGGCCTTCCCATTTAGAGAGGAGTTTGCCTGCAAAAAATCTTAAACAAGAGTTGTATAACAATACATAATCACCAACATTAAACTCACGTTTCTGTATCCTTTTATCATGCCATCTTTTAACTTTTTCTTTAAATAGTTTGGCATTTTCATAAGCCTGGGTTCTCCATTCATTAAGTGAGCTAATGTCAAAAAGCCTCTTCTCACCGGCAAGTTTGAAATCATAATTAAGCTCTTTAATGGCTCAATATGCCTTATGTTCTAGTTCAAGAGGTAAATGACATGCTTTACCATAAACCATCTTATACGGAGACATACCCATAGGATTCTTATATGCAGTTCTATAAGCCCATAATGCATCATCAAGTTTATTGGACCAATTCTTTCTAGATCTATTAACAGTCTTTTGCAAAATTAATTTAAGCTCTCTATTGCTCAGTTCTACTTGACCACTAGACTATGGGTGGTATGGAGATGCAATTTTATGATTAACATCATACTTAGCAAGCATTTTACGAAAGGCACCATGAATAAAATGTGAACCACCATCAGTCATTAAATATCTAGGGACTCCAAACCTCGAAAAAAATAACTTCTTTAAGCATCTTAATAGAGGTGTTATGATCATCACTACTAGTTGGAATAGATTCTACCCACTTACGTAATCAATAGCAACTAAAATATGTGTATTCCCATTAGAGGAAGGAAACTGTCCCATATAATCAAAGCCCCAAACATCAAATGGTTCAATAACAAGTGAATAATTCATAGGCATTTCTTGATGTCTACTAATAGTACTAATTCTTTGACATTCATCACAGGACAAGACAAACTTACGGGCATCCTTGAAGAGAGTAGGCCAATAAAAACCGGATTGCAATACCTTATGTGCAGCTTTGTCTCCAGCATGGTGTCCTCCATAAGCCTCGGAGTGACACTTGCGTAGGATTTGTTCCTGTTCATGCTCAGGTACACAACGTCTAATAACACCATCTACTCCTTCTTTATAAAGGTGTTGGTCATCCCAAAAGTAATGCCTTAAATCATAGAAGAACTTTTTCTTTTGTTGGTATGTGAAACTAGGTGGTATAAACTTAGCAAAAATATAATTAGCATAGTCAGCATACCATGGAGCAGTACGAGAAGAATTTATGATAGCTAATTGTTCATCAGGAAAGCTATCATCAATAGGTAGTGGGTCATCAAGAACATTCTCTAACCTAGACAAGTTGTCTGCAACGGGGTTCTCAGCTCCCTTTCTATCAATAATATGCAAATCAAATTCTTGAAGCAAGAGAACCCATCTAATAAGTCTAGGTTTAGCATCTTTCTTTTCCATAAGATATTTAATAGCAGCATGATCAGTGTGAACAGTTACTTTAGAATCAACAATGCAAGGTCTAAACTTATCACAAGCAAATACAACTGCTAAAAATTCCTTTTCAGTAGTAGCATAGTTTCTCTGGGCACTGTTTAGAGTTTTACTAGCATATTGAATAACATTTAAGTTCTTATCAACTCTTTGTCCTAGAACAACCCCTACAGCATAATCACTAGCATCACACATAATTTCAAATGGTAAATTCCAATCAGGAGGCTGAACAATAGGTGCAGAAACCAAAGCTTTCTTAAGTATTTCAAATGCTTCTACACAGTCATCATCAAACACAAAAGGAACATCTTTTTGTAAGAGATTAGTCAGAGGCCGAGAAATTTTAGAGAAGTCCTTCATGAACCTCCTATAAAAACTGGCATGACCAAGGAAGCTTCTTATACCTTTAATGTCCTTAGGACACGACATCTTTTCAATAGCATCAACCTTAGATTTATCAACTTCAATACCTCTTTCAGAAATTTTAGGCCCCAAGACAATACCTTCATTAACCATAAAGTGGCACTTCTCCCAATTCAAGACAAGATTAGTTTCTTCACATCTCTGCAAAACTCGATCAAGGTTGCTTAAGCAATCATCAAAAGAAGTTCCGTAAACGGAGAAATCATCCATGAAAATCTCAACAATCTTTTCACAAAAGTCAGAGAATATAGCAGTCATATATCTTTGAAAAGTAGCCGGTGCATTGCATAAACCAAAAGGGCATACGTCTATAAGCACAGGTACCGAAAGGGCAAGTAAAAGTTTTCTTTTCTTGATCCTCTTTTGACACCGGTATTTGAGAGAAACCAGAATAACCATCTAGAAAGCAAAAGTGAGTATGTTTGGATAATCTTTCTAGCATTTGATCAATAAAAGGTAAATGGTAATGATCCTTTTTAGTAGCTTTATTTAATTTGCGAAAATCAATTACCATTCTATAACCTGTAACAATTCTTTGTGGGATCAGTTCATCTTTATCCTTAGGAACTATAGTGATACCTCCCTTCTTAGGGATACAATGGACATGACTTACCCACTAACTATCAGCAACGGGATAAATTATACCTGCCTTCAGAAGCTTTAGTATTTCTTTCCTTACCACTTCTTTCATCTTAGGATCTAACCGTCGTTGGTGATCAACAACCGGTTTCGCGTCTTTCTCCAATTTTATTTTGTGCTGGCAGAGAGTGGGACTAATGCCCTTAAGATCATCAAGAGTATATCCAATAGCAGCACGGTGCTTCTTCAGAGTTTTCAATAATTTCTTTTCTTCATGCTCTGAAAGGTTAGCACTAATAATAACAGGATATATCTCTTTCTCATCAAGATAAGCATATTTAAGAGTATCAGGTAAAGGTTTAAGCTCAAACACGGGATCACCCTCGGGTGAAGGAGGATCCCCTAGAATTTCAACATGCAAGTTATGTTTCGAAATAGGTCCCTGTTTAAAGAATACTTCATCTAATTCCCTTCTTTCATTCATAAACATATCATTTTCATGGTCTAGCAAATATTGTTCTAAAGGATCAGTAGGAGGCACAACAATAGAAGCAAGACCAATAATTTCATCTTTACTAGGCAATTCTTTATCATGGAGTTGTCTACGAAACTTAGCAAAATTAAATTCATGAGACATATCCCCTAAACCAACAGATACAATATCCTTATTGCAATATATCTTAGCATTAACAGTATTCAAGAAGGTTCTACCAAATATAATGGGAACAAAGTCATCTTGTGGGGAACCAGGAACAAGAAAATTAGCAGGATATTTGACTTTCCCACACAAGACTTGAACATCTCTAACAATCCCAACTGGTGAAATAGTGTCTCCATTGGCAAGCTTAATTGTAACATCAATTTCTTCTAACTCAGCAGGTGCAATATCATGCATAATTTCTTTGTATAAGGAATGAGGTATTGCAGCACTAGCACCTATATCACATAAGCCATGATATTAATGATCTCCTATTTTAACAGAAATAATAGGCATGCCTACAACAGGTCTATGTTTGCTTTTAGTATCGGGTCTAGCAATTCTAGCAGCTTCATCATAGAAGTAAATAACATGCCCATCAATATTATCGGCCAAGAGATCTTTAACCATAGCAACACTAGGTTCAACTTTAATTTGCTTAGAGGGAGTAGTTGTTCTAGTATTACTCTTACAAACCACAGTTGAAGCTTTAGCATGATCCTTTATTCTAACAGGGAAAGGTGGTTTCTCAATATAAGCAGTAGGAACAACATGATCATTATAAGTGATAGTTTTTTCTTCAACTTTAATAGGTGCAACTACTTTTACTTCAATGGGAGGATTATATTTAAACCACTTCTCCTTAGGGAGATCAACATGAGTAGCAAAGGATTCACAGAAAGAAGCTGCTATCTCAGAGTCAAGTCCATATTTAGTGCTAAATTCACGGAAAGCATCGGTATCCATAAAATATTTAGCACAATCAAACTTAGGTGTTATACCTGACTCCTTACCTTCGTCGAGGTCCCAATATTCAGAGTTGCGTTTAATTCTTTCCAATAAATCCCATTTGAATTCAATAGTCTTCATCATAAAAGATCCAGTACAAGAAGTATCCAGCATGGAGCGATTACTAAGAGAAAGCCGAGCATAAAATTTTTGAATCATCATTTCTCTTGAGAGCTCATGATTGGGGCATGAATATAACATTGACTTAAGCCTCCCCCAAGCTTGAGCGACGCTTTCTCCTTCAAGAGGCCAAAAATTATATATATAATTACGATCACGATGAACAAGATGCATAGGATAAAACTTCTGATGAAATTCCAATTTCAATCGGTTGTAGTTCCATGATCCCATATCATCACATAGCCTAGACCATGTCAATGCCTCTCCCTTCAAAGATAAAGGGAAGACCTTCTTCTTGATAACATCGTCGGGCATACCTACAATCTTAAATAATCCACAAACTTCATCCACATAGATTAGGTGCAAATCGGGATGCAATGTTCCATCTCCTGTAAAAGGATTAGCTAGCAGTTTCTCTATCATACCCGAAGGAATTTCAAAGTAAACATTTTTAGTAGGTTCAGTAGGTTGAGGAGCAACTCTTTTCTCTACTGGTCGGGGTTAAGATACCCCGAACAAGCCCATCAAAGGATTATGTTCCATAGTAACAAGTGACAGTAAATTTCAGCACACTATATAAATTTTTCCTTAACAAATTCCACCTACCAAAGGCGCTTCACTCCCCGGAAACGGCGCCAGAAAAGATTCTTGATGACCCACAAGTGTAGGGGATCTATCGTAGCCTTTTCGATAAGTAAGAGTGTTGAACCCAACGAGGAGCAGAAGGAAATGATAAGCGGTTTTCAGCAAGGTATTCTCTGTAAGCATTGAAATTATCGGTAACATATAGTTTTGTGATAAGGTAATTGGTAACGGGTAACAAATAGTAAAAGTAAATAAGGTGCAGCAAGATGGCCCAATCCTTTTTTTTAGCAAAGAACAAGCCTGGACAAACTCTTATATAAAGGAAAGCGCTCCCGAGGACACATGGGTATCGTCAAGCTAGTTTTCATCACGCTCATATGATTCGCTTTCGGTACTTTGATAATTTGATATGTGGGTGGACCGGTGCTTGGGTACTGTCCTTCCTTGGACAATCATCCCACTTATGATTAACCCCTATTGCAAGCATCTGCAACTACAACAGAAGTATTAAGGTAAACCTAACCATAGCATTAAACATATGGATCCAAATCAGCCCCTTACGAAGCAACGCATAAACTAGGGTTTAAGCTTCTGTCACTCTAGCAACCCATCATCTACTTATTACTTACCAATGCCTTCCTCTAGTACCAAACAATGGTGAAGTGGCATGTAGTCGATGTTCACATGACACCACTAGAGGAAAGACAACATACATCTCATCAAAATATCGAACGAATACCAAATTCACATGACTACTTATAGCAAGACTTCTCCCTTGTCCTCAGGAACAAATGTAACTACTCACAAATCATATTCATGTTCATAATCAGAGGAGTATTAATATGCACAATGGATCTGAACATATGATCTTCCACCAAGTAAACCAACTAGCATCAACTACAAGGAGTAATCAACACTACTAGCAACCCACAGGTACCAATCTGAGGTTTTGGGACAAAGATTGGATACAAGAGATGAACTAGGGTTTGAGATGAGATGGTGCTGGTGAAGATGTTGATGGAGATTGACCCCCTCCCAATGAGAGGATCGTTGGTGATGATTTCCCCCTCCCGGAGGGAAGTTTCCCCGGCAGAACAGCTCCGCCGGAGCCCTAGATTGGTTCCGCCAAGGTTCCGCCTCGTGGCAGCGGAGTTTCGTCCCGAAAGCTTGCTTATGATTTTTTCTCCATGAAAGAGTCCATATAGCCAAAGATAGGCATTAGAGGGTTGCCAGGGGGGCCACGAGGCAGGGGGCGTGCCTAGGGGGGTAGGGCGCGCCCCCACCCTCGTGGACGATGGGTGGCCCCCCTCTGGTACTTCTTTCGCCCAATATTTTTTATATATTCTGAAACGTGCTCTCGTGAAGTTTCATGACTTTTGGAGATGTGCAAAATAGATCTCTAATATTTGCTTCTTTTCCAGCCCAGAGTTCCAGCTGCCGGCATTCCCCCTCTTCATGTAAACCTTGTAAAATAAGAGAGAATGGGCATAAGTATTGTGATATAATGTGTAATAACATCCCATAATACAATAAATATTGATATGAAAGCATGATGTAAAATGGACGTATCACCCGGCAAGGCCTTTCGGAACCAAGGAAAACCCGCCAGGGGCCGTGAGAAGGAAGTTTGCCTTGATGAGAGTGATGGAGGGGATGAAGAGGAAACCAGCGAGCAGGAATTCCAGAAGGCCAATGACGCCCTGTGCATCGACGGGGGTGCATCTTTGCACTCCTCTCACCGCTAGCTCAAGCAGTGGGCATGTGAGGTTAATGCCGTGGAGCCAGCGGCAGAGTTTCGGAAGCCCCTCAAATGGTCACGCACGCCCATCATCTTTGACGAAGAGGACCATCCTGAATGCAGCACTGTGGTAGGGTGCTTGCGATTGTTGGTCTCTCCAACAATTCGCAACCTCAAGGTCCCAAAGATGTTGGTCGACAGCGGGGCCGAGTTGAATCTGATTTCCCCAAAGGTGATTAGCAAGCTTCAGATAGCAGAGGAGGAACTAAAGGTCATGGGCACGTTTCAAGGAATTAATCCCGGCAGGATCCGTCCCAAGGGAAAGATCACGTTGCTAGTGACATTTGGGGGAGAATTGAACTACCGAACTGAGAAGGTTGTGTTAGACGTGGTTGACCTCCCCCTGCCATACAATGGGATCCTTGGGTGCCCAGCTTTGGCAAAGTTCATGGCAGCATCTCACTATGCCTACAACATCTTGAAGATGCCAGGGCCAGTGGGAGTCATTGCCATTCCATCAAATGAGAAATACACGATCATTTGCATGGACAAGATGTACCAGGATGCAGTCGCGGCTGAGGCTGCGGCAACGACAATTCTCGCCAAGGAAAGCAAAGGAAAGAAGAAGGATAGAAGGGACACCAGCAAGGAATCCGGGAAGTGTACCTCTCCAGAGTGCGCTGCGCATGTCGATGACTTGCCGGAGAGTTCCAACAGCAAGAGATCCAAGGTTGCTGCACCGCAAGTGAAGAAAGTCCCAGCAGGGCTGGCTAGCATTGATGGTACCTTCACTATCAGCGCTGCCCTTGATGACAAATAGGAAAGCGCGCTCTTTGCCTTCCTATGGGCGAATATTGATGTGTTTGCCTCGCAACCATCTAATATCCCCGGTGTTCTCAGGGAGTTAATCGAGCACCACCTTGCTGTCTGCCCACATGCCCGACCTGTCAAGCAGAAAGTTCGGAAGCAGGCCTTGGAGAGGTAGCAGTTCATTGTAGAGGAGATTAAGAAGCTTGAGGCAGTTTGTTTGGTCATAGGAGTGCTACATCCAACATGGTTAGCAAACCCAGTGGTCATTCACAAGGCTAACGGGAAACAGAGGCTTTGCATAGATTTCACAGATCTCAACAAAGCTTGCCCGAAGGACCCATTTCCCTTGCCGTGCATCGACCAGATCGTAGACTCCACTTCAGGATGTGATTTGCTCTCCTTTATAGATGCATACTCTGGATATCATCAGATCTTCATGTCCAAGGAAGACGAAGAGGAGACCTCGTTCATCACCCCATGTGTTACGTAATGCTTTCTCCGCATGCCATTCGGATTAAAGAGTGTCAGGTCCACTTTCGCAAGAGCAGTCCAGATTGGTTTTGAGCCACAGTTGCAGAGAAGCATTGAGGCTTATATGGATGATATTGTGGTGAAAACCAAGGACAAGGTAACCCTCATCCAGGATTTGGAGGAAACATTTGCTAATCTGCGCAAGATCAACTTGAAGCTAAATCCGGAGAAATGTGTGTTTGGTGTCCCCTCCGGCAAGCTACTTGGGTTCTTCGTATCCCATTGTGGGATCGAAGCCAGCCCCGACAAGATCAAGGCCATCGAGCAGATCCAAGCACCTAGAACAGTCAAAGATGTGAGGCGCTTGACAGTATGCGTTGTCGCACTTAGCAGATTCATCTCAAAGTCTGCCGAGTGCGCCTTGCTATTCTTCAAGATCTTGAAGAAGGCAGGACCTATGAAGTGGACCCCAGAAGCAGACACAGCTTTGCCAGATTTGAAGGCCTACTTGTCCTTTGTGCCTACTTTGGTTGCCCCCAGACCACAAGAACCATTGCTGCTGTACTTGGCGGCGACTAATCAAGTGGTTAGTGCAGCCTTGGGGGCACAACAGGAAGTAGAGGAAACAGAGAGTGAACAAAGCCTGGCAGGACCAGAAGAGGATCAAGGTAAAGAAGAGCACGGCAGCAACGGCAACCCCAAGGACGCGACAAGGAAGAAAGTGGTGCAGCATCCAGTGTACTTCGTTAGCTCCCTGTTGCAGGGGCTAGGTTAAGGTACTCTGGCGTGCAAAAGTAGATTTTTTGCCTCATCATGGCCTCAAGGAAACTGCACCACTACTTCCAAGCCCATGAGATTATGGTTGCCACTCGCTTTCCGTTGCAAAGGATACTCCAAACCCTAAGGCTACTGGCAGAATAGTGGAGTGGGCTTTGGAGTTGTCCAGCTTTGGCCTAAAGTTTGAGAGCACCTCAACCATTCAGAGCAGGGCATTGGCAGAGTTTATTGCAGAATGGACGCCAACCCCTAACAAAGAAATGTTGGAGACAGTTATCCCCAGTAAGGAAGCGCCCCAAGAATGGATCATGTATTTTGATGGCGCCTTTTCTCTACAAGGTGCAGGGGCTGGCGTGCTTCTCGTTGCCTCCTCTAGGGAGCACTTGAAGTACATCGTCCAAATGTACTTTGCCCAGGAGGAGGCAACCAACAATACAACAGAGTATGAAGGGCTCCTTGCCAGGATCAGGATTGCCGTAGAATTGGGAATAAAGAAGCTGGTCATTCAAGGAGATTCACAGCTTTTGGTGAGACAAGTCAACAAGGATTACCAAAGTCCATTGATGGAGGCATACGTTGACGAAGTGAGGAGATTGGAGGAGCGCTTTGACGGATTGCAAACAGAGCACGTACCCCGTGCGAAAAACAGCATAGCTGATCATGTGTCAAAGTGTGCTATGCAAAAGCTTCCTTTGGAACCAGGAACTTTTGTTCTCCACCTTACTCAACCCTCTGTATCCCCGACAACAATGGCCAGAAAAAGGAGGAAGTTGGACTCCGGTAAGCCTCTCCTGGTAGAGCCTCCCTGGGCTCCTGGTAGGGACCCCGTCGGAAACAACTCCTCATCACTTGTCAGACCGCACTCTCTAGCCGGGCCAATGGTCCCCGCAAACGAGAAGTGCGCTCCCACAGATGAGGAGGTGCCGCTAGTCCTTGTTGCCGAGCCTCAGACTCCAACTTGGGCAAGGCACATAGTCCATTACCTCCAAACTGGAGAACTTCCCGATGAGCAAGATGAAGCTAAAAGAGTAGCCCTTAGGGCCAGTATGTATCAGTTTGTCGATGACATTGTATACAGAAGGATGCCCAATGGTGTGAAATTGAAGTGCATCTGCTGGGAAGAGGGAAAGGAATTGCTGGCAGAGATAGACAAAGGCATGTGCGGCTCCCATGTTGGATCAAGGGCATTAGTTGGGAAAGCATTCCAGAAAGGATTGTATTCGCCCACAACCCTCCAAGATGCGGTCGAGCTAGTCACCAAGTGTGAAGCATGCCAGTTCCATTCCAAGAACATCCACCTACCTTCCCAAGCTCTTTAGACAATCCCTTTGTCATGGCCGTTTTCGGTCTGGGGGCTCGATATCCTCTGCCCTTTCCCTTGAGCTGCCGGGGGCTTTGAATTCTTGTTCGTTGCTATCGACATGTTTACAAAGTGGCCAGAAGTAGCTTCCGTGAGAAAGGTGACTACTCAGTCAGCTATCAAGTTCTTGAAAGGACTGGTGTGCTGCTTCGGAGTCCCTGCAAGGATCATTACTAACAACGACACCTAGTTTACGAGCCGCGCCTTCATGCAATATGTTCATGCCCTCGGAAGCAAGATCTCATTTGCCTCTATGGCACATCCCAGAAGCAATGGACAAGCCGAGAGGGCGAACGCTGAAGTGCTGCAAGGACTCAAGACAAGAACATTTGATATGCTGTAGAAGCACGGCAGGCGATGGATCAATGAGCTGCCAGTAGTCCTCTGGTCCCTCAGAATGACACCAAATCGGGCTACCGGGCAGACTCCCTTCTCCCTAGTTGAGGGAGTCCTGGATTAGGGGATGTTCGGGTAGCCGGACTATACCTTCAGCCGGACTCCAGGACTATGAAGATACAAGATTGAATACTTCGTCCCGTGTCCGGATGGGACTTTCCTTGGCGTGGGAGGCAAGCTTGGCGATGCGGATATTGAAGATCTCCTACCATTGTAACCGACTTTATGTAACCCTAACCCTATCCGGTGTCTATATAAACCGGAGGGTTGTAGTCCGTAGGCAATCAACCCCATATACAACAATCATACCATAGGCTAGCTTCTAGGGTTTAGCCTCCTTGATCTCGTGGTAGATCTACTCTTGTACTACCCATATCATCAATATTAATCAAGCAGGACGTAGGGTTTTACCTCCATCAAGAGGGCCCGAACCTGGGTAAAACATCGTGTTCCCTGCCTCCTGTTACCATTCAGCCTAGACGCACAGTTCGGGACCCACTACCCGAGATCCGCCGGTTTTGACACCGACATTGGTGCTTTCATTGAGAGTTCCTCTGTGTCGTCGCCTTTAGGCTCGATGGCTCCTTTGATCATCAACAACGATACGGTCCAGGGTGAGGCTTTTCTCCCCGGACAGATCTTCATCTTCGGCGGCTTCACTCTGCGGGCCAATTCGCTCGGCCACCTGGAGCAGATCGAAAGCTACGCCCCTGGCCATCAAGTCAGGTTTGGAAGCTTAAACTACACGGCTGACATCCGCAGAGACTTGATCTTCAACGGGTTCGAGCCACGGCCAAGCGCGCCGCACTATCTCGAGGGGCATGATCTAGCTCTGCCTGCGGACAGTGTCCTGGAGGCCGCACACGCCTCGGTTCCGACCCCTAGCTCGGAGCCTATTACGCCAATCGAGGATGAGCGGTTGGATGTCACCTCGGGGGCTGCGATCCCAAAAGCGATCGAGCCGAACGCTAGCCCCGCACTCTGCACGACCCATGACTTCGAGGATCCGGACTCCTCCCCGGACTCCGAACCCCCCGCGCCCCTGCCAATCGAATCCGACTGGGCGCCGATAATGGAGTTCACCGCCGCAGACATCTTTCAGCATTCGCCCTTTGGCGACATCTTGAATTCTCTTAAGTCTCTCTCTTTATCAGGAGAGCCCTGGCCGGACTACGGTTAGCGAAGGTGGGATACGGACGATGAGGAAATTCAAAGCCCACCCACCACCCACTTTGTAGCCACTGTCGACGATCTAACCGACATGCTTGACTTCAGCTCCGAAGACATCGACGGCATAGACGACGATGTAGGAGACGAACAGGAACCAGCACCTGTAGGGCGCTGGAAGGCCACCTCGTCATATGACATATATATGGTGGATACTCCAAAAGATGGAGACGGCGATGGAACAGTGGGGGATGACGCCCCCAAGAAACAGCCAAAGTGCCAGCGTCAGCGGCGCCGCTCTAAATCCCGCCAAAGTAAAAATGGTGATTCCGGCACGGGAGATAATACTACCCTGGATAGCGCCGAAGAACACCCACCTCAGCAAGATTTGGCACAGGAAGATGGAGAAGCCAGCCCTCATGAGAGAGCGGCAGACCGAGAGGTCGAGGATGATAACTATACGCCTCCCTCTGAAGACGAGGCAAGCCTCAATGACGACGAATTCGTCATACCATCAGACCCCGCCGAACAAGAGCGTTTTAAACGCAGGCTTTTAGCCACGGCAAGCAGCCTCAAGAAAAAGCAGCAACAGCTTAGAGCTGCCCAAGATTTGCTAGCTGACAGATGGACTAAAGACCTTGCGGCCGAAGAGTATGAAGTCGAACGCCCCTCCAAGAGTTACCCGAAGCGCAGGCCGCTACCCCGATAAGAGGAGGAAGCACCTACATCACCAGCGCATGACATGGCAGATCGGCCACCTCGCAGCCGCGACAGAGAGGCCTCTCAGCCCTCCACCCAAGCCATGCCCCGACGCTGCTCAACTAAGGCACGGGAAAATGCACCCGACCTACGAGACATACTGGAGGATAAGGCAAGACAAACAAGATCGATCTACGGATCGCGCAGGCGCCCTACGACATGTGACAATGATCTTCACGCCGGATACAACAAATCCGGCCGGGCCGAACACAACAGACATAGCTCTTCCGAGCTGCGTCGTGATATAGCCCAGTACAGAGGCGCCACACACCCGCTATGCTTCATGAATGAAGTAATGGATCATAAAATCCCAGAGGGTTTCAAACCCGTAAACATCGAATCATACGATGGCACAACAGATCCGGCGGTATGGATCGAGGATTATCTCCTTCACATCCACATGGCACGCGGCGATGATCTACACGCCATCAAATACCTCCTGCTCAAACTTAAAGGACCGGCCCGGCATTGGCTTAACAGCTTGCCAGCAGACTCAATCGGTTCTTGGGAGAACCTGGAAGCCGCATTCCTCGACAAGTTCCAGGGCACTTACGTGCGACCGCCGGATGCCGACGACTTAAGCCACATAATTCAGCAGCCAGAGGAATCGGCCAGACAATTCTGGACACGGTTCCTAACAAAGAAAAACCAGATAGTCGACTGTCTGGACGCAGAGGCCCTAGCAACCTTCAAGCATAACATCCGCGACGAGTGGCTTGCCTGGCACCTGGGACAGGAAAAGCCGAAATCCATGGCAGCCCTCACGACACTCATGACCCGCTTTTGCGCGGGAGAAGACAGCTGGCTAGCTCACAGTAACAACTTATCAAAGAACCCTGGTAATTCGGATACCAAGGACAAAAGTGGCAGGACACGTCGAAATAAGCAAAAACGCCGCGTTAACAGTGACAGCAATGAAGACACGGCAGTCAACGCCGGATTCAAAGGCTATAAATCCGGTCAGCGGAAAAAGCCATTCGAAAAGAATACTCAGGGCCCATCCAGTTTGGATCGAATACTCGATCGCTTGTGCCAGATACATGGCACCCCCGAAAGGCCAGCTAATCACACTAACATGGATTGTTGGGTGTTCAAGCAGGCAGGCAAGTTAAGGGCCGAAAACAGAGACAAGGGGCTGCACAGCGATGACGAGGAGCCCAAGCCGCCAAACAACAATGGACAGAAGGGCTTTCCCCCACAAGTGTGGATGGTGAACATGATATACGCAACCCACATTCCCAAGCGGGAGCGGAAGCGTGCGCTACGGGACGTATACGTGATAGAGCCAGTCGCCCCAAATTTCAACCCATGGTCCTCCTGCCCGATCACTTTTGATCGAAGGGACCATCCCACTAGCATCCGTCATGGCGGCTTCGCCGCATTGGTTCTCGACCCAATCATCGACGGATTTCATCTCACAAGAGTCCTCATGGACGGCGGCAGTAGCCTGAACCTGCTTTATCAGGATACAGTGCAGAAAATGGGCATAGATCCCTCAAGGAGTAAGCCCACAAGAACGACCTTTAAAGGCGTTATACCAGGTGTAGAAGCCAACTGTACAGGCTCAGTAACACTTGACGTGGTCTTCGGATCCCCGGACAATTTCTGAAGCGAAGTGTTAATCTTCGATATAGTCCCGTTTCGCAGTGGCTATCATGCCCTGCTCGGACGAACCGCATTTGCAAAGTTCAATGCGGTGCCGCATTACGCATATCTCAAGCTCAAGATGCCAGGCCCTCGAGGAGTAATTACGGTCAACGGAAACACCGAATGCTCCCTCCGTACGGAGGAGCACACGGCGGCTCTTGTAGCAGAGGTACAAAGTAGCCTTCTCAGGCAATTCTCCAGTCCGGCCATCAAAAAGCCAGACACTGCCAAGCATGCCCGGAGTAACCCACAGCAGGACCGCCTGGCACACTCTGAGCAAGCGTAGCAATGCTGCCCCAACCCCAGCTCTCGCGACATAGCGAAACCAGTACCTCACGTACATAACTACGCCCTTGAAATACCTTGGGCACAGGGGAAGGGGCACAATAACGGCACGCCCAAAATACGGCTTAAAACGTACTAGGGGCTGCCGGATTCTTTTTTTAATTTTTTCCTACTTTCAGGACTCCATACTTCGGACGACCTGTTCGGCAATTCGACTGCCGCACAAACGATGCAAGGTCCAGGGAAGCAGACAAACCATGCCGCATTATGGAACTCCCAGGTGGTCTCTGTTACGAGCGGTATACCTGTTTTAAATACAATTCCGCGGCCTGCCCCTGGTCAGGACATACTAACTAGTCCAATATCTTTTGCTTACCGCACTATTTGTATCGTTCGGCTCTGATAAATAGCCTCTCTATAACAATGCATAGCCTTTGTCTATTTTCTGCATTACTCTCTTTTATATATGTTCATTAATGACATGTTGCACCCGTACACGGTGGTACGGCAAATACGCCAGGGGCTTCAGTACCCTTCAATATGGCGTGAGAAGTCCGTACACTTTCACAAGTGCGGCATCCCGAACTTATAGCACTATATGCATCGGCTCCGAATCATGATTTGGGTCAATAGTTGGGTTTGCCCGGCTCCTATGTTTTGGTGCCTTACGTTCCGCTATATCGGCTAAGGTAGCACTAGGAGAACCAGTGCGATTGTGCCCCGGTTGAGCTGGGTTAAGCACCTCAGTAGAGAAAGCTAAAACTGACTGTCATGATGAGGCGAGAGACCGCTCGCTGTTCGAGAGGTTTTTCGAGTCCCTAAAGACTTATGCCGCTTCAAGCGAGGAGCCGGATTTGTCCGTCCAAGGCGTGGATAGCGCCCCGAACTCGGTCTTCCGAACTAGGGGCTTCGCCGAAATTTAAAATTATAAAGTTCTATGGATAAGTGAGAGTGTTCAAGCATTATAGTCCGATTGCCTGGTTCGTTGTGCTGAGCGCCTCCCTCGAAGGACCCAACTATGGGAAAAAGAGCGCTCAGGTTTATCCCAAACACCCCAGCACTAGTGGCATGGGGGCAGAAGCCGACGATTGGCCATCTCTCAATTTTTGATAAATGGCCGCACAAAAAATAATATTTTAAATTCAACAAGCATTGCTTAGCGCCTATGAACAAGTTTTCAGTGCACAGGATAAACACGAGCGAGTTCATTCAAAAATTACATCCTTGGTACATTCATCCGCCACAAGGCGGGCACCCGCAAGAACATCCTTATAGTAGTTCTCGGGCTTGCGATGCTCCTTCCCCGACGGCGGCCCGTCCCTCACAAGCTTCTCACCGTCCAGCTTACCCCAGTGCACCTTTGCACGGGCAAGGGCCCTACGGGCTCCTTCGATGCAGACGGACTGCTTGATGACCTCAAGCCTTGGACAGGCCTCCACCAGCCGCCGCACCAGCCCGAAGTAGCTCCTAGGCAGGGCCTCTCCGGGCCACAGCCGAACTATGAAGCCCTTCATGGCCTGTTCGGCCGCCTTGTGGAGCTCGACCAGCTGTTTCAGCTGGTCGCTCAGGGGCACAGGGTGTCCGGCCTCAGCATACTGAGACCAGAACACCTTCTCCGTCGAGCTTCCCTCTTCGGCTCGGTAAAATGCGGCGGCGTCGGATACGCTGCGAGGAAGATCTGCGAATGCCCCTGGAGAGCTCTGGATTCGGGTAAGTAACAAGTAGTTTACTTTTATATTTCTGCTTTGCATAAAGAATGCCTTACCCGCTGCTATCTTCTTCATCTCCTCCAACTCTTGGAGGGCCTTTTGGGCTTCGGCCTTGGCAGACTTGGCAGTCTCAAGGGCCGCCGCGAGCTCGGACGCTTGGGTCTTTGACTCAAGCTCCAAACCCTCATGTTTTTTCATGAGAGCCTGAAGCTCTTGCTGCACCTCGCCAACCTGAGCCCCAAGTTTCTCTCGCTCGGTGCGCTCCGCGGCCGTTTTCCTTTCGGCCTCGGATAGCGCCTGCTTGAGGGTCTCCACCTCAGTCGTGGCCCCTACAATAAGCAGTACAATCCTGTTATTTTTTGCAATCACGCCTCTCTATAGGCACTTTTTCTGTAAGGTATTTCTTACCTTCTTTTTCCTCGAGCCGCCGCTTGGCCAGGCCGAGCTCTTGCTCGGTCCGCTCGAGGTCCTGTTTCAGGACACCCACCTCCGCCGCCAGTGCGGCGGTGGATAGCAGCAAAGCCTGCATACGCACATTGACTCTTTATTGTTAGACTCCTGCGAAATTTAATAGATCCTCTATTCGACTTTTCTTTCCGAACGCCAAACAGAGCATCAGGGGCTACTGTCTATGCGGTAATATTTTTACATATTTTTACTTACCTCGAAGCCTGTCAGAAGGCTAGCGCAAGCTTCAGTCAGTCCGCTCTTGGCGGACTGAACCTTCTGGATCACCGTACTCATAATAGTACGGTGCTCCTCGTCGATGGAGGCGCCTTCAAGCACCTCCAGCAGATTGTCCGGCGCCTCCGGTTGGACGGAGGTTGCCGGCTTAGAAGGCTTGCTCCTCTTGGAAGGAGTTCGCCTGCCGCGGTCCGGAATTGTTGAAGATTCCGGCACGGTGTCCGGCTCAAAGCCGGACTTGGAGCCCTGGGGGGTCTTGTCCCCTTTACTCCTGGAGTCCGGGGGGTTGCCTTGCGGCTCCTCCAGGACCACCTCCTCCTGCCCCGGAGCTTGTCGCGACGCCACTTCGGTGTCGTCCGCAGTGCGGGGGGAGACAGCGGGCGGAACGGAGTTCACGTTCGATGAATCCAGGGAGCCGCTCGATGACTCGTTGAGTTCGGCCCGGGGCGGGCTGCATAATTATGATCGACATTAAGGAAAGCTGCGTGACAAAGGAACATCATGAGTAACTCTGATATCCGAACTTACGATTTCACCGGACGCTTGGCCCTGTCTGGCCACTCCTCTTCGTCCTCTTCGGCGTCGAGGGAGTAGTCCGGCGGAGGGGTCTTCCTCTTCCTGGACCCCTCGGCCTCCCCCGTTGGGGCGGCCTTCCTCTTCTTTCCTCCCCCCACTAGAGGGGGAGAGGTTTCTTCTTCCTCCTCCTCATTTTCACGGGAGGAGGGCGTCTCGGACTCATCGGATGACGAGTCCGACATCACCACATTACGGGCACTCTTTCGAGTCCCCGTGGCCTTCTTCTTCTTGGCCTTCTTCTCTGGCACCACATAAGGCACCGGAACCAGCATCTTCACTAGGAGAGCAGGGGCTGGGTCTTCGGGCAAGGGAGCCAGATAGTGAATCGATCTGGACTGTGCCTGCCAAGCCTGTCAAAGGTGAGGGAGTTTAGATCCCGCATAGAGTCAAACTATGAAAAAACTTAACATCCTGTAAAAGGTGAAAATAGCTTACCTCGCCAGCGTGACGCCGCGAGCTGTATCCGCGGTCCTCGGAAGCGGATGTGGGAGCCTCGGCGCCTTTGGTTAGCACCTTCCAGATGCCTTCATACGTCGTGTCGAAGAGCCTATTAAGGGTTTGGTGCTGCGCCAGGTCGAACTCCCACAGATTAAAGTGCCGTTGTTGACACGGGAGGATCCGGCGGACGAGCATAACCTGGACTACATTGACGAGCTTGATCGGCTTGCTCACCAGGGACTGGATGCATGTATGCAGTCCGGTCACCTCTTTTTCGTCGCCCCATGACAGGCCCGTCTCTTTCCAGGACATAAGCCGCGTGGGGGGTCCGGATCAGAACTCAGGGGCTGCGATCCATTTCGGATCGCGCGGCTCGGTGATGTAAAACCACCACGATTGCCACCCCTTCAGGGTCTCCACGAAGGAGCCCTCGAGCCATAGGACGTTGGCCATCTTGCCCGCCATGGCGCCTCCGCACTCCGCTGGCTGCCGCGCACCACCTTGGGCTTGCCGTTGACGGTCTTGAGCCAGAGGCCGAAATGGGGGCGGATGCGGAGGAAAGCCTCGCACACGATGATAAATGCCGAGATGTTGAGGATGAAGTTCGGGGCCGGATCGTGGAAATCCAGGCCATAGTAAAACATGAGCCCCCGGACAAATGGGTGGAGTGGAAAACCCAGTCCGTGGAGGAAGTGGGGAAGGAATACTACCCTCTCATGGGGCCTTGGGGTGGGGAGAAGCTGCCCCTCCTCGGGAAGCCGGTGCGCGATGTCTTTGGACAAGTATTCGGCCTTCCTTAGCTTTTTGACATGGCCCTTCGTGACGGAGGAGACCATCCACTTGCCTCCCACTCCGTACATTGCTGGAGAAGGTTGAGGTGGGAAGTGCGGGCTTGGGTGCTGGAGCTCGAGTGCGCAGGAGATGGATAGGCAAAGGAGGAAGAAGGCGTAGGTAAAAAGGTGGATCCTTATCCCCTTATATGGGCGGATGCGGGTGCGTCCCCACCAGCCTAGTAAAACTCGCTTGCCTCCCAAGCGTCGTGATAAATGGTGCGGTTGGGTTACCCACGTCCGTATTGATGAGAATCCCGCAAAGGGGGTACACGATCTCTGCTTTGACAAGACGTGCCAAGGAAACCGCCTCGCAAAACATGCTGAGGTGGAAAAGTAAAAACGATTCGAGTAAAGGACTTGGCCGTAGTGTGATGACGCACTGCGGAATACGTCAGCAGATTTGATTTGTGTTAATATTATTCTCTCTATGGCAATATGTGGAAACTTATTTTGCAGAGCCGGACACTACTCTTGGTGTTTACAATCTTCTATGAAGGACTTGGAGGAGGAACTCGCCTTGCAATGCCGAAGACAATTTGCGTGCCGGACTCGTCGTCATTGAAGCCTGGTTCAGGGGCTACTGAGGGAGTCCTGGATTAGGGGGTGTTCGGGTAGCCGGACTATACCTTCAGCCGGACTCCAGGACTATGAAGATACAAGATTGAAGACTTCGTCCCGTGTCTGGATGGGACTTTCCTTGGCGTGGAAGGCAAGCTTGGCGATGCGGATATTCAAGATCTCCTACCATTGTAACCGACTTTATGTAACCCTAACCCTATCCGGTGTCTATATAAACCGGAGGGTTGTAGTCCGTAGGCAATCAACCCCATATACAACAATCATACCATAGGCTAGCTTCTAGGGTTTAGCCTCCTTGATCTCGTGGTAGATCTACTCTTGTACTACCCATATCATCAATATTAATCAAGCAGGATGTAGGGTTTTACCTCCATCAAGAGGGCCCAAACCTGGGTAAAACATCGTGTTCCCTGCCTCCTGTTACCATCCGGCCTAGACACACAGTTCGGGACCCACTACCCGAGATCCGCCGGTTTTGACACCGACACTAGTCTATGGGGCAGAAGCAGTTATCCCCATGGAACTCATTTACGGGTCGCATCGAGTGCTTGCCTATGATGAAGTAGCGCAAGATTAGCACCGGTGTGATGACACTATGCTAATCGAGGAGAACCGTCTCCAGGCTGCTACGCGTGCTGCACGCTACCAGCAACCCTGCGTCACTATCACAGCCGCAGGGTTCATGCCCGGTGTTTTAAGGAAGGCGACCTTGTCCTTAGGTGCGTTTAGTCCGCCAAGGGTGCAAATAAGTTGACGCCGAAGTGGGAAGGCCCTTACCGGGTAGTACGAGTCACCAGACCGGGCGCAGTCCGTCTGGAGACCGGAGATGGCATTCAGTTGCAAAACTCATGGAATATTGAGCATCTTTGTAAGTTCTACCCATAGGGCACAACTGTCGGGCCCTGCTCGGCATCCACCCTTTTTTACGGGCCTTGCCTCAGTTGCATGTAACCCCTTTTACAAAGCCAGACGCAGACCCTGAGCAGCAGAGAAATAAACAAAGCACTGGGGCCCCCACCAAGTTGCATGAATAAGCATTTCATGAGCATTGCATGCATAAACATTTCATGAGCATCACATGCATAAGCATTTCATAAGCATTGCATGTAAATATGATCGCATCTTGCATCATTTCCATCTACAGGTTCCTACCAAGAACTTGGCCTCTAAAGGGAGCTGGAAAGATGAACCAACACTGCGATCTCCGGCAAGCCAAGCAGATAAGTTCTATCTCTTGTCCATACGTGTTCTGTAATAAAAACTTGTGCATATAGAAAACCTCGTCGCTTTTTTGAAACTTAGGAGCTCCCATCCTTTGACTCGAGGGCTGCCTCGGTCAGGATGGTCGTAGTGGCCTTTGATGAAAAAAGGTTGGCGAGGGGCTGGTCCCTCATTTATGCCCGGTAGGCTCGGTTCCCCGACAGCAAAATAGAGGGTACCGACAGGATAGCCTGCCGGGGCAAACTCATTTATTTAAAGATAAAGAGGGATTCTACCTCTACATGGACATATACATGCGTGATTCCCCGGCAAGGTTCATCTTTTTCATTAAATATGTTGATACAACAAGTACAAACCTTACAGAACACAAACATGGACTCGATAAATTACATTATTTGAACTAAAATTTGGCAAGTGCCTACAGGTTTAAGATTGAAAAAAGATAAGTGTCCCATAATGCCCTTTCTTGTCCCTCTCCTGCTAGGCACGACAGTCAAAGGCGAAGAGGGAAAAAGGAGCACCTGAGCAGAAGCCCAGCCTGACCCTGTCGGGGTCCAGGAGAGGTAGCCCGGCAGGAGCAGGAGGGTGCCAACGGTGGCGTCGATGGAGAGCATGGAGGAGGCGACCCGTCGACCACCGCCACCAAGGCCAGCAAAATGCGATAGGAGAGAACGGAGCTACAGCCTGCGAGGAAGCCTGCCAGGGTCTAGCTGGAAGGCTGCTGGAGGAGTCGGAGGCACCATATCCGCCTTTGCTCCCAACTCCCCGGCAAATCACCTTGCCGGGGAGGAGATGCAGATGCAGATGGTGCTGCCGCTGCTCGATGAAGATGGCGTGGGCGACGCTCAACCGGAGTCAGAGTCGTCGCCCTCTCGGTTGCTGCCATCGTCATCGTTGTCACTGTCCTCCTTGTCGTTTTCGCTCGAGGAGGAGGTTTCGTCGTCGGTGGAGTTCTCTGCGCAACACCCTAAGCGAGCTCCCGAGCACCCAAAAATCTTGACGGTAAGCAGGCCGCTCTCCATTAATTTAAACTGGAGAACGTGCCCCTCCGACAAGCTATGGGCTCGAGCAAAGGTCTTCTAGCCAAGGTGGAGTTACATAACATGAGGAGCAGGGAAGTCAACATCTACCCACATGCCGTCATTCTCACAACCCCTCCTGTGCAGCCTCAGCGCACATGGCTGTTCGAGCTCCATCACCCGTACGAATGGAGTAGGGAGGCGGAGGTGTCCGCACGGAGGCTTGTATAGACCGATGACGAACTCTTGAGGCGGGTATCCAGCATGGACTTCCATTGGAGGAGGAGCCTCCGGTGGGGGCTCGACCAAAGCACCGCCCGTCCTCCTCTTCCTCGGGCGCCACGACGACCGCGGCCTCGCCCCTTCCTCCTCTCATACAACGGGCTCCGCCAACGCATGGTCCGGGGGAGGGGGATGCGCTGTCGAGCAGAAGCTCTCGTCGCCGCCATCAGAGTACCACCGCGGCCTCGTCCTCTGTAACACCCACAATGCGGCTAAATCTCCCATGTGTCGAGGCATGACTTAGAGGCATAGCCTCATGGTAGGCATGTCGCAAGAGGGGTAATCTTTACACATCCCATGTACTGAATAAGAAAGAGATAAAGAGTCGGCTTACAATCGCCACTTCACACAATACATAAATAATACATACATCATTACAAACAAAGGTCCGACTACGGAACCAAAATAAAGAAAGACAACCCCAAATGCTAGATCCCCGATTCCCAACTGGGCTCCTCTACTCATCATCTAGAAAAGAAACATAGTAATGGCCCGAATCCTCGTCGAACTCCCACTTGAGTTCGATAGCGTCCCCTGCACTGGCATCATCGGCACCTGCATCTGTGAGACATGGGGACTCAGCAATCTCACACCCACGAGATCAAGACTATTTAAGCTTAAGGGTAGGAAAAGGTAGTGAGATGGAGCTGCAGCAAAGCACTAAGCATATATGGTGGCTAACTTACGCAAATGAGAGCGAGAAGAGAAGCAGTGCACGGTCGAGAAGCTATAAGTGATCAAGAAGTGATCCTGAAACTACTTACGTTCAAGCATAACACACGACCGTGTTCTCTTCCCGGACTCCGCTGAAAAGAGACCATCACAGCTACACACACATTTGATTCATTTTAATTAAGTTAAGTATCAAGTTCTCTACAACCGGATATTAACAAATTCCCATCTGCCCATAACCGCGGGCACGACTTTCGAAAGTTCAGAACCCTGCAGGGGTGTCCCAACTTAACCCATCACAAGCTCTCACGGTCAATGAAGGATATTCCTTCTCCCAGGAAGACCCGATCAGACTCAGAATCCCGATTACAAGACATTTCGACAATGGTAAAACAAGACCAGCAAAGCCGCCCGAATGTGTCGACAAATCCCGATAGGAGATGCACATATCTCGTTCCCAGGGCACACCAGATAAGCAATCCGTACAACTAAAACCAACCCTCAAGTGTCCCTGAGGTGGCGCTGCAAGGGGATCTGGTTTGGACCAACACTCAGAGAAGCACTGGCCCGGGGGTTTAAAATAAAGATGACCCTTGAGTCTGCGGAACCCAAGGGAAAAAGGCTTAGGTGGCAAATGGTAAAACCAAGGTTGGGCCTTGCAGGAGGAGTTTTATTCAAAGCAAACTATCAAGGGGTTCCCATAACACCCAACCGCGTAAGGAACGCAAAATCAAGGAACATAACACCGGCATGACAGAAACTAGGGCGGCAAGAGTGGAACAAAACACCAAGCATAAGGCCGAGCCTTCCACCCTTTACCAAGTATATAGATGCATTAAAGTAAACAAGATATAATAATGATATCCCAACAATATCCATGTTCCAACAAGGAACAAACTTCATCTTCACCTGCAACTAGCAACGCTATAAGAGGGGCTGAGCAAAAGCGGTAACATATCCAAACAATGGTTTGCTAGGAAAGGTGGGTTAGAGGCTTGACATGGCAATATGGGAGGCATGGTATAGCAAGTGGTAGGTAGCGCGGCATAGCAATAGAGCGAACAACTAGCAAGCAAATATAGAAGTGATTTCGAGGGTATGGTCATCTTGCCTGCAATGTTCGTAGAGTTGTCGAAAGCTTGATCCTCCTTAGCGTACTCAATAGGTTCCTCGATCACGTACTCGTCTCCCGACTCTACCCAAGGCAAGAACACAAGCAAAGGACCAACAATCAATCACGGTGCAATGCACAAGCAATATGATGCAAAACATGTTATGATATGCAAGACATGATATGCAATGCATATGCGTGCTTCGGAAGGGAAAGAAAGAACAAGGCATCAACTTGGCAGACCAAGTGTGCCGCTAGAAATATGAGATGATTTTGGTCGAAATCGATATAGAGATCACCGAAAATGGATGCACAGTTTGCCAATGGCAAGCAAAACAAGAATGACACAATTCTGCGATTAACAGCATGATGCCATCTAGAATGCAACAAGAAACTAAGCTACTGCACTCCAACATAGCAGCAAAGCATATGGCAGTGATGTACACAAGATTATTGACAAAACATGAACACTGAGCTACGGCTAAATCACACAAGAGCAGGTTCAAACAAGCATGGAAAAAGTGCAAAAGATATCAGCTTCACAGACTTAGTGAAAATACTAACATGCCAGAAATAACATCAGGAAGCAATGTTTAGAGCAAGCAAACAACATGCTACAGGAACATATCATAGCAAACCAAGGCATGGCATGAATCTACTAAATGCATAGAACAAAAGTCTCTTACTGATCATGAGCCAAAAAGGCACAGAAGATATGATGGCACCCATGTAAACACAGCAAGTTTTATTAACAGTTTTAGACTTAGCAGAAAACTAAGCATGGCATAAACAGAATTATGAAGGCATCTTTGCGAGCTCAATTCACTCATCACAAAGTACTGCATGACAAAACAAGCATACCAATAGCAAGAAGACATGTTCATGAAGCTAATCATGGCAAGAGCAAGTTCATAGCATGCATGGATCAAAAACAACAACCATGGAAAAATTGATTGACATGTAAACAATCTGCCAGGAACATTTTATAGCAAAAGTAGAGTAAGCACAAGACATGCTAGGGCACTCCATAATTGCAAAAAGAGGCATGGATGGATAGAGCATTACCATATGTTCAAAACATCCTAACTGAAGCAACTCAAAACAAGCATGTATCTCACTGTAGCATCATGTTTACATGGCATCAAAATAATAGCAGGAAAAGGACTTAGCAAAATCCTAAGTCTCTGAAAACAGCAATATCACGAAGGCTACTTTGCATGCTTGTGCTAGTCACCACATAGATCAAAAAAATACATGGCAAGCACCCGTGTAAAGATGGCATGGCATAGATCAAAACACATGTAGAGCTCATGCCCATATGAAGCACACATCAAATGTGACAAAAATGACAAAACATGATAATCTGCTAAGTAACAGGAGTAAACATTTTATAGCACTCTTGCATCAATGATTTGGGCACCAAATGAACTCAAGCAAGCATGCCACAGTGGAATTCAATGAAGATCATCTCCCAATGAACATTTTGATATATCATGCGCATGAAACGGAGCTACGGTCATGGAGTTATGGGGCAATGAATAGGGGCATAAAATGTTAGGGACTTAGAAGAAATCAACATCCGAAACTGGATGGGGTCGAACCGGGACGGAGTGGATCCGGGACGGCAGGGCGCCGTTTGGTTGGATGGGCGGGTGGATCTGATCCAACCCGCAGTGGATCCGGCTCCGGCGATGGCCGGCGACAAGCAGGGAGGTGGCGGCACATGGCGCGCGGATGCCGAGGCAGCGAGGCGGCGCGCACGGAAGCCGAGGCCGGTGGGACGGCGCACACGGAAGCCGAGGTCGGTGGCGGGCAACACCGGTGAGGGTGTGGCGGCGCCGGGCGGAGGAGCAGGCCGGGCGAGCCGGGCGGTTGGCAGTGGCGACCGGGCCCGGATGGCCCCGCGCGGGCCCTGGCGGGCCGGCGGGTGAGGCGCGGCAGCGGGGACAGCCAGCATGACATGTCGCGCCTGAATTGGCTGAGGGGGGCGGCGGACGCGTCCGGCCGGCGGCGGACATGTCCGTCGGCGCGGAGGGGTTGGATCTAGGGTTTCGGGACCCGGAAATTGGACGCGGTGCACGTATTTATAGGTAGGAGGAGGTAGGTGTGTCCAAATGGAGTGTAGTTTTCGCCCACACGATCGTGATCTGACGATGGAGGACATGGGAGTGGTTTGGATGGGTTATTGGGCCGTTTTGGAGGGGTGTTGGGCTGCAACACACAAGAGGCCTTCGCGGTTACCCGGTTAACCGTTGGGGCATCAAACGGACTCCAAATGACACAAAATTTGACAGGTGGTCTACCGGTGGTTTACCAAGGCCACTTGGCAAATCTCGGTCCATTCCGAGAATGTTTAACACCTGCTCACGAAAAGAGACAAAAGGGGTACGCCGATGCACATAGGAGTGTCAGATTGCAAAACGGACAACGGGGAAAATGCTCGGATGCATGAGACGAACACGTATGCAAAAGAGATGCACATGATATGAAATGCATGACATGAAAAAAATGCAAAATGGAGACAAAAACCCAACCATGAAGGGAAATCTCATAACTTAAAGCCAAAAATGGCAGAGTCGGAGTTACAAATATGGCAAGTTACATCCGGGGTGTTACATCCTCTCACCATAGCAAACAAAGAAAGTTTGAAGATGGGGAGAAGGGAAGTGTGTATGAGTAAACGCACCACTCCCGCCCCTTTTATAGAGGGACAGAGCAGAGGGCTGGCCTCTCACCCAGAGGGCAGCCACCCACTCCTCCTATACGGCCTCCCTACGCCTTCTGCTGCTCAGGGAATCAGAGCCGACCCTCTGCTCCAACCAAGGGCGTCTGATTTTCTGCCACGGTGCCCGTCCCCGCTCTCTCCGCATCCACTACCTACCCTACCAATGCATGGGGTACACGTGGCGGGTGCGCACAAAGTAGGAAGAAAGTGGGATGGCAGTTTCCGCCCCGTGATCGTGGAACGTGGGTGATCTGCGTGCCATGATCAGAGTTTTCCGCAATGTTGCACACGACGCGCGGGGAAACTGGAAACTGGCCCGAATCCAAGGCTAATGAAGAAGCAAAGAAGATCTCAAGGGACCGGCCACTTCCATGCCCCTGCCAGTGCACTTATTAGGGCCTGCCCTGACGATGCTCGGCAGTGCATTCGGGACATGCCCGGGGGCTTCTGTCGGTACAATAAACCTCAGGTCTATTGACCAGACTGTGCCCAGGCACAAGGACAAGACCACAACTCCAGGATCAGATTGAAGCACAAAAGACTAGCCCTTTGGATGATCCAGCATGCAGATCAAGAAGACCAAGAGGAGCCAGAGAAGCAAGACACGCCAAGGAAAAAGCCTCCCTTGCCGGGCAGGCAAGCCTGGCGTGGACGAGGTTTACCCTGGAAGCAAGCTTTCGAGGCATCCCGGCAGACCTGTCGGGACTTACAGAGATAGAACCGACCCACCGCACCACCTCATCGCGACCCAAGTCGTCGATCAGTGCGGTGTCAAGCTCTAAGGTGATTAAGTGGCTGCTATCCACCATGTGGTAGCCACATCCTACAGAAAACACCTACAAGTGACACCTGTCCTGCGACGTGTCAAGCAAGCAGGCGCAAAGCTAGCAAAATAGCCCGACAGCCCCTGCGGGGCAAGATGTGATGTGATGTTAGGTAACACATTTAATGCGCTCTGTCAGCCTGCAGAGTTAGGTATGATAGCACTGTTTGCTATCTAATCAGTGCATAATGACTGATTTTCCACTGTGGTAACCCCTTCTATCTATAAAAGGAGGCCCAAGGCAACAGTAAAAGGGGTTGGATAATTTAGACACCCACACACTCATACGCATGTAGCAGCTCTCGCCCTAAGGCAACCCCGTCAGGCAAGCGAGTTGCGTCCACCACCATTTTTTCCACATCAATCCACCAAAGCAGCAGTAGGATTTTATGCCTCACGGCGGCCCGAACCTGGGTAAAATCGCCCGTGTGATCTCTGCCATGCTGTCTCACATTTTTCTGCTCTTTGTGCAACGTGCCATCCCCTCGCCGAACCAGAAGGGGGATCTTGGTCCCATAGGTGGCCGTGGTTTCCCGTGACACATGTCTTTCAAAATATCAACACTAAAAAAATATATCCCTACCCCAGTATGCTCAATCATTGATCCATTCATGAAACACACTCGAATGTTAGCTATATCCAATGCACAAGTATGATCATAGTGCTCCCTAGTTGGTGCTTTATAAGAGAAGCTGGAGACTCAAATAAAAATTGCATAAAATAAATAGATAGGCCCTTCGTAGAGGGAAGCAAAGATTCGTAGAGGTGCTAGAGCTCAAAGCTTAAATTGAGAGATAAAATATATTTTGGGAGGCATATGTTTTCCGTCAATGAAAACGGCCGAATAATTCCCAACACTTTCCATATGCTAGATACATAGGCGGTTCCCAAACATAAAATAAAGTTTATTCCTTTTTCCGCCATTCTTTCACAATCCATGGCTAGCCTTATCCACGGGCGCCTTCCATACCAACACTTTCCAAGGAATTTATTATTAAACAACATAAATATTTTTTTTTCATTTTGGAACTGGGCATCCCTATTACCTTTGCCACACTCTCGTGTAATGACAAGTGAATAAACACTCATCTTGAGAATAACTTATCTAGCGTGGAAAATGTTGGCCACCCCCTGCCGCTTCATGAGCGGTATGGGCACAAAAAAGGAAATTTATTTTGAAAATTAGAGATGGCACATACAAATTTACTTAGAACGGCATGGAAATAACACATATAGGTAGGTATGGTGGACTCATGTGGCAAAACTGGGGTTTAAGGATTTTGGATGCTCAAGTAGTATTCCCACTTAGTACAAATGGAGGTTAGCAAATAGATTGAGAAACACCAACCAAGAAACAAAAATTCACATAAACGAGTATTGAGCATAACTAACACCGAATAAGTACCACAAGTAGGATGTAATTTCATTGACTTTCATGCTTGCATAGGGAATCACAAACCTTAACACCAATATTCATACTAAAACATAATTACTCACCAACATGATTCACATATTATTATCTCCATATCACAAAACTATTGCAAGGAATCAAACCTATCACATGCAATGATCTAGATGAAAGTTTTTATTATATCCTTCTTGGATATTCATCATATTAGGACCAATTTCGTAGCTTGTGAAAATTTTAATCACTAGTATCAACTCTCAAAATAATATAAGTGAAGCATGGCAGTGCTCGACAAACTTCTCCAAAAAGATATAAGTGAAGATCAAATGAGTAGTTAGGTAGCTATGTGAGGACTCTCTCTTATTTAAAAACTTTCAGATCGAAGTATTTTATTAAAACACCAAGCAAAACAAAAATAAGATGACATTCCAAGAATAGCACGCATCAAGTGAAGAAGCAAAAACTTAGGCTCGACCGAGGCTAACCGATAATTGTTGATGAAGAAAGGTGGGATGCCTACCGGGGCATCCCCAAGCTTAGATGCTTGAGAATTCTTGAAATATTATATTGGGATGCCTTGGGCATCCCCAAGCTTGAGCTTTTTTGTCTCCTTAATTCCTTGTATATCATGGTTTCCCCACATCTTAAAACTTCATGCACACAAAACTCAACAAGAACTCGGGAGATATGTTAGTATAAATCAATGCAATAACCTTATCATTCTTTACTATAGCAAATCACTAAAATTATTATTTAACATTGCATACTAAATGCTATCATCAAATATAATCATTAAACAAGCAAACATATGCAAACAATGCAAACATAACAACAATCTGTCTAAACAGGACAGTCTGTAAAGAATGCAGGAAGATTTATACTTCTCTAACTCCAAAAATTCTACAAATTTAACACACTGTAGAAAATTCATCATAGCTTATTGTGAAAAAAATCAACATTTTATCACATTCTAACTTTTCTCAGGAATTTTTGCAACAACGATAAACTTTCTATTTTGAAACAGCAACATGTAGACTTGCAAAATAAGCACGGTCAAGGCTATCCTTGCCACTTTTGTTGAAATAAAAGATGCAAGAAATTATTATAAATAGCAGCAAGCAAATACAAATAAAATAAAATGATTCTCCAAGCAAAACACATATCATGTGATGAATAAAAATATAGCTCCAAGTGAGGTTACCGATAATGTTGAAGACGAAAGGGGCGATGCCTTCCAGGGCATCTCCAAGCTTATATGCTTGGGTATTCCTTGAATATTACCTTGGGGTGCCTTGGGAATCCCCAAGCTTAGGTTCTTGCCACTCCTTATTCTCCTCATATCGATATCTCACCCAAAACTTGAAAACTTCAATCAGACAAAACTTAACGGAAATTCGTGAGATGGGTTAGTATGATAAAGATAAATCATCCACTTTGGTACTATCAAAAACAAGATTCATAATTGTTCTCACACAATGCATACTGTACCTTATCATTTCCACAATTTATATTGAGCAATATAAGCCACAGAAACTAGAAAACAAGCAAACTATGCATTGAAAACATAATTTGTCAAAAACAGAACAACCTGTAATGATCTGAACAATGACCATACTTCTGTTACTCCAAAATTTCTGAAAAATTAGGACAACTTAGGGAATTTATATATCAATCATGTGTAAAAAAATTCAAGAATTCATCGTGTTCCAGCATACCAGATCAATTCTGTTACTGGGCGCAAAAGTTTCTATTTTCCAACAGGATCAAATCAACTATCATCCACACCGCCCCAAAGGTTTTACTTGGCACTTTATTGAAACAAAATATATAAAACATGATTACTACAGTAGTATAATCATGTGAACACACAAAGGTATAAGTGTTGGGTTGTCTCCTGACACGTCCATTTTGCATCATGTTTTCCTACTGTTATTTATGATGTTTTTATGCATAATAATGCTTTATGGAGTAATTCTAATGCCTTTTCTCTCATAATATGCAAGGTTCACACAAAGAGGGAGAATACCGGCAGTTGGAATTCTGGACCTGAAAAAGCTACGTAAGGCGACCTATTCTGCACAACTCCAAATGAGCTAAAACTTCACGGAGATTTTTTATGGAGTATATAAGAATTATTGGAGAAAATAACCACCAAAGGGCCCACTAGGTGGGCACAACCCATCTGGGCGCGCCATGGCCCCCAGGCATGCCCTGGTGGGTTGTGCCCTCCTCGGCCCACCTCCAGTGCCCCTCTTCTGGTATATAAGCCATTTTGACCTAGAAAAAATAAGGGGTGGACTTTCGGGACGAAGCACCGCCGTCTCGAGGTGGAACTTGGGAAGGAGCACTTTTGCCCTCCGGCGGAGCAATTCCGCCGGCGGAACTTCCTTCCCGGAGGGGGAAATCATCATCATCATCATCACCAACAACTCTCCCATCTTGGGGAGGGAAATCTCCATCAACATCTTCAACATCACCATCTCCTCTCGAACCCTAGTTCATTTCTTGTGTTCAATGTTTGTACCAGAACCTTAGATTCGTGCTTGTGGGTGGCTCGTAGTGTTGATTACATCTTGTAGTTGATTAATACATGGTTTATTTGGTGGAAGATTATATGTTCATATCCATTATGCTATTTAATACCCCTCTAGTCTTGAGCATGATTGTCATTTTTGAGCAGTTACTTTTGTTCTTGAGGTCGCTGGAGAAATATTGTTGCAAGTAATCATGTGAATTTGATATGTGTTCGATATTTTGATGGTACTAGTCAATGTGTGCGTGCAATGCACATTAATTTGGAAGTATATTAAGTGCATGCGGATATTAAGTAGGATATTATTTGCGTGTTATTATGTGATTAGCACTATTTTGGCATGAAATTAACTGCACGCTAAACGTGTTGAGTGCTCGACATTGAAGCAGTCTAGGTCGTTGGATTGACATGATTTGATGGCCGAGATTAATTGGATCTGCCTCTTTGGGTCTTCTTATATTGGTATAGATGTATGTTGTGATTTCCTTAGTGGTGTCATGTGAACGTCGACTACATGGCACTTCACCTTATTAGGGCCTAAGGGAATGCATTGTGGAGTAGTTATTAGATGATGGGTTGCGAGAGTGACATAAGCTTAAACCCTAGTTTATGCGCTACTTCGTACGGGACTGATTTGGATCCAAAGTTTAATGCTATGGTTAGGTTTTATCTTAATACTTTTCTCGTAGTTGCAGATGCTTGTGAGGGGGTTAATCATAAGTAGGAGGTTTGTTCAAGTAAGAACATCACCTAAGTACCGGTCCACCAACATATCAAATTATCAAAGTAGCGAACATGAATCAAACCAACATGATGAAAGTGACTAGATGAAATTCCCGTGTACCCTCAAGAACGCTTTGCTTATCTTAATGGACCGTTTTAGCCTGTCCTTTTCCACAAAAGGATTGGGCTACCTTGCTGCATATTATTTTCCGTTACCGTTACTTGCTCGTTACAAATTATCCTGCTATCAAACTACTCGTTACTTATAATTTTAGTGCTTGCAGAGAATACCTTGCTGAAAACCACTTGTCATTTCCTTTTGCTCCTCATTGGGTTCGATACTCTTACTTATCGAAAGGACTACGATTGATCCCCTATACTTGTGGGTCATCAAGGATCTTTTCTAGCACCGTTGTCGGGGAGTGAAGAGCTCTTGGTAAGTGGAAATCGGTAAGGAAAAATTATTACTACGTGCTAAAATTTATTGTCACTTGTTACTATGGAGAACAATCCTTTTAGGGGTTTGTTCGGGGTATGTTCACCTCGACCGGAACCACAATTAGTTGTCCCTCAACCTATTGCACCTACTGAAAATATTGGTTATGAAATTCCTTTAGGTATGATAGAAAAACTGCTAGCTAATCCTTAAGCAGGAGATGGAACCGAACATCCAGTTATGCACTTGATATATGTGGATGAAATTTGTGTATTATTTAAGTTTGCAGGTTTAGCCGGAGAGGAAGCTATCTTTGAAGGGAAAAGCATTGGCATGGTATAGGCTATGCGATGATATTGGATCTTGGAAGTGGAATCGATTGAAATTGGAATTGCACCAAAAAATTTATCCTATGCATCTAGTTCATCGTGATCGTAATCACCAAAATATTGCTTCTATTGCCATGCCTCCTACCGATCCCCTAGAACACCATTTGCTAGACCATGAAAATGATATGCATATGCATGAAAGAAATGAGATAGATATAATTTTCTTTGAACAACACCTCTGCTTAAACACAATTTTCCTATTGAAACTCTAGGAGGACCTCCTCCACCTAAAGGTGATCCTGTGTTTGAATTAAAACAATTGGAAGACACTTTGAAATATGCTTATCTTGATGAGAAAAAGATATATCCTATTATTATTAGTGCTAACCTTTCAGAACATGAAAAGAAAGGTTACTGAAAATTCTGAAGAAGCATCGAGATGCTATTCGATATACTCTTGATGATCTTAAGGGTATTAGTCCCACTCTCTGTCAGCACAAGATTAATATGGAACCTGTTACTAAAGTTGATGCAATTGAGAAAATGCCATGTCCCAGAGATATTAAAGGTATTCATAGTTTCCTCTGTCATGCTAGTTTCTATAGGAAATTTGTTGAAGACTTCTCTTAAATTTCTAGGCCTCTTACAAATCTTTTACAAAAGGATGTCCATTTGTCTTTGATGATGATTGTGTAGAAGCCTTTGAAACACTTAAGAAAGCCTTAATTTCTGCACCTATTGTTCAACCACCTGATTGGAACTTGCCTTTTGAAATTGTGTGTGATGCTAGTGATTATGCTGTTGGTGATGTTTTAGGACAAAGAGTTGATAAGAAATTAAATGTTATTCATTATGCAAGTAAAACTCTAGACAATGCCCAAAGAAATTATGTTACTACCGAAAAAGAATTTTTAGCAGTGGTGTTTGCTTGTGATAAATTCAGATCTTACATTGTTGATTCTAAAGTGATTGTTCACAGTGATCATGCTGCTATTAAATATCTTATGGAAACGAAAGATGCTAAACCTAGACTCATTAGGTGGGTTCTCTTGCTACAAGAATTTGACTTACATATCACTGATAGAGAAGGAGCTAAGAACCCCGTAGCTCATAAGTTGTCTAGGTTAGAAATATTCTTGATGACCCCCAACCTATTAATGATAGTTTTCCTAATGAGCAATTAGCTGCAATGAATGTTTCTCATAACACTCCTTGGTATGTTGACTATGCTAATTATATTGTTGCTAAATATATACCACCTAGATTCACATACCAACAAAAGAAAAAATTCTTCTATGATTTAAGACATTACTTTTGGGATGACCCACATCTTTATAAAGAAGGAGTAGATGATATTATTAGATGTTGTGTACCTGAGCATGAACAAGGACAAATCCTACGAAAATGTCATTCTGAAGCTTATGGAGGGCATCATGCGGGAGATAGAACTGCTCATAAGGTATTGCAATTTGGTTTCTATTGGCCTACTCTCTTCAAGGATACCCGTAAGTTTGTTTTATCCTGTGATGAATGTCAAAGAATCGGTAATATTGGTAAGCGTCAGGAAATGCCTATGAATTATTCTCTTGCTGTCGAACCATTTGATGTTTGGAGTTTCGATTACATGGGACCTTTTCCTTCCTCTAATGGGTATACACATATTTTGGTTGTTGTCGATTATGTTACTAAGTGGGTAGAAGCTATTCCAACTAGTAGTGCTGATCACAACACCTCTATTAAAATGCTTAAGGAAGTTATTTTCCCAAGGTTTGGAGTCCCTAGATATTTAATGACTGATGGTGGTTCACACTTTATTCATGGTGCTTTCCGTAAAATGCTTGCTAAGTATGATGTTAACCATAGAATTGCATCACCTTATCATCCTTAGTCTAGTGGTCAAGTTGAACTTAGTAATAGAGAAATAAAATTAATTTTACAAAAAACTGTCAATAGGTCCCGAAAGAATTGGTCTAAGAAATTAGATAATGCACTTTGGGCTTATAGAACAACATATAAAAATCCTATGGGTATGTCTCCTTATAAAATTGTTTATGGAAAAGCTTGTCATTTGCCTCTTGAGTTAGAACATAAAGCATATTGGGCAATTAAAGAACTCAACTATGCTTTCAAACTTGCCGGTGAAAAGAGGTTATTTGATATTGCCTCACTAGATGAATGGAGAACCCAAGCCAATGAAAATGCCAAATTATTTAAAGAAAAAGTTAAGAGATGGCATGATAAAAGAATCAAAAAGCGTGAGTTAAAGTTGGCGAATAAGTTCTTTTGTACACCTCTCCTTTTAGATTCATTGCGGGAAAACTTCTCTCCAAATGGGAAGGACCTTATGTTATCGAAGAAGTTCATCGATGTAGAGTCATTAAATAAATAACTACGAAGGCACTAATCCGAAGGTTGTCAACAGGCAAAGAATAAAACATTGTATCTCAGGTACGCCCATTATTAATGTTGAAAGCAATATTATTCAAACAATGACACAGGAGGAACACATAAAAGAAACCTTCTGGAACACTCCAGAATAACCGAAAAAGAGGAGGTACGTGATACGACAAGTAAACGGACTCCGAAAAATCCGCAAAAATATTTTCTGTCAGTTTTGGAATATATTGAAAATTAGGAAAATAAGAAACAACCAGGAAGGCAACCCTAGCAGGCACAAGGCACCAGGGCGCACCAGGCGCGCCCAGGTCGGTTGTGCCCACCTCGGGTACCTTCCGGACCCCGTCTTTCTTCCGTTTGCTTGGTTCCCAGGATAAAAAATCTTTATATACCCCCGAACCTATTTACCACCGCCCACGGAGAAATCTCCTGTTTTCTTTTCTCGTTCTTTTCCGACAGATCCTAAAATATGTCATCCCAAGACTCGGAGGGGGAGAGCTATGTTGCTGATTGTATCGCAAACCCCAAGGTTTATGGGGATGAGGAGCACTATAGCTAGACTTCAGAGGAGGAAGAAGATTATGATCCTAAAGGGGAGGAGGAGACAAGCTCAGACGAAGATGAAGTTCCATTTCCTCAACCAGGGGACATGCACGTGGAATTTAAGAAGTCAAGTCTCCCCAACAAAGTAAAGAAACCTAAGATCTAGTTTATGTTGGGAATCGTTGCATGGAAAACAAAAAAAATTCTACACACACGCAATGATCTATCCATGGAGATGCATAGCAACAAGGGGGAGAGTGTGTATACATACCCTCGTAGACCGTAAGCGGAAGCGTTTCTCAAGGCGGTTGATGTAGTCGAACTTCTTCGTGCTTCAACCGATCAAGTACCGAATGCACGTTACCTCTGCGTTCTGCACACGTTCAGCTCGGTGACGTCCCTTTCCTTCTTGATCCAACAACACATCGAGGTAGTAGATGAGTTCCGTCAGCACGACGGCGTGGCGATGGTGATGGCGAAGTGATCCTTGCAGGGCTTCGCCTAAGCACTACGAATATATGACCGGGGTTGTAAACGGTTGAGGGGGGCCCCACACATGGCTAAACAATTGTCTGGGGTGTGCTAGGTGCCCCCATATATATAGGTGGGAGGGGGAGGGGAGAGTCCATGAGGCGCCCCAAGTAGGACTGAATCCTACTTGGGCTCCTCCCTAGCCGCGCACCCGCTGCCATATCTATCGTTGGGGGAAGTGAGGGAGTCCTGGATTAGGGAGTTTTTGGACAGCCGGACTATATCCTTTGGCCGGACTGTTGGACTATGAATATACAAGATTGAAGACTTTGTCCCGTGTCCGGATGGGACTCTCCTTGGCGTGGAAAGCAAGCTAGGCAATACGAATATGTAGATCTCCTCCCTTGTAACCGACTCTGTGTAACCCTAGCCCCCTCCGGTGTCTATATAAACCGAAGGGTTTAGTCTGTAGGACAACATATACAATCATACCATAGGCTAGCTTCTAGGGTTTAGCCTCTACGATCTCGTGGTAGATCAACTCTTGTAATACTCATATCATCAAGAACAATCAAGCAGGACGTAGGGTATTACCTCCATCAAGAGGGCCCGGACCTGGGTAAACATTGTGTCCCCTGCTTCCTGTTACCATCCGCCTTAGACGCATAGTTCGGGACCCCCTACCCGAGATCCGCCGGTTTTGACACCGACATTGGTGCTTTCATTGAGAGTTCCACTGTGTCGTCACCATAAGGCTTGATGGCTCCTTCGATCATCAATAGCCATGTGGTCCAGGGTGAGGTTTTCCTCCCCGGACAGATCTTTGTATTCGGCGGCTTCACACTACGGGCCAATTCGCTTGGCCATCTGGAGCAGGTCGAGAGCTATGCCCCTGGCCATCAGGTCAGATTCGGAAACTTAAACTACACTGCCGGCATCCGCGGAGACTTGATCTTCGACGGATTCGAGCCCATGTCAGGTGCGCCACATAGTCACGACGAGCACGACGTAACTCTGCCGTCGGACAGTGTTCGGGAGATCGCATCTGCAACTCCTCCGGCCTTCAATCCGGAGCAAATTGTGCCATCCAAGGACGGAGGGATAGACCCCGCCATGGAGGCTGCACTCTCAGTGGAGATGGAGCCGGATACTGACTTCACCCCTTACGACAGCCGTGTCGCCGAACCACTGGATTCGTCTTCGGCCACGGACTCCGAGCCACCTGCATCCGTGCCCATCGAATCTGACTGGGCGCCGATCATGGAGTTCACCTATGCGTATATCTTTCAGCACTCGCCTTTCGGCGATATGCTAAATTCATTAAAGTTTCTCTCCTTGTCAGGAGAACCTTGGCTGAACTATGTCCGGCTAGAATGGGATACGGACGACGAAGAAATTCGCTGCCCGCCTACCACCCACTTAGTAGCCACTGTCGACGACTTAACCGACATGCTCAACTTCGACTCCGAAGACATCGACTGCATGGACGAAGAGGCAGGAGACGAACAGGATCCAGCGCCCACAGGGCGCCGGACAGCCACTTCATCACATGACATATACATGGTGGATAGACCCAAAGAAGGCAATGGTGAAGACAGAGCGGAGGATGGCCCCTCCAAGAAGCAACCCAAGCGCCGACGTCAGCGATGCCGCCACTACAAAAAAAATACACTTCCGTGATGACACGTGTTTCTCACAGTAGGTCGCGTTTTTGTCATGCATGTACATCCATGATGATTTTATGACAGAATCAAGATAGTCATACCTGTGCTGTCGTAGAAGTGTTCCATGACATTACCAAAATTATCATCACGGAAGTGTCCACTTCCATGACGATAAATCGCGCGTCACAGAAGTGCTTTCGTCAAGGGTGACCGACACGTGGCATCCACCGTAACGGAACACCGTTAAGCTATCGGGTCGGGTTTTGGATCCGATAACCCGTTAACAACCCCGACCAATGGGGATTTTCCACGTGTAAAATCATCATTGGCTGGAGGAAACACGTGTCGGCTCATCACTGGGACAGATGTCATCCACTCATTGGACAGAAGGTGCCTATGATACGTCGACACGTGGCACGGCCCAACAGAGGCCCATTCCTGTGAAAAGGCCGGTCCATTTGACTTGGTCAAAAGGTGGCGGGCCTGCCCATGGAAAGCCTGTTAACGACCTGTTCGCATATAGCCCATTTACAACCCGCTTACCCAAGGCCCGTTACGCCCTATTCGAATTAGGCCCAGTAGCGTCATCTGGGCCATCCAATATGATTCCAGCCCGTTTTCACTTCTGGCCCATGTATGGCCCATGACGTCTTTCGGCCCATATGAGGCCCTATGTAACTCTTAGCCTATTAACGGCTAGTGATGAAACTGGCCCGTAATGAACAGTGTATCACTTTACACCCATTAACAGCCCATGGTGAAACTGGCCCGTAAAGAACAGTGTATCACTTTATACCCATTAACGGCCAGTTATTCCGTTGGGCCGTTTCCAGCCCATGTTATCTTTCGGCCTTCTTAGAGCCCATTTATTCTTGGGCTATTTTCCAACATTCTTTTACTTACGGCCCATTACTGTCATTTTTCTTCTTGTGGGCCAAATTCAGCCCATGGTTATAGTCGGCCCGTTTGTGGTCCGTTAATACGTTGGGCCACTTTCATAGCGAAATCAAATACGGCCTATTAATGATGGCCCGTTATGGTCGGCCCATGAACGGACGATTCCAACTCTAGCCCGTTTATGGCCAGAATGTGGTCTGTTTGGCCCATGTTTGGCCAATCGATCATACGGCCCATATAAGGCCCATTGATGATACGGCCCGTAGAAGGCCCATTGTTTCTACGGCCCGTTGAAGGCCCATTGTTTCTACGGGCCGTAGAAGGCCCACTGTTTCTACGGCCCGTAGAAGGCCCACTGTTTATACGGCCCGTAGAAGTCCCACTATTTCTACGGCCCGTAGGAGGCCCAGTGTCACTACAGTAAATATTAGCCCATGGTTATTGTGGCCTAGTTTTAAAAAATAGGTTATTGCAGCCACTAGCAAACCGCAGAAAAAGAATTGCATTGACTACAAGCAAACAAAAAAACAAGACAACAAGGAAATAAATAAGCAAGCAACTTACACTAGGCTATCATGGCTATTACACATATTACATCCACTAGGCATCAAAGTTCGCCACCAGTGCAAATATAGGGAACACAACAACATATAAACGCCGCAGCAAAACAAGTCCAGAACTGAAACCACTTCAGAAGAGCTCAAGAAATAATATCCTGGGTACCCATAATGCTGGCAAGATGCTTAGCAAGCTTATTAACTTTCTCTTGTTTGGCGCTTAAGTCCTCCAGCGCTTGCTGTTGCACTAGAAAGTATGCATCTGAATTCTGTAGGGACTTCCTCAGTCCTTCGGCTTCCTGTCGCATAACATCTGATCGATGTCTTTCAACTTGAAGTTGAGACTCAAGAAGTTGAACTGATTCAGGCAATGAGTTCGAAGAGCTGGTGCCAGCAGTGGTAGCCAGTAACTCAAACACTACATCAAGACAGGACTTTGGGGTTGTCTCAGTGTCTTCAATATAGTTTTTATTAGCTTCGTTGGAGACCAACAGGGATGTCTCACGATCTTGAACCTTATCTACATTACTTACTTTACCATTGCATAACAGGGTACTCTTCTCCAATATTTTATCTGTGTTCTAAAAGAGAAACAAACAAACACATCTCAGGTTTACAATGTAGTATATGAAACTCATTTTGGTAAACCAATTCAGTAGTAGGTGGATAGGATAACAGCATGAAACAAACATATATCTATGTAGTATGGTCATTGTATGGTCTATATCATTCTAGTTTATGTTGCCAAATCAAGATAGATACAGTTCGAATCATATCTATTTAAGACAAAGCAGCATAGACAGAATATAAGTGTGGGAAACTACACACCAATAACAACACTTGTAATGTGCATGGCATGAGAACATAACTGTTTATTCAATTGAAACTGAAATCAACATAGAGCAAGTTACAATAGCAAACAGCCAAACACGTTGAAGAAACATGTTTAAAACATACCTATTGCGCCATTGGAGTTTCAATTGCATCCTTCAAATTTGAAATTAGTTGGTATCAGTAAATACAGTGATGCAAGAGCAAAGTAGTATGAACCATAGCTACGGAACCTGACTTGAGAACAATTCTTCTTCTGCTTTAAGCATTGACTTTGGGTTCGGAGTGGTGGTCCTCGTGATTTGGGCACTGCAGTTGCCTTACTAACTGCTCGTGTTTGGGTGCTCTGTGGTGGAGACGGTGCTGTGTCAATGAGAACTGGGTGTCTATCTACTGGGGTTGGGGTTAGAAGGGGTGTAGCTGGTTCTCTGTCCAACTGGGTAGGGGTACAATCTGCATGAGTGTGGGTTATGTGTGGTGGGGCTGGTTCTTGGGAAAGTACAACCGTGGTTCTATCTGCATCGACAGGTAGCACGATCTTTTCTGAAGACCGTGTTTTTACTCCCACATATACTGCCATCACTCCCTCCAATTGAAATGGCTGATAAACAAGAAAAGTAATTGAATGTACATACATTGTAAGATAGACAGGTGCAATGGATAGTAGGGAAGAAAACAGGGCATGAAATAATTCACATTTATGTTGTCTAAGCAAACAGAACAGCAGGACATAATTTCACATATATGATGGCTAATTAAACAGGATAGCATGATACAATTTCACATGTATGATGGCTAACTAAACATGATAGAATGACATACTTCAAAATATGATGACTATGTAAACAGGATGACATGATATAACTATACGATGTGTCTATTAAAGTGGTTGGCATGCCATAAATCACAAACATGCCGTCGATGGAAACATGATGGCATGATATAATTCATGGATAGAATGACATAATTTAAAATATGATGACTATGTAAACATGATGAGATGATATAACTATATTATGTCTTTAGAAAATGGGTTGGCATGCCATAATTCAGATACATGCTGTCTATGCAAACATCATGGCATGACATAATTCAAATATATGATTTATATACTAAGGAAGTGAGCAGAGGGCAATCACATATATGATGTGTCAACTAAGGAGATGGCATTCAATATTGTGTATATGATGTAAAAACTAAGCATTGCAATACAACATATGCATTATATGAGTAATATAACCCTGCCAAGTTTGAGCATACACCTCAGGGGATAATAGGACTAGTCATCTGCCTCTGAATCCTCCTCTGAAGAGCTATCTGTAACCAGCAAGATATCTGCTTTAGCAGGTAGCATTATCTGCTCTGAAGACCTTGTTTTCACTCCAGATTTCTCCATCACCAATTCAAATGGCTGATGCACAGGAAGAGCAGTTGAATATACAAACATTGTCGACAAAAGCAATGAGAAATACAAAAAAGGACCGCATGATATAATTCACATATATGACGCTTGCCTAAACAGCATGGCATTGCATAATTCACATACATAATGCCTTGCAACAAGATAACATTGCATAATTCACATATATAATGTCTTGCAACAAGATGGCATTGCATAATTCACATATATGGTAATTAGACACTAAACATGTGGCATTCACACAAAGCATGTCTAAACTAAGCAAATGACATAGCAATGCAAGATACCATACGCACGATATGAGCAACATAACCCTGCCAAGTTAGGGCATGCACCTCGGGGGGGGGGATATGATTGGTCATCTGTCTCTGAATCCTCCTCTAAGGAGCTATCGGTAACCAGCAAGACATGCGCTTCGTCAGATAGCATTGGCTGCTCTGAAGACCTTGTTTCCACTCCAGATTTTTCCATGACCGTGCCAAACAGCTGATGCACAGAAAGAGTAATTGAATGTACTAAAATTATTGACAAATTTAACACGTAATAAAAAAATGATGGCATGATATAATTCACATATAAGATGACTGGCTAACCAGGGTGGCATTGCAAAGTTCACATATATGATGCCTGGCTAAACAAGATGGCATTGCATGATTCACATATACGATAAAGAAACTAAACAGATGGCATTGACACAAAGCATGTCTAACTAAGCAGATGGCATCTTTAATGTATACAGTAAGCAATGCAAGGCACCATATGCATGATATTACCAACATCAGCATGCCAAGTTAGAGCGAAGTCCTCATGGGGTAAACAGGAGTGGTCTTCTCCTTCTGAATCCCCCTCAGAACAGTTATCTTCCTCTTGATTACAATCAGAAATGGGTGGAGGGGGGGGGGGCTGCCTTCGCGCCCACCATGGAACGACGTCTACATGAAATTTTATTGCCACGCAAGGCTCGTCTCTTTTGCTCTACATGATCAGTTCCATTGTCTACAATAACTGGCATGCATAGGAATAAAACATAGTGAGATTATATAAGGAGTGCATGCACAAATCCAGAGTGATGGTAGCAAACTGTGGATAGACCCAAAACCAATGATAGCAGGCAAATAATAGCTTTAGTTAAAAATACAGATAATGGCTCCTTTAATGTTTGTTTGCACCCAACATGAAACTCATAGTAGACACCGGAGATTAACCAGATAGTAGAAAAATAGTACTGATTGCTGACCCAATATGTACCCCACAACCATTTAAAAACTTAAGTTTTAGCATTAGTTTGGACCCGACTCGGAGTCTAATAGGTGAACACGATGATAATGTAGCATCTCATCATATTAAGCGACGCATAACGTAAGCAGACACGGAAGAGTGCGACCTCTCTTGCGGACCCGTGTAGTCCTCAAGGTCATCTTCTCAGTTGATGATGGTAATGTAGTTGCCGTGGCTGCCGGCGGCGGAGAAGAAGATCTGAGGCGGCGAAAGACAGTTTGGAGAGCGGATCCCTGCTGTGGTGAACCCTTCCATCGTTGGAGCAGCTGAGCTGGGGTGGAACACAGCGCCGCAGGAGCAGGGCAAACCACACAAGGTTTTCTTTGACACATATCTGTAACAGAAGTAATTGAGTAAGGGCTTGTTTGAATTTGAGGATTCTAGCAATGCAGGGATAGGAAATAGACAGGAATAGGATATGAATGCACGTGCAAAACAAAGAATTTAAAAACACAGGATTTCTGCCAATCTGGGTGTTTGATTCACAACAATTGGAAGATCACAGGATGCAAAAAAGCATGGTGAGATTAAGTCAAACCACAAGAAAATGTACGGTTATAATGCTATTATGCTACTATATCTTAGTATTGTGCTTGATGAATAGGAATATGAAAAGGAGGAGAAGTGGAAATTAGAATTCCTACAGTTTTTCTTTCAAGGAGACACTAAAGGAACAAATCCTACAGTTTTCCTTTGCTCCATTCCTTTGCACCAAATTCATGAAAAGTAGTACCATAGGAAACTTTCCAATTCTGATGTTTTTCATTCACTTTTCCTTTCAAGCATTGGCGATTCTAGTAGGCAGGCTTGAGCAAGGAAAATCCTACACTAAAAAAATGTTTTTGTGCTACTTCTATTACTTTGGACCCAGGCCACTGCCATACTAGCTCAACTCCCAGGCCCATCGACAAATGCACAGCTCAAACGCGCAGAGATAAATAATGATGGCGTTCAAGAGAGTCCATCACGGATAGCTAAGTTGCCTGGTACCTCACTGCTTGTCATATAGTAGGATAAAATAATCGTATTTCCCGTTACTACGAGTGCTGAGTGGACAATATATATATAACATGTAGAGTAAAAAAGAGATGCAACAAGTGTACAACCTCTTTGGCGAAGCCATGTCAATCTCAGCGTGATTGGGTTGGCTGGTGAGGACGCTCCGGCTGACTTGGCTGTCGGAGGAGGGGAAGAAGATCTTAGGCGTATGGAGATGGAGCCCGAGGTACTGCTCCGCTGTGATGGAGGGTTTCATCGTTGGAGCAGCTCTGGTGAGTTGTACGACACCAAGGCTGAAGCAGGACAAGAGAGACAACGAACAACTTTAACATGAGTGGAATTCTAATAGCATCTCCAATACATGACATAAAATACATAACCACAAAGTGCTAGATGTAAAATACATCAGCCGCTACTACCTCTTTTAGCACTACGTTGGTTTTCCCCGAAGAGGAAGGGATGATGCAGCAAAGTAGCCTAAGTATTTCCCTCAGTTTTTGAGAACCAAGGTATCAATCCAGTAGGAGGCTACGCGCGAGTCCCTCGTACCTACACAAAACGAATAAATCCTCGCAACCAACGCAAATAGGGGTTGTCAATCCCTATAGGGCCACTTACGAGAGTGAGATCTAATAGATATGATAAGATAATATTTTTGGTATTTTTATGATAAACATGCAAAGTAAAATAAAGGCAAAGTAAATAGCTAAGTAGTAGGAGATTGATATGATAAAGATAGACCCGGGGGCCATAGGTTTCACTAGTGGCTTCTCTCGAGAGCATAAGTATTCTATGGTGGGTGAACAAATTACTGTTGAGCAATTGACAGAATTGAGCATAGTTATGAGAATATCTAGGTATGATCATGTATATAGTCATCATGTCCGAGACAAGTAGACCGACTCCTGCCTGCATCTACTACTATTACTCCACTCATCGACCGCTATCCAGCATGCATCTAGAGTATTAAGTTAAAACAGAGTAACGCCTTAAGCAAGATGACATGATGTAGAGGGATAGACTCATGCAATATGAAGAAAACCCCATCTTGTTATCCCCGATGGCAACAATACAATACGTGCCTTGCTGCCCTTACTATCACCGAGAAAGGACACCGCAAGATTGAACCCAAAGCTAAGCACTTCTCCCATTGCAAGAAAGATCAATCTAGTAGGCCAAACCAAACTGATAATTCGAAGAGACTTGCAAAGATAACCAATCATACATAAAAGAATTCAGAGAAGATTCAAATATTATTCATAGATAGACTTGATCATAAACCCACAATTCATCGGTCTCAACAAACACACCGCAAAAAGAAGATTACATCGAATAGATCTCCACAAGAGAGGGGGAGAACATTGTATTGAGATCCAAAAAGAGAGAAGAAGCCATCTAGCTACTAACTATCGACCCGTAGGTCTGAAGTAAACTACTCACACTTCATCGGAGAGGCTATGGTGTTGATGTAGAAGCCCTGCGTGATCAATGCCCCCTCCGGCGGAGCTCCGGAACAGGCCCCAAGATGGGATCTCGTGGATACAGAAAGTTACAGCGGTGGAATTAGGGTTTTGGCTCCGTATCTGATCGTTTGGGGGTACGTGGGTATATATAGGAGGAAGAAGTACGTCAGTGGAGCAACAGGGGGCCCACGAGGGTGGAGGGCGCGCCTGGGGGGGGGGGGGCAGGCGCGCCCCTACCTTGTGGCCTCCTGTTGATTGGCTTGACGTAGGGTCCAAGTCTCCTGAGTTGTATTCGGTGGGAAAATCACGTTCCCAAAGGTTTCATTCCATTTGGACTCCGTTTGATATTCCTTTTCTTCGAAACCCTAAAACAGGCAAAAACATCAATTCTGGGCTAGGCCTCCGGTTAATAGGTTAGTCCCAAAAATAATATAGAAGTGGATAATAAAGCCCGATAATGTCCAAAATAGTAGATAATATAGCATGGAGCAATCAAAAATTATAGATATGTTGGAGACGCATCAAGCATCCCCAAGCTTAATTCCTGCTCGTCCTCGAGTAGGTAAATGATAAAAAACAGAATTTTTGATGCGGAGTGCTACTTGGCATAATTTTAATGTAATTCTTCTTAATTGTGGTATGAATATTCAGATCCGAAAGATTCAAGACAAAAGTTCATATTGACATAGAAAATAATAATACTTCAAGCATACTAACAAAGCAATTATGTCTTCTCAAAATAACATGGCTAAAGAAAGTTATCCCTACAAAATCATATAGTCTGGCTATGCTCTATCTTCACCGCACAAAATATTTATATCATGCACAACCCTGATGACAAGCCAAGCAATTGTTTCATACTTTTGACATTCTCAAAACTTTTTCAATCTTCACGCAATACATGAGCGTGAGCCATGGATATAGCACTTTAGGTGGAATAGAATGGTGGTTGTGGAGAAGACAAAAAGGGAGAAGATAGTCTCACATCAACTAGGCGTATCAATGGGCTATGGAGATGCCCATCAATAGATATCAATGTGAGTGAGTAGGGATTGCCATGCAACGGATGCACTAGAGCTATAAGTATATGAAAGCTCAAAAAGAAACTAAGTGGGTGTGCATCCAACTTGCTTGCTCATGAAGACCTTGGGGAATTTGAGGAAGCCCATCATTGGAATATACAAGCCAAGTTCTATAATGAAAAATTCCCACTAGTATATGAAAGTGATAACATGAGAGACTCTCTACTATGAAGATCATGGTGCTACTTTGAAGCACAAGTGTGGCAAAAGGATAGTAACATTGTCCCTTCTCTCTTTTTCTCTCATCATTTTTATTTTTTTATTTGGGCCTTTTCTCTTTTTATGGCCTCTTTTCTTTCTTTCTTTTCTTTCTTTCGGAGTCTCATCCCAACTTGTGGGGGAATCATAGTCTCCATCATCCTTTCCTCACTTGTGACAATGCTCTAATAATGATGATCATCACACTTTTATTTTTCTTACAACTCAATAATTACAATTTGATACTTAGAACAAAATATGAGTCTATATGAATGCCTCCGGTGGTGTACCGGGATATGCAATGATGCATGAGTGACAAGTATGAAAGAATTATGAATGGTGGCTTTGCCACAAATACTATGTCAACTACATGATAATGCTAAGCAATATGACAATGATGGAGTGTGTCATAAACGGAACGGTGGAAAGTTGCATGGCAATATATCTCGGAATGGCTATGGAAATGCCATAATAGGTAGGTATGGCGGCTGTTTTGAGGAAGGTATATGGTGGGTGTATGATACCAGCGAAAGGTGCGCGGTATTAGAGAGGCTAGCAAAGGTGGAAGGGTGAGAGTGCGTATAATCCATGGACTCAACATTAGTCATAAAGAACTCATATACTTATTGCAAAAATCTACAAGTTATCGAAGCAAAGTATTACGCGCATGCTCCTAGGGGGATAAATTGGTAGGAAAATACCATCACTCGTCCCCGACCGCCACTCATAAGGAAGACAATCTATAAATAAATCATGCTCCGAATTCATCACATAACGGTTCACCATACGTGCATGCTATGGGAATCACAAGCTTCAACACAAGTATTTCTCAAATTCACAACTACTCAACTAGCATGACTTTAATATCACCATCTCCATGTCTCAAAACAATTATCAAGTATGAAACTTATCATAGTATTCAACACACTCATAAGAGAATTTTTATTATTAATCTTGCATACCAAGCATATTAGGATTTTAAGCAAATTACCATGATATTAAGACTCTCAAAATAATCTAAGTGAAGCATGAGAGATCAATAGTTTCTATAAAACAAATCCACCACCGTGCTCTAAAGATATAAGTGAAGCAGTAGAGCAAAATTATATAACTCAAAAGATATAAGCGAAGCACATTGAGTATTCTAACAAACTCCAAATCATGTATGGCTCTCTCAAAAGGTGTGTACAGCAAGGATGATTGTGGTAAACTAATAAGCAAAGACTCAAATCATACAAGACGCTCCAAGTAAAACACATATCATGTGGTAAATAAAAATATAGCTCCAAGTAAAGTTATCGATAGAAGTAGACGAAAGAGGGGATGCCTTCCGGGGCATCCCCAAGCTTTGGATTTTAGGTGTCCTTTGATTATCTTGGGGGTGCCATGGGAATCCCCAAGCTTAGCCTCTTTCCACTCCTTGTTCCATAATCCATCAAATCTTTACCCAAAACTTGAAAACTTCACAACACAAAACTTAAAGTAGAAAACTCGTGAGCTCCGTTAGCGAAAGAAAACAAAAGACTACTTCAAGGTACTGTAATGAACTCATTATTTATTTATATGGGTGTTATACCTACTGTATTCCAACTTCTCTATGGTTTATAAACTATTTTACTAGCCATAGATTCATCAAAATAAGCAAACAACACACGAAAAACAGAATCTGTCAAAAACAGAACAGTCTGTAGTAATATGTAGCTAGCGCAAGATATGGAATCCCAAAAATTCTAAAATAAATTGCTGGACGCGAGGAATTTATCTATTAATCATCTGCAAAAAGAATTAACAAAATAACACTTTCCAAATAAAAATGACAGTAGTTCTCGTGAGCGCTAAAGTTTCTGTTTTTACAGCAAGTTCAACAAGACTTTCCCCAAGTCTTCCCAACGGTTCTACTTGGCATAAACACTAATTAAACACAAAAAACACAATCAGAAAAGAGGCTAAATAATTTATTTATTACTAAGCATGATCAAAAAGCAAGGAATAAAAATAAAATTGGGTTACCTCCCAACAAGCGCTATTGTTTAACGCCCCTAGCTAGGCATAACAAGCACGGATAGATCTAGGTATCGCCATCTTTGGTAGGCAATTCTTCAATCAGGCATCTACCATCTTTAGGAGTTTCTTTCTTTTTATTAATTATCAAGATTTTATGCACAAGATCGAAAAATTCATTTGTAACAAATGGTTCCTTAATGATAGCAAAAAGATTGGGATGGACACTTATAGATTTAAGATCCGCATTTTCCTTACTAGATGATTCACCCTTATTTTTAGGAACATACATAAGCTTGGTAACTTTAGTGGAGGAACTTGGAGTATTCTTTATAGAAGAAAAAACGGTTCCCAAATTGGTAATAATATTCTCAAGTTTATCGATCCTAACGGAATCGTGATTTATTTTCTCATTAACTATGGGTTCCTTTTCTTTAATATCTTTCAAAGTAACTCCTACTTTAGATCCATATTGAGAGATTCAGCTGTGGATCTTTTTATCCAAATTTTCAATTAACTCTACGGTAGCAACCTTATTTTCAATAATTTCAAGCCTTTGCATTACATGCTCCAAAGTTAATATAGTTCCATTAACCAAAAGAGGGGGGGGGAGCCAAATAAATCTAACATAGCATTATAAGAATCAAAAGTATGGCTACCCAAAAAATTCCCTCCGGTAATAGTATCAAGAACATAATGGTGCCAAGGAGAAATGCCTACATAAAAATTGCGAAGGAGAATGGTAGTAGATTGCTTCCTTGCAGATTTATTTTGAGCATTGCAAATTCTATACCAAACGTCGTTTAGATTTTCACCCTCCCTTTGCTTAAAATTTAGAATTTCATTCTCGGGAGACAACGGAGAAGATAGGGGACTAGCCATAACGACAAGCAAGCAAACTAACACACAAGCAAACAAAAAGCAAGCGGAAAAAGGGCAAATAGATAGGGAGTATAAAGAGAGAGAGGGCGAATAAAACGACAAGGGTGAATTGGGGGGAGAGGAAAACGAGAGGCAAATGGCAAATAATGTAATGCGGGAGATAAGTGTATGTGATGGATACTTGGTATGTTGACTTTTGCGTAGACCTCCCCGGCAGCGGCACCTAAAATCCTTCTTGCTACCTCTTTTAGCACTGCGTTGGTTTTCCCCGAAGAGGAAGGGATGATGCAGCAAAGTAGCATAAGTATTTCCCTCAGTTTTTGAGAACCAAGGTATCAATCTAGTAGGAGGCTACGCGTGAGTCCCTCGTACCTGCACAAAACAAATAAATCCTCGCAACCAACGCAAATAGGGGCTGTCGATCCCTATAGGGCCACTTACGAGAGTGAGATCTGATAGATATGATAAGATAATATTTTTGGTATTTTTATGATAAAGATGCAAAGTAAAATAAAGGCAAAGTAAATAGCAAAGTAAATAACTAAGTAGTAGGAGATTGATATGATAAAGATAGACCCGGGGGCCATAGGTTTCACTAGTGGCTTCTCTCGAGAGCATAAGTATTCTATGGTGGTGAACAAATTACTGTTGAGCAATTGACAGAATTGAGCATAGTTATGAGAATATCTAGGTATGATCATGTATATAGGCATCACATCTGAGACAAGTAGACCGACTCCTGCCTGCATCTACTACTATTACTCCACTCATCGACCGCTATCCAGCATGCATCTAGAGTATTAAGTTAAAACAGAGTAACGCCTTAAGCAAGATGACATGATGTAGAGGGATAGACTCATGCAATATGAAGAAAACCCCATCTTGTTATCCTCGATGGCGACAATACAATACGTGCCTTGTTGCCCTTACTATCACCGGAAAAGGACACCGCAAGATTGAACCCAAATCTAAGCACTTCTCCCATTGCAAGAAAGATCAATCTAGTAGGCCAAACCAAACTGATAATTCAAAGAGACTTGCAAAGATAACCAATCATACATAAAAGAATTCAGAGAAGATTCAAATATTATTCATAGATAGACTTGATCATAAACCCACAATTCATCAGTCTCAACAAACACGCCGCGAAAAGAAGATTACATCGAATAGATCTCCACAAGAGAGGGGGAGAACATTGTATTGAGATCCAAAAAGAGAGAAGAAGCCATCTAGCTACTAACTATGGACCCGTAGGTCTGAAGTAAACTACTCACACTTCATCGGAGAGGCTATGGTGTTGATGTAGAAGCCCTGCGTGATCAATGCCCCCTCCGGCGGAGCTCCGGAATAGGCCCCAAGATGGGATCTCGTGGATACAGAAAGTTACGGCGGTGGAATTAGGGTTTTGGCTTCGTATCTGATCGTTTGGGGGTACGCGGGTATATATAGGAGGAAGAAGTACGTCGGCGGTGCAACAGGGGGCCCACGAGGGTGGAGGGTGCGCCTGGGGGGGGCATGCGCGCCCCCCTACCTCGTGGCTACCTGTTGATTGGCTTGAGTAGGGTCCAGGTCTCCTGAGTTGTATTCGGTGAGAAAATCACGTTCCCGAAGGTTTCATTCCGTTTGGACTCCGTTTGATATTCCTTTTCTTCGAAACCCTAAAACAGGCAAAAACAACAATTCTGGGCTGGGCCTCCGGTTAATAAGTTAGTCCCAAAAATAATATAGAAGTGGATAATAAAGCCCGATAATGTCCAAAACAGTAGATAATATAGCATGGAGCAATCAAAAATTATAGATACGTTGGAGACGTATCAACCACTCATCTCTGAACTTAACTGTTGAAACTGAACTTAACTGTCGAAACTGAACTTAACTGTTGAAACTGAACTTAACCGTCGAAACTGAATTTTGCTGTCGAAACTGAATGCACTAGCAAGGTGAGGCTACACGTCGGTCGACTGACTTTTTCATCTCTGGTCAGTCGATTTTGCAGCCGTTGGATACGAAATCAAGGGCCTGTGGTTCATCTTCAACCTCCACCCCCCTGAGCCGCCAGCCACCACCGGCCAAACAGCAGCCCCCCCGCCGCCCGCGGCCGGTGGTGCGCCGCCCCGCCCGCCCCAAAAACACTCCCCACCGCCGGTCCGCCGCCGCCCCGGCCATCCCTCTAGGCCCCCTTGCCGAGCTTTTTCTCCAGC
>NC_041382.1:456927878-456971110 GCF_002162155.2 Triticum dicoccoides | reverse complement strand
GACCACCGCCCCCATCCTGAACCCTAAGATAGATAGTGGGGTACCTCTCCGGCGAGCCCCCCTCCCCGCTGCGGCTGGTTCTTCCTTTCACCCCGGCAAGCCCTCCCCACCCCCTGAAAATCGACTGACCCAAAAGTCGATTCAGTCGACTGAAGTGTAGCTAAATCGGAGCAGCATCTCAAGCAAGAGCAATAGCGAGAGCAGCGTCGCGAGCAAGAGCAATAGCAAGAGCAGACCAGGCAGGGGACCGAGAGCAAGAGCAGAGCAGCAGCACGAGCGAGAGCTAAAGCAGCAGCAGCTCCTACTGATGTGGACGTCGCCACCGAGGGAGCGATGCCGTGTAGGAAGTGGCCGGCGACGCCGCCGTGGATGGAGCCGCGCCGTGTCGGCTCGGGACCAAGCGCTGGCAGCACCGTGAGATCGAATCAAGAAGAAAATGCGGCGATTAGTGTACAACCTCTTTGGTGGCGCCGATTAGGCCGTAGCTTTATCCGAGGAAACGGTGATGATGATGCTCTTCCGGTGGTGCAGGTGAAGACGGCGGTGTGGGAATGGAGGTGGCGCGAAAGACGAGGGGAACGTCGGGGCAGCTCCTTGGAGGTGGAGGACGGGGTGGCTGAATCGGCGGGACGATGAGATCAACGACGGATCCTCATCTGATACGATGGATGAGGGACGTCGAGGTGTTGCTGTGGACGACGTCGTCGGGGAAGAGGCTCCGGCTGGGTGGCAGGCGGAGCAGGGTGTGGGGTTTCGTCGCGGGGTTTCGCGGCCTCGGTGTATGAATGGGTGGGCGGATGGGATGGCAGTGGGGAACCATGGCTTAGAGACGCGCTCGTCTGAAATGTGGGGTAAGTTACGAAAGTACCCCCACCGATTTGAGGCGGTTCTTTCGGTTTAGGGGTACCACGGGCATTTCACGTGTCGGGATTTCACAGGAGATGGGAGTTTTCGCGCGCGTTGTAATTTCAGAATAGCAAGGCGTGGGTTGAGATGGAGGGAGTTGTCGGAGCACAACGAGACAAAGATATATCTTAAATATTTCGGGCTAACAAGGCGCGGGTTGAAGAGGCGGGAGTTTCGCAGCACGATAGACAGAGACGCTAGCTTGAATTTTCAGCATAACAAGGCGCGACTTGAAATTTCGGAAGAACAAGCTTAACGTGTACCAAAATAAAGACAATTTGCACCTCAACACGCACAACACACACACACACACACCATTTAGACTAGAGTAAGGTACACGTGCATTGCACGCATGAGATTTGGCAACCAAATTATGAATAAATACCACATTATCGCATGCAAGCTTTGAGTCATATATACATGATGTAGATGTAAGACATAAAGTAAAAACAAATAATGGCAAATCATGTAGAAAAACATTTGGGCAATTATGATACGAAAGATTCTAGAACAAATAAGAAGTGCTTGTGTTTTGATGTTTGTGCATTATGCTTAAGTTCAACCATGCAGTCTTCTAGATTATACATGTGCCGAAATCTGGTGGAATCTAGATGATATCCAACGGCCAGTAGTGCTCAAATTTGCCGTCTTTGGACCATCGGATTTGCCTCATTCAATGACCATCTTTCAAAGTTAAAGTTACCCGCACACAATATAAAAAATATAAAATATAATATATATATAGGGGTATAGATGTAGATATGTGATGCGAAAGCCGCCCATCATCTCCAATTAGAATAGTGTGTCCATGCACGGATGCGACGTGGCCAAATGATGTCTGCAATCGGTATCTCAAATTCAAATCAGTCTGACCTTGTTCAATGTGTATACATTACAACATGCTCATTTCCAAACCACACCCTGCAGATCTCTTTTATATTCATGCATGCATGGGTTTCAAACATCAGGATCTCTTATTCAAATATTTGAATTCAACTTTACATTGATTATGACCTCACCTATTATTTTACACCCACACAGTAGTCTTCTCTTTATAATTGTACCACTAACTTTCTCTCGTGCATGCATACACACACACTACCAGTCGGCATTATCCATCGGACACATGCAATCTTTTTCTTCAGGTCGGTCTCCCATGAAGGCACACACCCACACATACCCCCTCTCCATCATATCGGGCATTCTTTATCTCTCACGCGTGCATGTGCAACAATCGATGTTCCTCTATGTATGTGTGTATATAGCTAGGTCTTTCATAGTTTTCCACACAAACCGATCAATCGATATATACAATGAGGTCTCACCCTCTTTCCCACGTCCACATCGATCAATCTATACCTCTCTATATAGGATTAACATATATAGCTAATACACCCACATTAATTATATATCCAACATCCCCCTCTCATCATCCATGCCTTCCGCTTCATCTCTTAGACGCGTGCACAATAGCAAAGACAGGGGGCAGTAAGGGGCCTGCCCCCTCCCCCCCTAACATCACTATATATCGAGGCTAATATGAATGTGATCATTAGACAATTGCTGCTAAAAATGGTTTAAGTTCATGAATTGACCCTCCTCGCAAAGGATTAGCAATGCTTGGCCCCCTAGCTCATTTATTTTTCATGGCTCCGCCACTGCGCGCAACAACGCATGTGTTCGCCCCCTCTGTCTAAATATCGATCTCGCACTTGTGCATTCCTTCATAGTCTACCTCCACTCGGCCCCTCGCACCATCTTCTAGCCCCCACCGGATTTTGCCACATGTACAATCTAGCAGACTCCATGGTTGAACTTAAGCATAATGCACAAACCTCAAAACAACAGTGGTTCTCTTTTGTTCTAGAATCTTCCGTATCATAACTGCCCAAACTTTTTTCTAGTTGAATTGCCATTATTTGTTTTTTACTTTATGCTCTACAAAGCATTCCATGAATCATAAAATAGATTAAGGGCTTCTTTGATTCAAAGGATTCTCAAAGGAATTTTGGAGGATTCTAATCATTAGGAATTTTTCCTATATTGGTTGTTTTATTCGTAGGATTGTAAACCATAGGAATTTTTCCATATGATTCATTTGCACTAGATTTCATAGGAAACATCCCATCCACTCAAACCTCTTTGAAAGAATTCTGCGTTTTTTCTATGCACAATCAAACACTCGTACAATCCTGTAGGATTCAAGACGACATTCCACTACAATCCCATGTTTTTCCTATTCCCACGTTCTTAGCTTTTTTATAAAAAATAATTGATTTTGAATGAGATGCACTATAAGAATTAAACGAAGGGCTACATCAGGCATATATGACTCAGAGCTTACATGCTATAGTGTGGTATTTATTCATAATTTGGTTGCAAAATCTGATGCGTGCAATGCACGTGTACCTTACTAGTACTTCGAGTATGTGCAAAACACGTAAATTAGAATACCAATGGCACGCTACACAGTGTCTCTCTTACAATTCATGAAGCCACCTGGCACATGTGGAGGCGTTGTCGCGACCTCCTTGCGTGGATTGATCACATTGACGTGCTGCTGGTTCCAGAAGAATGTACACGTCCTCCCTGAGCCATACTGGCGGTACATGCACGAAGCGAAGATGTGCACGCACGCCACACACACACTCATTCCCTCGCACGCACACGCGGGTACACGGGCGGACGCAATTTTGTACCAAGATCCACCCCATGTGATAATTTGACGCGTGTAAAGTCATTCACTTCATTGATGGTCAATTAATACAGCGCGTGCAAATTGAGTGGACGTGAGGGCAGAAGAAAGACATTATTACTCCACTGCGCGCATGCGAGTAGTTAAATCATGGGTTGCTAGTAGTACTTCCATTGGTCTCCTTCATATTTTGTGCCAATTTTTGACACTAACATAATATTTACGCATTTGAGCAGTGTAGTACTTGAAATTTATGTTCCGCTAAACTCATCGGGAGCTGTTTCGGGCCTCGAAACCAAAACCATCAATTAATCTTTACCTTGTTCCCATCACATTCGAAAGCCTGCTCACACCTACTAGTACGTACCAAACCTGAACGTGTTCCCACTATGCAGGTATTAGTACTAGTGCTAGTACTTAGGTTATAAAAGGGGAACTACCTAACCAAAAATTACTTTACCTTTCCTCCTCATAAGTGCTTCTTCTTTGTCCGTCATTGCCATGGCCGGTGAGCAGAGCTCTAGGTCGAGAACTACTCGTAACATGGGAGCGGCAACCAAGGCTGCAGAAAAAAGAGAGGGCTCGCCGCCACGCAGAGACCTCGAAAGATCTCTCACGGGCAGGCAATGGCTCCCAGGAGCGCCCTAGCCGCGGAGGCGAACATGCCGAGCTGGCGGAGCTGGAGTCGTTATCCCTCGACGGCATGCCCGATCAGCTCAATAAGCACCTCAATAACCAAAAGGAGTTCATCCAAGGCTTGATGGAGTTGATGAAGGAGAGCCTCGATGACATGCCCGCTGAGCTCAATCAGCAGGGGGAGTTGACCACCGGCTTGGTGATGCTGCTGAAGAAGAGCATTGCCTCAGAGAAGAAGGCGACCAGCGAAATCCTGCGACTTCAGGAGGACAAGGCGAAGCTCTGCCACGAGATCGACCTATTGAAGGAGAAGAACGCCGGCTGGAAGCAGCTGCATGAGAATAGTAGTTCCTCGATGAAGATGCTGCATGCCCTCGTCATGGAACAGAAGGAGGAGTTGGCGAAGCTCCGCATCGAGCACCCAGCTGCTGTCAAGGTACGTAATGCGGCCGTGGAACAGATGATGGAGGCTCGCGTCCAGAAATCCCGCGTCATGGACAGAATGAAGAAGATGGCGGAGGATACGCGCAAGGAGATGGAGGTCGTGGAGGCGATGAAGAAGCAGTTACGACTCCATGGCGAATTAGATCATTTGGGGTGATAATCTTCCTTCTTCTTTTGCTCCTGTGTTTCATATTTTGCTTCGGGTGTTTCGCCGCACGTGTCACGTTCTCTACGAGGCATGAATGGAATAATGTTTTTTTGAGGGAATGAATAGAACAATGCTAACAATGAGATGACTAGCAAATTAGATCATTTTTATCGCCATATGGCACTGGGCTGCCGTGTTTCGTGCTCCTCCGTCGCAGTACTACCCCAGTGGAAAACTTGAGTATACTGCACGGTTCTTTGCTCCTCCTCGACCAGGTCGTCGGCGCATTTATACGAGCAGTCAAATCACAAGGCCCCGCCTTCCAGCAGTAATGAGCCGTCAAATCACAAAGGCCATCACCTCTCGTGAAACCGACCAAGCTAGACTGCCCCGCCCTCTAGCCTTTTAAAAAATGTATACTTTTGTACAACAGTAGTATCGATGGATTGCGCCATGGAGCAAAACTTGAAATTAAAAAAAGGTGGTACATATAGAGAGCGCTCATCGCCAAATTATGCATATAGTACTATTAAAAAGGCTAGTCACAATAATGGTGTCCAGCACAACCCACCCCTCAAATAAAACTAAGAGGGTGCTTGGATACGTTTTAGTCCCATGACTAAAAGTAGTGGGACTAAAACATGCTAGCCTCACCCATGCTTGGATCCAAATACTAAAAAGGCTAAAATCAAGTTAATGAGCATTTATTATCCTCCAAACCCTCCAATCCAGAACTCGCCTGTGTTAAAGGAGAGGAGTTAAATGAGTAGAGAGAGGACTAATCCACATTTTAGTAGGGGTACCCCTGACTAAAAAAATTTAGTCTCAAGACTAGTTTTAGCCCCTCTTTAGTCAGGGGTGCTTGGAACTTTAGCCTCTTAAAGAGACTATTTTTAGTCAGACGAAAATAAGTCCCTTGGATCCAAGCACCCTCTAAGCATCCTGGAATACTTTGACAAAACTAAGCACCCTAAAATTCTTTAACAACTAAACTGCTGGCTATATGATGTTGGCCATATATATTGTATGTATATAATGTGAAGAAATGAGTGGTAGTACTATACCAACTAAAAGATGAAATGTAAGAAATACTAGTATGTACGTACTGAAGAGTTAAAGTAACGAGAAGAAACATAACATAGTTCTACTAGGGGCTCAGCACAACACAACCCTCAAATTAAATTAAGCACACCTGAAATTAAACTTTGCAACTATTCCAGTAGACACTGCATTAGAACCACCATGAGCAACGACACTACCACCTTACTCGGAGTCCTCGTTCACGTCCTCGACTTCGTCCTTGTCCCTTTTCCTCTTGGCCGATACTTCTTTGCTTGAACCGCACACTTGTCTGTTGCTCTTCATCCAACCCTTGTAGATATTGAAGCAAAGGTAGCCATCCATTGCAGCGTAGTGGATGTGGTCTATATCTAGTACATTCCGCTGCCATGCATGACGATGAAACGTCTATGGAGGTTTCTCCAGTTTACCGTACGAAGGATGAACCATGGCTCCTGCCAGGGTCAGCATTGAAGGCTGACGAGAGGACACCAGCCGATGCTTCTGGAGGTCGAAGGTGTTGCCTACAACGAGGGCTATCCGACGCAGGACTTCTTTGTCGTTACCAAAGTCTACAGTAATGAATTTGACTAGGTTGCTCTGGAGGAAGTCCTTAAAATCCTGGCACTCAACGTCGACATGGCATATGTGGTAGACCAAGCATAAGTCATGCACGCAAACCTAGATCACGGCGGGCTTCTTCCTCTCTTCGTCCTTTAGATCCTTCTCTGGTCCCAGGACTCTGGTGTACTCAACATCTAGCCCAGTGACCCACTCATCATCTGAGTCTTCGAACATGCGTCTGAAGCGAGAAAGGCATCCTTTCACCGTCGCGGAAGAACGGGTGTAGATGACGTCGAACTCATTGCCGGTGATGGTTCTAACCTTGTACTCACCGCCGATCATGGAGATTTGGGACGCCATGGATTTGGGAGGAGGGTTAGGATTAGTGGAACTACCGTAATGTGAATGGACGGGACGACTAGGAGCGAACTGCCATAGTATTGAAGGACGTGCGGGGACGAGTAGGAGCGACATTAATTAATTGAATCGTGTCGCCTCCCTCCGCATGCAGCCGCATGCAAGCCTCACGCGCACATCCCTAGTGCATGCTACGACTGGGTATTTATTTCTCCCAATCAGCATACGCAACGAGCAGCGAAATCAGTGTAATATGTGGTGATTTAATTATAGCGGTACTAATAAAAATGGGACTAATATGTGGTGATTTAATTATCTTCTCCTCTTAAACCACCACCGCTCCTCTCCTGTTCCAATCTAAATGCAGCGCCGCTCCTCTTCTCTTCCATTTCAAAACCACCGCCCCTCCTCTCCTGTTCTAGTCCAAAACCAGCGTCGCTCCTCTCCCGTTCTAATCCAAAACCAGTGCTGCTCCTCTCCTCTTCCATTCAAAAACCACCACCGGCGAGTGAAGGTGCTGAGGAGAAGTAGATCGATGGAGGAGTACAACTGATACATGAGGATCGTAGACGGCGACCTTGTGAAGCTAGCTAGGATGTTGGAGATACAGTCTTGGTTTGACAACAAGGACCAACTAGCGGCGACGGCGACATCCATGGTGGAATATCTACAAGAGAGAAAAAAATGCAGCGATACTCCCGGAGGGAGTCGCGCCGGAGTACATAGAGCTGCTCCTCTAGGGCATGGAGCAAATAGATTCACTGAATCCGATCGTGAGGGAGCGGTGGTGGGAGTATCGATCCCAGATGGAGCATCCACCAGAGATTGAAGGATCGAGCATCTACATGGTGCCGTTTGTGAGGGTGTCCTGCCAGAGCGAGCCGGTGGAGTCCTCGTCGACCGAACCCAACTGAAAGAGGAGAAAAGCAGTTGGCCCGACGACGCTTCCCCGCCATCGTCTTCCTCGCCGTTCACATCGTCTAACGGGGCGGCTGTCTGCCGCCGAGGAATAGGAGGGGGCTGCCCCCCCAGCCCAATAGTCGGGCAGGTTGTGAATTGTCAGGAGGAGCATAGGGTTGTCAGTATTTGCAGGTTGTGAATTGTGTTTTGTGTTGTGTATTTTGAGAGTACTTTCAGATATGAATGTCTTTTGAATTTCAGATTTGTAGTATTGAGCATATGAAGTATTTTATGAATTCTAGAGATCTATTTTTAGCACTTAAAAAAATGTAGTTTCATAGGAGTATAAAAGTGCAGACAATGTGATTCTCAGAGAAGAAACTGCAAGTTTCAGTTTTAGATAAGAAACTGCAAGTTCAGTTTCAGATAAGAAACTGCAACTTTCAGAGGCAGAGCATTTATATTAACACGGCCTTTTCAGACAGGGTTAACATCATGTTGGAAGTTTTATCCATGGTCGAAAATGGAACTACCAGCCAGTTAACATCATGCTGATCAACATTCATGCATAGCACATCTTCATATGATGCACAGTCAAAATGCCCACACAATGTCAAGTGTGCGAAACACAACGAAAACGAGGGACGCAATTTTGGCAAGTGTTGGACGTGATTTTGGGCTGCCCCGTCCAGGCTTTCATTTTTAACATGCGCAGCCCACGACCTCGGATGGGAGGTCCATAGGCCTGTCGGCCGGCCTATGGACCTCCCATCCGAGGTTTTATTTTTGGCAGCCCAATTTATGTATTTTTTTGAAGAAAACGCAGAGGTCTGTTCTATTTTTCTATATAAGAATAGGAACGCCAGGTCCAACTTATGTGTCCCTTCTAACTATATTATATATATTTAAATTATTTTATATGTTATTATATATTATTTTTATTGTCATCATATATTTAATAGATACTTACACATGTAAGAAAACAATATCCCACATCTTATTAACTTATAAAAATACTTTCTTAACAAATAAAATCCCGGGTTGTTTTGGCACGAAAATCCTAGTGATTGTGTACAAAAGCTTGGTAAGATTTAAGGACGAATATAATAATATCACTTATTATTTAAATATATTTATAACAAAATGCTCAACCCCTTTTTATATTTTGATAACATTGCTGGCCCAACCCAACATTATAATTAGAATCAGCCCAGCAAAATCGTGTATTTCAAGGAAGTGCCAATGGCCTATAATTTTTTAGGAAATAAAATAAATGGGCCGCATCGACGCTACATTATTTGTTCACCCAGCCCAGCTAATGGCTATAATTCAAAAAAAAGATCAAATTGACTGTAAATTCTACCGCGCAAAAAAGATTGTAAATTCTGAAAAAATGTGTTGAATACGTGCCACATTTTTGGAGGCTGAAATGTGGACCAATAGGTCGAAGCCAACGCAAGTCGTTGTTAATTTAGTCAACAAATGATTCTGACATGTTAGCCATTGGATTTACATCCAACGACTGACATCCATCTTCAATCTCTCGTCTTCTTCCTCCAGCGCCGCCGGGACCACCTCCCGCCTCCTGTTGCTAGCAGCTCTGCTTAGCACGCTTCGCTATGAAGCGCTACTCCACCGTTGGCCAGGCCATCCCTCCACCCCTCCACACCTCCTATTCTTCTCCACCGACTGCCGAACCACACCGCACTAGAACCAGTTAAACCCTCATACAACTCTCCGTCTGCGACTCTACTCCTGCGTCTTCCCATCTCCGGCTCGTTGCTGTCCGAGGCCTCGCCGTCGTCCACCACCTTGGATGCGCTCGGCGCGGCGTGGTCAACGTGGTCAATGAACGACACCATCATAAGTAGACTGTGCGTGGAGAGGCTGATAGCTGGGTCCACGACCGCACACAAGAAAATGCCTCCTTATTACGCGCAAAATAATGATTCCTCCACATGACATCTGGGACCCACCGGAAGGGCCTCTGTATTTCACAAAAATAACATGCCCCCTCGCTGACATGTCAGACCCACCAGCTATCTTCGCACGCAAAGAAGTGCCTCCTTATTACGCACAAAAAAATGAATATTCCACCTGCCAGCTGGAACCCAGCATAGTGGGAGGCTGACTTGTGGGCCTACCATGTTGACGGGGACGGAGGGCTTTGTCAACTTAGTCAATATGAACGATTCTAGCTCCTGTTACCGTACGATGTTCATCCAACGACCGTAGTGCTTCTTCAACCTCTGGTCTTCTTGCTCCAGCCTCCCAAACCAGCGCCGGTCGTATGTGTACATACGGGCGGGGTCTCGAACGCCTACTCACGCATATGTACAGCCAGGGCTCGTGTACATGGCTAGGTCGGAACGGAGAAACATTGTCGTCGTCGTGTTCATGGGGAGGCAACGGAATGCGTCGTGTTCATGGGGAGGCAATGGAATGCGTCGTGTTCATGGGGAGGCAACGGAATGCGTCGTGTTCATCGGGAGGCAACGAAATGCGTGGGAGCCAACCGGATGGGTCGGAACGGAATGCATGGTCATGTTCATCGGGAGGGCTTGGACGGAACAGGCGATGGAAACGAGGCCCCGCATACCGCAAAATGGAGGAAACAGACCTCCTATGTTCGGAACGGGGTCCTATTGATCGGGAGGGGTGTGGCATACCGCAAAACGGAGGAAACAGACCTCCTACGGTCGAAACGGGGGTCCTGTTGATCGGGAGGGTTGTGGCGTACCGCAAAACGGACGGAACGAACCTCCAACGGTCGAAACGGGGGTCCTATTGATCGGGAGGGGTGTGGCGTACCGCAAAACGGACGAAACGGACCTCCTACGGTCGAAACGGGGGTCCTGTTCATCGGGAGGGGTGTGGCGTAACGCAAAACGGGACTCCACGGGATACTGTTCATCCTGTTCAACCACCCCTCCACGGGCACCCCTCCACCATCTACTGTTCATCCAGCCCTCCACACCATAGGGTCCTGTTCATCCAGAGCAACGCCACCGCTCACTGTTCATCCACCCCCCCGCAATGCTCACTGTTCATCCAATCGATCGGCTTCAATTAGCAGCAGTAGCGAAGGAATCGCTCGATCGGGTTCAGTTAACAGCCATCGATCGATCGCTCGGGTTCAGTAACGCGTAGCCTGCAGTGCAATCGCTCGGGTTCAGTTAGAGCCCAACGCCTCGCTCGGGTTCAATTAGAGCCAATGCCTCGCACACACGCGCGTACGTGTATGAGAGAAACGCGCATCGCTCGGCCCCCGACCTCCCACCGTAACCGGGAACTCCCCGAAATTTTCCTCCCCTCGCTTCTACCACGGTTTTTTCCGTCATGGACAACCCAAAGAATGTCATGCAGCTGCGTCTCCGGCCCGCCCAGGACGAAAAACCCATTTTCTATCATGATTTTTTGTCATAAAAGTAGGAGCCCACCACATCTATGATGATACCGGGTTTTGTCACAATTATCTTCATAGAAGTGTCATATGTATGACAGAATTTTTTTCGTTCGGCCCAAAATGTCACGGATGTGTCTTTTTTTGTAGTGCGCTCTAAGTCCCGCCATAGCAAAAACAGCGCAAGAGAAAATAACACTCCGGCTGACTCCAGAGGAAACAACGACCACATTGCCCCGGCGGCAGAGCACGATGAAGCTGCAAGCGGCGAACATAGTACGGATCCGACGTCCGAACACGGCGATGCCGAGGATAACCCTCATCAAACCCCATTTGGGGAGGAAAGCAGTCCGGACGAAGATGCACACATCATCCCGGAAACGCACTTGGAGCAAGAGAACCTCCGCTGAAGGCTTATTGCCACAACAAGGAGCCTGAAGAAGCAGAAGCAAAGGATTAAGGCTGCACAAAACACACTCAACAGCAGGTGGAACAAAGTGCTCGACAGCGAAGCAAAGTACGGTGGAAGTTACCACACAAAGAGCTATCCAAAGCGCAAGCTGTTACCTGAATTCGACGACGAGGCCTTAGAGCCCGCACAGCCAAATAATGAAACGACCAACCGGCCGGATCCACCACCTTGTGACCGCGATAGAGCGGATAACAAATACGCACATAAGTCAACACACGATGTACATGAGGACTTGCGCCAAAAATCTGGTGCGACCAGATCCATCTATGGATCTAGGAAGCGTGCTCCGGCACAAAATCAAAACAAAATACCACAACCGTCTGAACGCCATGGTACATCCAAGTACAGGGGTGCCGCACACCCCCTATGTTTCACCGATGAGGTGCTGGACCACGAATTCCCAAAAGGATTCAAGCCAGTGAACATAGAAGCATACGACGGGACCACAGACCCTAGGGTCTGGATTGAGGAATTTATCCTCCATATCCATATGGCCCGCGGAGACGATCTCCATGCCATTAAATACTTTCCCCTCAAGCTTAAAGGACCAGCTTGGCACTGGCTGAAAAACCTCCCCGAAAACTCAATTGGAAGTTGGGAGGAGCTCGAGGACGCTTTTCGGGCTAATTTTCAAGGGACCTACGTCCGACCTCCGGATGCAGACGATTTAAGTCATATAATTCAACAGTCCGGAGAGTCCGCCCGAAAGCTTTGGAACAGGTTTCTCACCAAGAAGAACCAAATCGTCGACTGCCCGGACGCTGAAGCCTTAGCAGCTTTCAAGCACAGCGTCTGAGACAAATGGCTCGCCAGACACCTCGGCCAAGAAAAATCGAGAACAATGGCAGCTCTAACAAGTCTCATGACCTGCTTTTGCACAGGCGAAGACAGTTGGTTAGCCCACAACAGCACCAGCGACCCAAGCACATCCGAAGTCAGGGATGGCAATGGAAAACCACGACGCAATAAAAACAAGCGTCGAATTAAAGAGGATATCCCAGATAATACGGCGGTAAACACCAGATTCAGGGGCTCTTGACCAGGTCAGCAGAAAAAGCCTTTCAAAGGTAGCAGATATGGACCGTCTGGCCTAAACAAGATTCTTGACAAACTATGCTAGATCCATGGCACCCCCGATAAACCTGCAAATCACACCCACAGAGAACGCTGGGTCTTCAAGCAGGCCGGTAAGCTAAACGCCGAACACAAGGGGGGGAGACACCAAGCAAAGACGAGGACGAACCTCGCCAGGGAAGCACTGGAGGACAGAAAAAATTCCCACCAGAGGTTAAAACAGTCAACATGATCCATATGACGAAGAGGAGCAAACATGCACTCCGAGACACACGCGCCATAGAGCCCGTCACCCTAGGTTCAACCCCTGGTTGGCCTGCCCGATCACTTTTGATCGCGGGGATCACGCGACAAGTATCCGACACAAAGGATTGGCTGCCTTGGTGTTAGACCCAATAATAAACGGATACCATCTCACACGAGTCCTCATGGACAGCGGCAATGGTCTAAACCTGATATATCAGGACACAGTCCGCAAAATGGGGATAGACCCATCAAAAATAAGCCACCATACTACTACCTTCAAGGGAGTAATACCAGGCCTAGAGGCCCGCTACACGGGATCTCTATTACTAGAGGTTGTATTTGGTTCTTCCGACAACTTCCAAAGCGAAAGGTTAAATTTCTACATCGCTCCATTCCGAAGTGGCTATCAGGCACTACTCGGAAGAGCGGCTTTCGCTCGTTTTAATGCAATCCCACATTATGCTTCTCTCAAGCTTAAGACGCCCGGTCCACGTGGCACCATCATAGTTAGCGGAAATACTGAGCGTGCTCTACGCGCGGAAGAATGTGCGGTGGCTTTAGCCGCCGAGCACTAGACGACCTCACCAACCAGAAAAATTGACAGGTCGTCAAGACCACGGACACGGTTAGACGAGTCCGGTGCACCACTACATATACATGAGATTGGTTGGATAATCAAGCCCTCCTAGATGGTACCAGGGGCTTCCCGCGTGTAATCAGGGCTAGTCCGGCTCAACTTTACTTATCTTAAATTTTAATGGTTTATTGACAATAACCAATTTTCTGGCACGACAACTTTCACCTAAGTTCTTCTCTTCTACAGATGACAATCATGCTACATCCATCCAGGACACGGCACAACAAAGACACAGACGCGGACGTGCAGCAGGGACCCGCTCAAAGGTTTCTTTTTAGATTAAGACCCTGCGTTAACCTTTTTTACTGTCTCTTGTTGCCCACATCCTCCGGATACTCAATACAACCGAGAAGGATGCCGACGTATTGGCATGTGGCCACGTCAGGATATTGCATGTACCTGGACACCTGGGGTTTATTATTAAGGGCATTGTTCAGCCCGACATATGTTATAAAGACTGAATACCTTAGGGAGTGTCCGGCGTCGCGAGTTTGGCCTTATATGCATCAGCTCGAATCATGTCTTTGGTCAAATGTTGGGTTTGCCCGGCTCCCATGTTTTGGTACCTTAGGTTCCGCTATATCGGCTAAGGTAGCATTGGTAGAACTAATGCGATTGTTCCCTGGTTCATCCGGATGAGCACCTCAGTAGAGAAAGTCGAAAATTGACTGCCATGATAAAGCGCGAGACTGGTCAACCACTCGATGACTTAGCAAAATCTTCAGGATTCCTCCGCATTAACGAAGGGCTGTTTCCCGGTCATGTACGTACGCGCCCCATATTCGGATGAGCGTGGAAGTACCAGGGGCTATATAGTAGCCCCACCGTCAAACTCCTATGGCTAAGTGAAAGTGTTAAAGCAATATAGTTCGATTGCCTCGTTCGCTGTGCTACCACCTCCTTAATGGACCAAGACGTTGGATCAAGTGTGAATACACGTTTTTTGCGAACACCCCCGCATTATATGCATGGGGGCGGAAGCCGACGACTGCTAACTTTCAGGTTATATACATATATACATAAACAGCCGCACAGGAGGCATCATAATACTTTCAGGCAAAAGTATAAACACAACCTTCATAACTCAATAAAACATTGTTTATACAATGGGAGTACATGTCACTAGAACATAATATTCTTCGAGCACTGAGCCTCTATCGAACGAGCGCCCTCAAGAACTTCTTCAAAATAGTGCTTGGCAGCCACTCGGTCCACGGCCGAACCCTGTGTTGCAACAGTGGTGGCCTCCATCTCTGCCCAGTATGTCTTGACACGGGCAAAGGCCATCTGCGCACCCTCTATGCACGCCGACCTCTTCATAGCATCAATGTGCGGCACAACAGCAAGGAATTGTTGCACCAAACTAAAGTAACTATTAGGCCTTGGCCCTCCCAGCCATAGATGATCCACAACGAACCTCATGGCGAGTCCGGACAACCTATGGAGCTCGGCCCACTCGGCCATTTGCTCATTCAGCAGCAGCGGGCGCACTGGAGCATGGAACTGTGACCAGAACAACTTTTCCACTTCGCGATCTCCTTGATCCTTGAAGTACTCGGCCGCATCAGCAGCACTTGCCGCCAAATCCACGTAGGCATCCGCAGAACTCCATAGTTGATCAAGAGAAGCATACTTCGGATCTCCAAACTTAGTCCGCAATAAGAAGGGCTTCCCAGCCACGATATCCGCAGCTTGATGTAGCTCCTCCTTTGTCGCTCTGATTTTAAAGCGGGCTTCCTTGGCTGCTACCATGGCCTTCTCTAAGTCCGTCGCCCTCGCTCGGCTTTCTTCTTCAAGAAGCTGGTAACGGTCAGCGGCATCTTTCAACTCAATGGCCATCTGGGCTATCCTTTCCTTGCTCTGGCGATGCACGGACTATTCGGCCCGCAGCTCTTCGACCGCCCTTAGAGCGGCCGCATCGCTATTCCTTGATTGTTCCTTGGCCAGGGCAAGCTCTGCCCGAAGGGTCTCCATGGTGGCAGCTCCATCTGCAGTCACAACATATTAAAGATATTGGCATCCTGCTCCTCTTGCTATGCACTGATCACCGGAGAAATCACTTACCCTGTGCCTCGTCAAGCCGCTTGTTGACAAGCACGATGTCGGCATCTGCCGCATCAAGTTGCCGCTTTAGCTCGGCAAACCCATCAGTCCGGCTAGCCACCGGAGCTTCAGCCACCTGCACATAAAGGCGGTCTGGTTATTACCTGGGACTATGATCTTTTGTTTGCCGCTGTTTTCAACGACAACCAGAGTCTCAGGGGCTACTATCTGCATAGGGCACACCTAACGTGTGCGGTACTATCAGAAACATACATTATGTCACGTACCTCAAAGCCTTTCAGCAGACTCATAAAAGCTTCATGCAATCTGCTTTCAGCGGATGAAATCCTTTCAACTACCGTACTCATTAGCGTATGATGCACTTCTGAGATGGCCGCTTTCTCTAGAAGATCCTTCAGTGCGTCCGACCGCACACTATACGGTTCCGGACTCTTTCTGTTGCTCTCTTTAGGAGCCGAATACTGAGGACTCCGGGTGTCCAAGGGATTACCCCCTGGCCTTGTCGGATCAGGAGAAACCCTCCGCGATGACACTTCAGGGTCGCCCGCTTCATGAGGCAGGGTGGCAGGGGGAGGTATTTCGCTCCCCATCATCTCCGTAAGAAGATCCCCCTGAAGACGAGCTCTGTCGAGAAGGGCTACAATCTGAACTACAATATATAAGCTTCGGTTATTGTCCTCAGAAGCAAGGTAGGATATTTTCACTACTAAGTACTTTTTGATTACTTACAACTCGGTAGAGGGCTGATTCCCGTGCGGACACTGTGCGGCAAGGGTACCCCTCGGGGCAGGACCCTCTGGCGAAGATTTCTTCCCTCGTTTGGAAACCTCTGTTTCCAGATCTTCAGGGGTGGTCCTCTTCCTTCCTCGGCGAGAGGGAATTTTAGATTCTTCTCCCTGGTTGTCCTCCTTCGCGGAGGCGCTCGTTCCCCCGGTTGGGGCGAGTAGTGAGTGAGGCTCTCTTCCGGGCTCTTTATTCCCCCCTTTATCTTCCTTCGAGGGCACTTGATAAGGCGCCGGCTCCAGCATTCTGTCTAGTACTGGATTGGCCAAGCCCTCGGGAAGGGGGACCGGACACCTGATCATCTTCACCTTTGTTATCCAGTCCTGGTCAAAGAGCGACTTCTCAGAATGATGTTATGATGAATAAGAGAAATAGTGTGTTCGGCCATGGGATTACTTACTTGGGTATCCGGGCGATTACAGCTCAGACCCGCATCCTCGATGGTGTCCGGACACTTTATTTGTGATCCGAAGAACAACTTGTACATCTCCTCGAGCATCATGTCGAGGAAGTGCTGAATGATTCGCGGTCCCTCCGGGTTGAACTCCCACAAATGGAGAGGTCTATGTTTGCAAGGCGGGACCTGGCGAACTAGCATGACCTGCATCACTGTGACCAGGTTGACGTCTCTCTCAATGAGATCTCGGATGCGACTCTGCAATGTCGGCACATCCTTTACCGGACCCCAGTTTAGCCCCTCTCTGATCCATGACGTCAGTTGTGGTGGGGGGCCCGAGCGAAAGGCTGGGATGGCTGCCCACTTGGCACTTCGGGGAGCTGTGATATAAAACCACTCCCGCTGCCACAAACCAGATACCTCTGGGAAGGAACCCTCTGGCCACAGAGCATTAGCGCTTTAGCTTATTACGGCTCCTCCGCACTCTATGTGCCGCCCCTCGATCATCTTCGGCTTCACATTGAAGGTCTTGAGCCACGGGCCGAAGTGAGGGGTAGTGCGGAGGAAGGCCTCACATACGACGATGAACGCCGAGATGTGAAGGAGGGAATCCGGGGCCAGATTGTGGAAATCCAGCCCATAATAGAACATGAATCCCCTAACAAAGGGATCCAGAGCGAGGCCTAGTCCTTGGAGGAAGTGAGAGAAAAACACAACACTCTCGTTGGGTTTGGGAGTGGGGATGACCTGCCCCCGGGCGGGCAGCCTGTGCGAAATTTCGATGGTCAGATATCTCGCCTCTCTCAGCTTCTTGATGTCCTCCTCTGTGATAGAGGAAGGCATCCACCGACCTTGCAGGTTGGATCTTGACATGGTTGAAGGTCCGAAGTGCTTGACCTGAGCCTAGGGTGTTGGAACTCGAGGCGGGGGAAGGATTCGATTGAGCGCGAGAGGAAAAAGGGACATGTCTTGGCCTCTTTATAAAGAGGGTGAATGTCAAGCGTCCTCCTCGCGGTCGTTTTGGACTCGCCTAAAATCAAGGAGTCATACCAATGGGCACGAGTGGGTTACCCACGTTCGTATTGATGAGAATCCCGTAATAAGGGGGACACGATCTCTGCTTCGACAAGATGTGTCAAGAAAACCGCCTCGCGATATGTGCGGTGCTGGTTGAGAAAAACGGTTTAAATAATGACCGGGCCATGACGTAACGTCGTGCTGTCAAAACACGTCAGCATATTAGATTTGTGGAAATATTATTCTCTCTACGGTTGTATGTGGAACTTGTTTTGCAGAGCCGGACACTATCCTTGTGTTCAAAATCTTCCATGGAGTATTCGGAGGAGGAACCCGCCTTGCAATGCCGAAGACAATACTGCGCGCCGGACTCATCGTCATTGAAGCCTGGTTCAGGGGCTACTGAGGAGTCCTGGATTAGGGGGTCTCCGGACAGCCGGACTATATCATTTGGCCGGACTGTTGGACTATGAAGATACAAGATTGAAGACTTCGTCCCGTGTCCGGATGGGACTCTCCTTGGCGTGGAAGGCAAGCTAGGCAATACGGATATGTAGATCTCCTCCCTTATAACCGACTCTGTGTAACCCTAGCCCCCTTCGATGTCTATATAAACCGGAGGGTTTAGTCCGTAGGACAACATATACAACCATACCATAGGCTAGCTTCTAGGGTTTAGCCTCTACGATCTCGTGGTAGATCAACTCTTGTAATACTCATATCATCAAGAACAATCAAGCAGGACGTAGGGTATTACCTCCATCAAGAGGGCCCAAACCTGGGTAAACATCATGTCCCCTGCTTCCTGTTACCATCCGCCTCAGACGCACAGTTCGGGACCCCCTACCCGAGATCCGTCGGTTTTGACACCGACAGGATAGGGGGAGGGGAAAGGAAGGGGGAATCCTATTCCCGTTCTTTCCTTCCCTCCTTCTCCTTTCCTTCTCCACCTTGGTCGGACCATATGGGGGGTGCACTAGCCCCTTGTGGTTGGTGCGTTTCCCCTCTTAGCCCATAAGGCCCATATCTTTTGCCGGGGGTGCCTAGAACCCCTTTCGATGACCCGATAAGTACCCGGTACCCCCCGAAACACTTCCTGTGTCTGAATACCATCATCCTATATTTATCAATATTTACCTATCGACCATTTCAAGACTCCTCGTCATGTCCGTGATCTCATCCGGGACTCTGAACAACATTCAGTCACGGTCGTGGATTTAACACGGCAGATGCCCTAGTGAAAGGACTTAGATGTGGAGCCATCACAGTTAGGTTAGCTTGAAGGGGTTGAACGGTACAAAGGACACAAGGAGTTTCCCCATGTTCGGTCCCTCATAATGAGGTAAAAGCCTACGTCCTTCTTTTAGTTCTATTGCTTGTGTCTTGATTACAAGGGAGCGAATACGCTTGACCTTGTTCTCATTTGATTGTTTCTTGAGTTAACCCACCACCGGGGTCACCTTTATATACACAGGTAGAGACCCGGAGGCTTATAGAGTCCCAGCCGGCTCATACAATGTGACCGGCTCGGTCTCTAACTAACCATGCCTTTTAGGACAAGTCTTCATATGGCGGTTCGTAGGCCCAGGTCTTGGGCTTTTACCAGGCCTACCTCCATAAGCCGCAGTCTTCACAATTCTCCTTGGGCTTCCTTGGACCTTCTTCTTATTTAAACTGCCAACAGTGTAACCCAGCCCCTCTTGGGCGGGTCACACCTCGGAGCTATATCCCCAACATTAGGTGAAGGAAATATGCCCTAGAGGCAATAATAAAGTTATTATTTATTTCCTTATATCATGATAAATGTTTATTATTCATGCTAGAATTGTATTAACCGGAAACTTAGTACATGTGTGAATACATAGACAAACTAAGTGTCACTAGTATGCCTCTCCTTGACTAGCTCGTTGAATCAAAGATGGTTAAGTTTCCTAGCCATAGACATGGGTTGTCATTTGATTAACAGGATCACATGTAACACCCATGATGCGGCTATATCTCCCACGTGTCGAGGCATGACTTAGAGGCATAGCCGCATGGTAGGTCTGTCGCAAGAGGGGTAATCTTTACACATCCCATGTAGTGAATAATAAAGGGATAGAGAGTTGGCTTACAATCGCCACTTCACACAATACATAAATAATCCATACATCACCCAAAATAGAAACAAGGTCCGACTATGGAACCAAAATAAAAGAAGACAACCCCAAATGCTAGATCCCCGATCGTCCCAACTGGGCTCCACTACTGATCAACAAGAAACGAAACAAAACAACGATCAAGATCTTCATCAAGCTCCCACTTGAGCTGGGTTGCATCACCTGCACTGGTATCGTTGGCACCTGCAACTGTTTGGAAGTATCTGTGAGTCACGACGACTCAGCAATCCCACACCCGCGAGATCAAGACTATTTAAGCTTATGGGTAGGAAAGGGTAGTGAGGTGGAGCTGTAGCAAGCACTAGCATATATGGTGGCTAACATACGCAAAAGAGAGCGAGAAGAGAAGCAGCGCACAGTCATGAAGCTAGAAATGATCAAGAAGTAATCCTAAAACTACTTACGTTCAAGCATAACACAAGAACCGTGTTCACTTCCCGGACTCCGCCGAGAAGAGACCATCACGGCTACACACGCGGTTGATGCATTTTAATTAAGTTAAGTGTCAAGTTCTCTACAACCGGACATTAACAAATTCCCATCTGCCCATAACCGCGGGCATGACTTTCGAAAGTTCAAACCCTGCATGGGTGTCCCAACTTAGCCCATCACAAGCTCTCACGGTCAACGAAGGATATTCCTTCTCCCAGGAAGACCCGATCAGACTCGGAATCCCGGTTACAAGACATTTCGACAATGGTAAAACAAGACCAGCAAAGCCGCCCGATGTGCCGACAATCCCGATAGGAGCTGCACATATCTTGTTCTCAGGGCAACAACAGATAGGTCAAGCTACGAGTAAAACCAGCCCTCGAGTTGCCCCGAGGTGGCCCCGCAGGTTGCCCGGTTCGGACCAACACTTAGACAAGCACTGGCCCAGGGGGTGGTTATAATAAAGATGACCCTCGGGAGCGCGACTCCCAAGGGAAAAGTAGGTGGTGGTGAGGCGAATGGTAAAACCAAGGTTGGGCCTTGCTGGAGGAGTTTTATTCAAAGCGAACTGTCAAGGGGTCCCCATAACACCCAACCGTGTAAGGAACGCAAAAATCAATGAACATAACACCGGTATGACGGAAACTAGGGCGGCAAGAGTGGAACAAAACACCAGGCATAAGGCCGAGCCTTCCACCCTTTACCAAGTATATAGATGCATTAATTAAATAAGAGATATTGTGATATCCCAACATATCCATGTTCCAACATGGAACAACCTTCAGCTTCACCTGCAACTAACAACGCTATAAGAGGGGTTGAGCAAAAGCGATAACATAGCTAAGCAACGGTTTGCTAGGAAGGTGAGTTAGAGGCTTGACATGGCAATATGGGAGGCATGATATAACAAGTGGTAGGTAGCGCGAGATAGCGATAGAACGAACAACTAGCAAGCAAAGATAGAAGTGATTTCGAGGGCATGGTCATCTTGCCTGAGATCCCACAAGGAAGAAGAATGAGACCATGAAGGAGACAACCGAACGTAGTCGAACGAATCCTCACAAATGCGACATTATTGGAACTAACCCGAAGAAGCAACACCGGAAAGAAGCAAACAACATAGTAAACAACCATCACATAATCATGGCATGATGCACAACCAAGTATGATGCATGTCCGATTTAATGAGGCATGGCATGGCAAAGTGCACAAGCAAAACTACAAATTAAGTGGAGCTCAATATGCAACGAGTTGCATATTGACAAAACACCACATGACTTATTTAGTTCGATCTTGTTTATGTACCCAACAATATTAAATGTTGATTAACATGGCAAGAGGTGAAGCATATGAAAACTACCTATCTAGACAAGTTTAAATGAGGCCGGAACAACAAACAACAAGTCCGGAAAATCCCCATGTGCATATTATGAATTTGGTACTGTTCTTCCCTAAACACAATTTTAGAGTTTTTAAACATGCAAAGTAAAGCCACCATGTTAAACTAGGCATTTTTCTACCCCATTTACATATAAAGTTTATTAAGTTTGGAGCTGCGGTTATTTAGTTATGAATTAAAGCATTTTAACATGGCATATGAGCAAAACAAAGCAAACAACAAGTTTAAACATTTTTAACATGGATGAAAGTTGCAAATTATTAATCTACACAAAATTCTAAGCATTTTACATATAATGTTTATTGGGTTCCGATGCACGTGTGAAAAGTTAATATATGCATGATCCTAGGGACTAATCTGCAAAACTAAACTCTCTGCAAAAAAGGGGAAAATCGCCAAACAGAAATATAACTACACCGGCCAATGAGGCGGACTGGGCTTCTCACCATGGCACTTGGGCCGGCTTGGTGGTGTACTAGGGTGGCCGAAGGGCGCGGATGGGCCGGTCGCAGCTGGGCCTGGCTAGATCGAACGAGGGGGTGCGGGGCCGTGGTGAACCCGCTCGCTCCTAGACGGGACAAGAAGCAGGGCACGGAGACGAGGCGATGCAGACGATGGTTAACGGTTGTGGCACGATCGAATCTCGGGCAAGTAACAGACCGATGACAAAGGGAACAATGCATGTTGTTATGCGGTTTGAACGATAAAGATCTTCGTAGAATATGTAGGAACCAATATGAGCATCCAAGTTCCGCTATTGGTTATTGACCGGAAGTGAGTCTCGATCATGTCTACATAGTTCTCGAACCCGTAGGGTCCGCACACTTAATGTTCGGTGACGATCTGTATTATGTGTTTATGTGTTTTGATGAACTAAAGGTTGTTCGGAGTCCCGGATGTGATCACGGGCATGACGAGGAGTCTCGAAATGGTCGAGACATAAAGATTGATATATTGGAAGCCTATATTTGGACGTTGGGATGGTTCCGAGTGGTTCGGGCATTTTTCCGGAGTACCGGGAGGTTACCAGAACCCCCCGGGAGAAGTTATGGGCCTTATGGGCCATAAGAAGGAGTGGGCTGGTGCGCCCCCCTTGGGCAGGAGGCCGAATTGGAATAGGTTTGGGGGCCGGCCCCCCTTTCCTTCTCTCCTACTCCTCCTTCCCTTCCTCTCCTACTCCAACTAGGGAAGGGGGGAATCCTACTCCCGGTGGGAGTAGGACTCCCCTAGGGCGCGCCATAGAGAGGGCCGGCCCCTCCCCTCCTCCACTCCTTTATATACGGGGGAGGGGGGCACCCCATGGACACACAAATTGATCATTGATCCCCTAGCCGTGTGCGGTGCCCCCCTCCACCATAATCCACCTCGGTCATATCATCGTAGTACTTAGGCGAAGCCCTGCGATGGTAGCATCATAATCAGCTTCATGATGCTGTCGTGCTGACGAAGCTCTCCCTCGACACTCTACTGGATCGTGAGTTCATGGGACGTCACCGAGCTGAACGTGTGCAGATCGCGAATGTGCCATATGTTCGGTACTAGGATCGGTCACTCGTGAAGATGTACGACTACATCAACCGCGTTGTCATAATGCTTCCGCTTACGGTCTACGAGGGTAGATGGACAACACTCTTCCCCTCTCGTTGCTATGTATCACCATGATCTTGCGTGTGCGTAGGCTTTCTTTGAAATTACTGCATTCCCTAACGAGTGGCATCTGAGCCAGGTTTATGTGTAGATGTTCTTTGCACGAGTAGAACACAAAGGAGTTGTGGGTGTGGGTATATACATATTTCTTGCCGTCACTAGTTGATTCTTGATTCGGCGGTATTGTTGGATGAAGCGGCTTAGACCGACATTACGCGTACGCTTATGCGAGACTAGTTCTACCGACGTGCTTCGCACACAGGTGGCTAGTGGGTGTCTGTTTCTCCAACTTTAGTTGAATCGGATTCAATGAACAGGGTTCTTTCTGAAGATCAAAAAGCAATCACTATACCGCGTTGTGGTTTTTGATGTATAGGTAAGAATGGTTCTTGCTCAGCCCATAGCAGCCACGTAAAACTTGCAACAATAAAGTAGAGGACGTCTAACTTGTTTTTGCAGGGCTTGTTGTGATGTGATATGGTCAAGATGTGATGAGATATAAGTTTTTGTATGAGATGATCATGTTTTTGTAGAAGTTATCAGCAACTGGAAGAAGCCTTATGGTTGTCTCTTTATTGCATAAGATGCAAGCGCCAAATATTTTCTTTACTTTATCGCTATGCGATAGCAACAGTTGCAAGAGCAATAATTGGCGAGACGACCATGTGATGACACGTTGATAGAGATCAAGATGATGGAGATCATGGTGTCATGTCGGTGACAATAGAGATCGTGACGGTATTTTGGAGATGGAGATCAAAGGCACAAGATGATGATGACCATATCTTGTCACATATTTTGATTGCATGTGATGTTTATCCTTTATGTATCTTATTTTGCTTAGTTCGGCGGTAGCATTATAAGATGATCTCTCACTAAATTTCAAGGTATAAGTGTTCTCCCTGAGTATGCACCGTTGCGACAGTTTGTCGTGCCAAGACACCACGTGATGATTGGGTGTGATAAGCTCTACGTTCACATACAACGGGTGCAAGCCAGTTTTGCACACGCGGAATACTCGGGTTAAACTTGACAAGCCTAGCATATGCAGATATGGCCTCGGAACACTGGAGACCGAAAGGTCGAGCGTGAATCATATAGTAGATATGATCAACATAGTGATGTTCACCATTGAAAACTACTCCATCTCACATGATGATCGGACATGGTTTAGTTGATTTGGATCACATGATCATTTAGATGACTAGAGGGATATCTATCTAAGTGGGAGTTCTTAAGTAATATGATTAATTGAACTTTAATTTATCATGAACTTAGCCCTGATAGTATTTGCATAACTATGTTGTAGATCAATAGCTCGCAATGTAGCTCCCCGTTTATTTTTGATATGTTCCTAGAGAAAAACTATGTTGAAAGATGATAGTAGCAATGATACGGACTGGGTCCGTGATCTGAGGATTATCCTCATTGCTGCATAGAAGAATTATGTCCTTGATGCACCGCTAGGTGACAGACCGATTGCAGGAGCAGATGCAGACATTATGAATGTTTGGCAAGCTCGATATGATGACTACTTGATAGTTTAGTGCACCTTGCTTTAAGGCTTAGAATCAGGGCTTCAAAGACGTTTTGAACGCCATAGAGCATATGAGATGTTCCAAGAGTTGAAATTAGTATTTCAGACTCATGCCCATGTCGAAAGGTATGAGACCTTTGACAAGCACTTTGCCTACAAGATGGAGGAGAATAGCTCAGCTAGTGAGCATGTGCTTAGAATGTCTGAGTACTACAATCACTTAAAGCAAGTGGGAGTTAATCTTCTAAATAAGATAGTGATTGACAGAGTTCTCTAGTCACTATCACCAAGTTACTAGAACTTCATGATGAACTATAATATGCAAGGGATAACGGAAACAATTCCCAAGCTCTTCGTGATGCTGAAATCGACGAAGGTAGAAATCAAGAAAAGCATCAAGTGTTGATGGTTGACAAGACCACTAGTTTCAAGAAAAGGGCAAAGGGAAGAAGGGGAACTTCAAGAAGAACGGCAAGAAAGTTGCTGCTCAAGTGAAGAAGCCCAAGTCTGGACCTAAGCCTGAGACTAAGTGCTTCTACTACAAAGGGACTAGTCACTGGAAGCAGAACTGCCCCAAGTATTTGACGGATAAGAAGGATGGGAAAGTGAACAAAGTTATATTTGATATACATGTTATTGATGTGTACTTTACTAGTGTTTATAGCAACCCCTCAGTATTTGATACTAGTTCAATTGCTAAGATTATTAACTCAAAACGGGAGTTGCAGAATGAACAGAGACTAGTTAAGGGTGAAGTGACGATGTGTGTTGGAAGTGGTTCCAAGATTGATATGATCATCATCGCACACTCCCTTTATGTTCAGGATTAGTGTTGAACCTAAAATAAATGTTATTTGGTGTTTGCGTAAAGCATAATATGATTGGATCATGTTTATTGCAATATGGTTATTCATTTAAGTCAAGGATAATTGTTATTCTGTTTACATGAATAAAACCTTCTGAGGTCATACACCCAAGGTGAATGGTTTATTGAATCTCAATCGTAGTAATACTCATATTAATAATATTGAAGCCAAAAGATGCAAAGTTAATAATGATAGTGCAACTTATATGTGGTACTACCGTTTAGGTCATATTGGTGTAAAGCACATGAAGAAACTCCATGCTGATGGGCTTTTGGAATCACTTGATTATGAATAATTTGATGCTTGCAAACCATGCCTCATGGGCAAGATGACTAAGACTCCGTTCTCCGGAACAATGGAGTGAGCAACTGACTTATTGAAAATAATACATACTGATGTATGCAATCCGATAAGTGTTGAGGCTCGCGGCGGGTATCGTTATTTTCTGATCTTCACATATGATTTGAGCAGATATGGGTATATCTACTTGATGAAACATAAGTCTGAAACATTTGAAAAGTTCAAAGAATTTTATAATGAAGTGGAAAATCATCGTAACAAGAAAATAAAGTTTCCGCGATATGATCCTAGAGGAGAATATTTGAGTTACGAGTTTGGTCTTCATTTGAAACAATGTGGAATAGTTTCGCAATTCACACCACCTGGAACCCCATGGCATAATGGTGTGTCCGAACGTTGTAATCGTACTTTATTGGATATGGTGCGATCTATGATGTCTCTTACCGATTTACCACTATCGTTTTGGGGTTATGCATTAGAGACAACTGCATTCACGTTAAATAGGGCACCATCTAAATCCGTTGAGATGACACCGTATGAACTATGGTTTGGCAAGAAACCAAAGCTGTCATTTCTTAAAGTTTGGGGTTGCGATGCTTATGTGAAAAAGCTTCAACCTAATAAGCTCGAACCCAAATCGAAAAAATGTGTCTTCATAGGATACCCAAAGGAGACTGTTGGGTACACCTTCTATCACAGATCTGAAGGCAAGATAATCGTTGCTAAGAATGGATCCTTTCTAGAGAAGGAGTTTCTCTCGAAAGAACTAAGTGGGAGGAAAGCAGAACTTGACGAGGTAATTGTACCTTCTCCCTTATTGGAAAGTAGTTCATCACTGAAATCAGTTCCAGTGATTCCTACACCAGTAAGTGAGGAAGCTAATGATGATGATCATGAAACTTATGATCTAGTTACTACCAAACCTCGTAGGTCAATCAGAGTAAGATCCGCACCAGAATGGTATGGTAATCCTGTTCTAGAAGTCATGTTACTTGACCATGACGAACCTACGAACTATGAGGAAGCGATGATGAGCCCAGATTCCACAAAATGGCTTGAGGCCATGAAATCTGAGATGGGATCCATGTATGAAAACAAAGTGTGGACTTTGGTTGACTTTCTCGATGATCGACGGGCCATAGAGAATAAATGGATCTTCAAGAAGAAGACTACCGCTGACGGTAATATTACTGTCTACAAAGCTCGACTTGTTGCAAAAGTTTTTTGACAAGTTCAAGGAGTTGACTACGATGAGACCTTATCACCCGTAGCGATGGTTAAGTCTGTCCGAATCATGTTAGCAATTGCCGCATTTTATGATTATGAAATTTGGCAAATGGATGTCAAAACTGCATTCCTTAATGGATATCTTAAAGAAGAGTTGTATATGATGCAACCAGAAGGTTTTGTCGATCCAAAAGGTGCTAACAAAGTGTGCAAGCTCCAGCGATCCATTTATGGACTGGTGCAAGCCTATTGAAGTTGGAATATACGCTTTGATAGTGTGATCAAAGCATATAGTTTTATATAGACTTGCGGTGAATCCTGTATTTACAAGAAAGTGAGTGGGAGCACTACAACATTTCTGATAAGTATATATCTGTGAATGACATATTGTTGATCAGAAATAATGTAGAATTTTCTGGAAAGCATAGAGGAGTATTTGAAAGGAGTTTTTCAAAAGAAAGACCTCGATGAAGCTGCTTACATATTGAGCAGCAAGATCTATAGAGATAGATCAAGATGCTTGATATATTTTTCAATGAGTACATACCTTGATAAAGTTTTGAAGAAGTTCAAAATGGATCAGGCAAAGAAAGGGTTCTTACCTGTATTGCAAGGTGTAAAGTTGCATAAAGACTCAAAACCCGACCACAACAGAAAATAGAAAGAGAATGAAAAGTCATTGCCTATGCCTCAGTCATAGGTTCTATAAAGTATGCTATGGTGTGTAATAGACCTATTGTGTACCTCACCATAAGTTTGGCAAGAGGGTACAATAGTGATACAGGAGTGGATCACTGGACATCGGTCAAAAATATCCATAGTGGAATAAGGAAATATTTCTCGGTTATGGAGGTGGTAAAAGAGTTCATCGTAAAGAGTTACATCGATGCAAGCTTTTAACACCGATCTAGATGACTCTACGTCTCGATCTAGATGCATATTGAAAGTGGGAGCAATTAGCTAGAGTAGCTCTGTGCAAAGCATTGTAGATATAGAAAATTTGCAAAATACATACGGCTCTAAATGTGGCAAACCCATTGACTAACTTTCTCTCACAAGCAAAACATGATCACTCTTTGGGTGTTAATCACATAGCGATGTGAACTAGATTATTGACTCTAGTAAACCCTTTGTGTGTTAGTCACATGGAGATGTGAACTAATCACATAAAGATGTGAACTATTGATGTTAAATCACATGACAATGTGAACTAGATTATTGACTCTAGGGCAAGTGGGAAACTGAAGGAAATATGCCCTAGAGGCAATAATAAAGTTATTATTTATTTCCTTATATCATGATAAATGTTTATTATTCATGCTAGAATTGTATTAACTGGAAACTTAGTACATGTGTGAATACATAGACAAACTAAGTGTCACTTGTATGCCTCTACTTGACTAGCTCGTTGAATCAAAGATGGTTAAGTTTCCTGGCCATAGACATGAGTTGTCATTTGATTAATGGGATCACATCATTAAAGAATGATGTGATTGACTTGACCCATCTGTTAGCTTAGCACGATGATCGTTTAGTTTGTTGCTATTGCTTTCTCCGTAACTTATACATGTTCCTATGACTATGAGATCATGCAACTCCCGAATACCGGAGGAACACTTTGTGTGCTACCAAACGTCACAATGTAACTGGGTGATTATAAAGGTGCTCTACAGGTGTCTCCAATGGTGTTTGTCTAGTTGGCATAGATTAAGATTAGGATTTTTCACTTCGAGTATCGGAGAGGTATCTCTGGGCCCTCTCGGTAATGCACATCACTATAAGCCTTGCAAGCATTGTGACTAATGAGTTAGTTGCGGGATGATGCATTACAGAACGAGTAAAGAGACTTTCCGGTAACGTGATTGAACTAGGTATTGAGATACCGCCGATCGAATCTCGGGCAAGTAACATACCGATGACAAAGGGAACAATGAATGTTGTTATTCGGTTTGACCGATAAAGATCTTCATAGAATATGTAGGAACCAATATGAGCATCTAGTTTACGCTATTGGTTATTGACCGGAAGTAGGTCTCGGTCATGTCTACATAGTTCTCGAACGCGTAGGGTCCACACGCTTAACGTTCTGTGACGATCGATATTATGATTTTATGTGTTTTGATGAACCGAAGGTTGTTCGGAGTCCCAGATGTGATCACGGGCATGACAAGGAGTCTCGAAATGGTCGAGACATAAAGATTGATATACTGGAAGCCTATATTTGGACATTGGAATGGTTCCGAGTGGTTTGGGCATTTTTCCGGAGTACCGGGAGGTTACCGGAACCCCTCGGGAGAAGTTATGGGCCTTATGGGCCATAAGTGGGAAGCACACCAGCCCACAAGGGGCTGGTGCGCCCCCCTTGGGCAGGAGGCCAAATTGGAATAGGTTTGGGGGGGGGGGGCGGCGGCCCCCCTTTCCTTCTCTCCTACTCCTTCCCTTCATCTCCTACTCCAACTAGGGAAGGGGGGAATCCTACTCCCGGTGGGAGTAGGACTCCCCTAGGGCGCGCCATAGAGAGGGCCGGCCCCTCCCCTCCTCCACTCCTTTATATATGGGGGAGGGGGGCACCCCATGGACACACAAGTTGATCATTGATCCCTTAGCCGTGTGTGGTGCCCCCCTCCACCATAATCCACCTCGGTCATATCATCGTAGTGCTTAGGCGAAGCCCTGCGACGGTAGCATCATCATCACTGTCATCACGCCATCGTGCTGATGAAGCTCTCCCTCGACACTCTACTGGTCGTGAGTTCATGGGACATCACCGAGCTGAACGTGTGCAGATCGCGGAGGTGCCGTACGTTCGGTACTAGGATTGGTCGATCGTGAAGACGTACGACTACGTCAACCGCGTTCACATCAATCTTCCCCTCTCATTGCTATAAATCACCATGATCTTGCGTGTGCGTAAGAATTTTTCTAAAATTACTGCGTTCCCCAACATTAGTCCCCAGGGTGATTTGAACTTGTTCACATCAACCTTCACTATCTAACTTAGCAAACTGCATCAGTGTCGAATCTTTAGCAGACCACCATAACCCGCCATGACGTCACATAAACAGAATCATTATAACGCGCCATGACATCATGTGCATTAATTTCGCACAAGACCTAGGATATCTCAACGGATCTTTATCTTAATGGGCTTCCCGAAAATCAAGGCGCCCACATGGTTAACATTATCATTTTACCTCCTCAATTTCCTTGCATGCCATCTTACCACCTCCTTATAAATAGGGACAGGGGGCCCTCCTTTTCACTTTTACCACTGCCTTTGCCTCTTCTTCTTCCTCCTCGTGACAACCGACACCACTGGAGCGCCGCCGCCCCCGTCGACTGCATCAACTTGGCCACTGCATCAACCTGATCTCGACCAGAAAAGGGCGGCGTCCCTCTGTTGTTCATCAGCATCACCAGGTACCCATCTCCTTCGCTTCCAATCTGCATTAGGGTTCACCTAGTCCTTCAGTGTTCGTTGAAGTTCATCAAACTCGTTTGTAGTTCACCTGGCATGTCACCTAGTTGAACCCAGAAATGATGCTGAAGTCACACTTTGATTACTTTTGTATCTGCTATCAACCACAGATTTATTCCCTTCTTGTTGAGATTGACTCCCCAACATAGTGGTTCATCCTCAGTGTTTTTAGGTTTAATAATTTCCACCTGTTTTTTGAATTGTCGTAGGTCCGAAATTATAGGCAGAATCTATGAAACTTGTTTGTCTAGTACTTAGTGAAATTTCATTCAATTCCAGATCTGTAAATGCCTGATTGACCACTGCTGTATGGGCGAATTAAAGGATAACTTGTAACCCGCCAAGTGCTAGCCAGCTTAATTGTGCCATTAATTGTCTTCCTTTATAGCAATCAATTATGCATAATAAACTTGCCTTCTTTAACCATTGGGTGGCTATCATCACGATTTTGACCTGCCCATACTCTCTTTTTAGGCTTAACGTTATAAAAAAATGACTAAGACTGTCACCTCATGCAATTGGGTTGCTTCCGCTATTACGGAGCAAACTCTGAACGAGTATGTTCAAGTGGGCGTCTTATAAGCTAAAGATTTTATCCACTGGCAAGCCCCAGGGACAAAATTCAAACTCGAGCCAAAGGAAGGTGAAGTCATAGTTTTTGCTAGTCGTATGAACCGGGGTTTCTCACCACCTGGCTCAAAGTTCTTTCACGACGTACTTCACTTCTTTCAACTTCACCCCAAGATATTGGACCGGACTCTGTTTCCACCACCTGCAATTTCCAAGTCTTTTGTGAAGTATACATTCAAGAAGAACCCAATGTTGACCTTTCCAGAGAGTACTATTATTTGAATCGCCAGGCTGGGTTTACAGATGGACCCTGCTTAGAACTTGGTGGCATTTCAATTCAAAGGGGAAGAGATGCTATCTTCCCTTCAGCCACACTTCCCAGTCACCCTAAGGACTGGAATCAGACCTGGTTTTACTGCCAAGACACATCTCCACCGGGCGAAAATCCTCTGCCGGGTTTCCGTGACCGTCGGCTTATCTCAAAGCACCCACTTCCAAACCGGATCAACACTGTTAAATGTGCTAAGTATATGCCTACCTTTTCAAAGGTAAGAGCTTTGTTGGCGAATGGATTAACCGGAGTGAATTTGGTCCGATGATGGGTCACTTGGAGGATCATGCCTTTGAGCCGCTGGACCGACTTGATGTGTGATACGTCTCCAACATATCTATAATTTTTGATTGTTCCATACTGTTATATTATCAATCTTGGATGTTTTATAATCATTTTATAGTCATTTTATATCATTTTTTGGTGCTATCCTATTGACACAGTGCCAAGTGCCAGTTGTTGTTTTTTCCATGTTTTTTTACATCACAGAAAATCAATATCAAACGGAGTCCAAATGCCACAAAACTTTATGGAGAATTTTTATGGGCCAAAAGGAACACAACGGGCCCTGGCTACTCCTCGGGGGTGCCCCGAGGGAGGCACAACCCACCAGGGCGCGCCAGGAGGCTGTGGGTTGTGCCAACCTCGGGTGCCCTCGGACCGCCTCTTTGCTCTATAAATACCCCAAATATTTCCAGAACCCTAGGGGAGTCGACAAAATATTCATCCAGCTGCCGCAGAGTCCAGAACCACCAGATCCAATATAGACACCATCTCGGATGGGGTTCACCACCTCCATTGGTGCCTCTCCGATGATGCGTGAGTAGTTCTTTGTAGACCTTCGGGTCCATAGTTACTAGCTAGATGGCTTCATCTCTCTCTTGATTCTCAATACAATTGTCTCTTGGAGATCCATATGATGTAACTCTTTTGCGGTGTGTTTGTTGGGATCGATGAACTTTGAGTTTATGATCAGATCTATCCTTTTATATCCATGAAAGTATTTGAGTTTCTTTGATATCTTTTATGCATGATCTCTTACAACATCGTATTTCTTATCTGATATTTGTTTTTTTGGCCAACTTGATCTATTTATCCTGCAATGGGAAGAGGTGCTTTGTATTGGGTTCGATCTTACGATGCTTGATTCCAGTGATAGAAAGGGAACCGACACATATGTATCGTTGCTACTAAGGATAAAACAACGGGGTCTATATCTACATAGATAGATCTTGTCTACATCATGTCATCGTTCTTATTGCATTACTCCGTTTCTCCATGAACTTAATACACTAGATGCATGCTGGATAGCGGTCGATGTGTGGAGTAATAGTAGTAGATGCAGGCAGGAGTCGGTCTACTAATCTTGGATGTGATGCCTATATAATGATCATTGCCTGGATATCGTCATGAGTATTTGAAGTTCTATCAATTGCCCAACAGTAATTTGTTCACCCACCATTTGCTTTTTTTTCTCGAGAGAAGCCACTAGTGAAACCTACGGCCCCCGGGTCTCTTTCTCATATTATTTCCCTTTGTGATCTATTTTCCTTTGCGCTTATTTTCAGATCTACTAAACCAAAAACCCAAAAATACTTTGCTACAATTTATTCTTATTTATTTATTTGGTGTTCAATCTATCAATCTACTACAAATTTACCTCACGTCCGTTTGCCTATCTTGAGGCGTCGTACCCCGGAAGGGATTGACAACCCCTTTAACACGTTGGGTTGCGAGGATTTGTTATCTGTGTGCAGGTGTTGTTTACCTTGTGTTGCTTGGTTCTCCTACTGGTTCGATAACCTTGGTTTCATATCCGAGGGAAATACCTACCGCCGTTGTGCTGCATCATCCCTTCCTCTTTGGGGAAATACCAATGTAGCTTCAAGCGACATCAAAAGGAATTTCTGGCACCATTGTCGAGGAGGATCTTCAACACATACCAGATTCCAAATCACAAATCTCATCTCCTTGCAATTTACATTATTTGCCATTTTCCTCTCGTTTTCCTCTCCGCCACTTCACAAAAAATTGTCGTTTTATTCGCCTCTCTTTTTTCCGCTCACCGTTTTCTCGTCAGATCTATCCTTTGCTTGCAATCTATCCACGGCCTTACTCCTAAGATTGGACGTACGGGCAATCTGGATGCTAAAACTTTTATGTTGGGGCAAGGGAACATTATGGGAAAAGTACGTATCCAAGAATTTTTCAATTGTGTTGGGAAGCTAAGTCTTGATGATGCTCCTATACTTAAAACTACTAGATCTTATGCAGATGCTATTTCAGCACTAGTTCTAAATCTCGAAAGTAAATTTATTCGTACCCATCCTACTTTGCAAATATTGTTTTTGAGCTTCCTGTTATAAAGAATCTAGGGCTAAAATGTTAGCCATTCTCGTTCTTATGAATGAATTTGACTACATAATATGGGAAGCTAGGGAAATCTTTGATTTTTATGGTATGAATCATGAAAAACCTGTGATAGATGAAATTGTTTACAATAGTGACTATTCTTTAAGACATTTTCTTGGGGATAAACAAATCTTTGATGAGAATCTTAAAAAGGAAGTCCCCGTTCTAGATATAATCCAACAAGTTTTCAATAATGTTAATCAAAATTACTCTTGGATTGGTGCAGGAAATCAAAAAGGGTATGATGAACATCAACTTAGGAATGCTAAGGTTTCTATGGATAATATGTTTTATGTTGTGTTCACAAAACCCCATGGTGAGAACACCTCTAAGAAGGTTAAGAAGAAAGATGACAAAACTTAGATCCTTGCTTCATGCCTAGCTAAGGGCATAAAACTATAATGCTTGTTGGGAGGCAACCCAATGAATAAAATTCATTTTTGCTTTTTGCTTCCTGTTTTGTGTGTTAGCACAATTATGCTACTGTTATGATTGTGTTTTTATGTTTTAATTAGTTTTTGTGCCAAGTAAAGCCTTTATGATCTTCTTGGATGATAGTTGTTTGATCTTGCTAAAAAACATAAACTTTTACGCTCACGAAATTAATTTTCACTCTTTACTAGAGAGCGATAAATACCCATTCCACTTGCGGTAGATCAATATACAAATTCCTCAGGCCATCCTAATTTTTCAGAACTTTTGGAGTTATAGAAGTATTCGAAATAGTCAGATTGCTACAGACTGTTCTGTTTTGACAGATTCTGTTTTTTGTGTGTTGTGTGCTTATTTTGATGGCTCTATGGTTTTCTTTGATGAGTTTTTGCCATAGAAAAGTTGGAATACAGTAGATATAATGCAAGAACAAAATATTAATTGGTTTGATACAACACTTATAGTAGTGATTTATTATTCTTATACTAATGGATCTCACGAAGGTTTTGTTGAGTTTTGTGTGATTGAAGTTTTCACGTTTTGGGTTACCTTACGATGGATGAAGGAATAAGTAGTAGAAGAGCCTAAGCTTGGGGATGCCCTGGCATCCCAAGCTATTATCCAAAAATGAGCAACCAACTAAGCTTGGGATGCCCTCGAGTGGCATCCCCTCTTTCTTCTAACGACCATCGGTATTTTAGTTGAAGCTATATTTTTATTGATCACATACTATGTGTTTTGCTTGGAGCGTCTGGTATGATATGAGTCTTTTCTTGTTTTATTTTGTGTTTTAAGTCTTGATCCCTTGCTGGACACACCTATTTGAGAGAGCTAAAATTATGTCATGACTTGTTAGAATTGCTCTCTATGCTTCACTACAAAATTTATGAGCTATGGACTTGCTCTAGTGGTTCGCTTATATCTTTTTGAGCACGGTGTGCTAAAGTATTTTTGAAGAAATGCTCTCTTGCTTCACTTAGATTTATTTGAGAGTTAGTAAGATTTTCAAGACATTCTCTCTTGCTTCACTTAAATTAATTTGAGAGAAAGAAATATTATGCTCATGATCTTCACTTATATTTGTTTGAGCTTGTCAAAAGCAACATATGAAAATTAGTCTCAAAGTAATAGATATCCAATAAGGATATAATAAAAACTTTCATGAAGATTATTGGACAAAATAAACTTGTTTCTTAGTAATAGTTTTGAGATATCATGATGTGATATGTGAGTCATCTTGATGAGTAATTATGCTTTAGTAAGAATATTGGTGTTAAGGTTTGTGATTACCTATGCAAGCACGAAAGTCAATAGTTATGCAATGAAATTATATCCTACTTATGGTGCATTATTCGGTGTTAGTTATGCTTAATGGTCGCTTATGAGATTATTCGTTTCTTAGTTGGTTGCTTCCCAATCTTTTGCTAGCCTTCATTTTGCACTAAGTATGATCAGTACTTGTGCATCCAAAAACCTTTAAACTAGTTTTGCCACCTGAGTCCACTATATCTACCTATATGCGGTATTCTTTTGCCATTCTAAGCAAATTTGCATGTGCCATCTCTAATTTTCAAAAATAAACTTCTCTTTTGTGTGTTTGTTTCGCTCGCGGAGCGGTGAGGGGTGGCTACTATTTTCCTTCCTAGATGTTTCATTCTCAAGATGAGTGTTTATTCACTTGTCATTGCACGAGAGTAAGGCAAAGGTATTAGGGATGCCCAGTTCCGAAATGCAAAAAATGAATTTACTTTATGTTGTCAAATAATAAATTCCTTGGAAAGTGTTGGTATGGAGGGCACCCGTTGATACGGTTAGCCATGGAAAGTGAAAGTATGGTGGAAAAAGAAATAAAATTTATTTTTTGTTTGGGAACAACCTATGATATATCTAAGCATGGAAAGTATTGGGAACTCTAAGTCGTTTTCGTTGGTGGGATGGATACACCTTCCAAAATGTTTTTATCTCTAAGTTTTTTTCGCTTTGAGCTCTAGCACCTCTACAAATCCCTACTTCCCTATGTGAAGGGCCTTTCTTTTACTTTATGCAATTTTTTTTGAATTTGAGTCTCCGTCTTCTCTTATAAAAGCACCAACTAGGAGAAAAAATGATCGTACTTGAGTACATGACATAGCTAATATGCGAGTGTGTTTCATGAATGGATCAATGGTTGAGCATGATGGGCTAGGGATAACTTATTTTAGCGTTGATATTTTGAAAGACATGGTTACTTGTTGATATGCTTGAGTATTTAAATTATCATGTCAAAACTAGACTATTGCTTTGAACAATATAAAAGTCCAAATGTCCATGCTATAAAGGAAGAAATATGATATGACATGATAGGCAGCATTCCACATCAAAAATTCTATTTTTATCACTTCCCTACTCGAGGGCGAGTAGGAGTTAAGCTTGGGGATGCTGATACGTCTCCAATGTATCTATAATTTTTTATTGTTCCATGCTGTTATATTATCAATCTTGGATGTTTTATAACCATTTTATATCATTTTTAGGTACTAACCTATTGACATAGTGCCACGTGCCAGTTGCTGTTTTTCCATGTTTTTTTACATCACAGAAAATCAATATCAAATGGTGTGCAAATGCCACGAAACTTTATGGAGAATTTTTATGGGCCAAAAGGAACACAACGTGCCCTGGCTGCGCCTGGTGGGTGCCCCTAGGGAGGCACAACCCACCAGGGCGTGCCATTGTGCCAACCTCAGGTGCCCCCCGGACCGCCTCTTTACTCTATAAATACCCCAATATTTCCAGAACCCTAGGGGAGTCGACAAAATATTCATCCAGCCGCTGCAGAGTCCAGAACCACCAGGTCCAATCTAGATACCATCTCGGATGGGGTTCACCACCTCCACTGGCGCCTCTCCGATGATGCGTGAGTAGTTCTTTGTAGTCCTTCGGGTCCGTAGTTAGTAGCTAGATGGCTTCATCTCTCTCTTGATTCTCAGTACAGTGGTCTCTTGTAGATCCATATGATGTAACTCTTTTGCGGTGTGTTTGTTGGGATCGATGAACTTTGAGTTTATGTCAGATCTATCTTTTTATATCCATGAAAGTATTTGAGTTTCTTTGATCTCATTTATGCATGATCTCTTATAGCCTCATATTTCTTCTCCGATATTTTGGTTTTGTTTGGCCAACTTGATCTATTTATCTTGCAATGGAAAGAGGTGCTTTGTAGTGGGTTCGATCTTACGGTGCTTGATCCCAGTGACAGAAAGGAAACCGACACGTATGTATCGTTGCTACCAAGGATAAAACGATGGGGTCTATCTCTACATAGATAGATCTTGTCTACATCATGTCATTGTTCTTACTGCATTACTCCGTTTCTCCATGAACTTAATACACTAGATGCATGCTGGATAGCGGTCGATGTGTGGAGTAATAGTAGTAGATGCATGCAGGAGTCAGTCTACTAATCTTGGACATGATGCCTATATAATGATCATTGCCTAGATCGTCATGAGTATTTGAAGTTCTATCAATTGCCCAACAGTAATTTGTTCACCCACCATTTGCTATTTTTCTCGAGAGAAGCCACTAGTGAAACCTACGGCCCGCGGGTCTCTTTCTCATATTATTTGCCTTTGCGATCTATTTTCATTTGTGTTTATTTTGAGATCTACTAAACCAAAAACCCAAAAATACTTTGCCGCAATTTATTCTTATTTATTTATTTGGCGTTTGATCTATCAATCTACTACAAATTTACCTCACGTCCGTTTGCCTATCTTGAGGCGCTGTACCCCGGAAGGGATTGACAACCCCTTTAACATGTCGGGTTGCGAGGATTTGTTATCTGTGTGCAGGTGTTGTTTACGTTGTGTTGCTTGGTTCTCCTACTGGTTCAATAACCTTGGTTTCATATCTGCGAGAAATACCTACCGCCGCTGTGCTGCATCATCCCTTCCTCTTTGGGGAAATACCGACGTAGCTTCAAGCGACATCAATGTGCGAATATACTTGCGATGTCAAAGACCCGCAGCGTCACTTTCAAGCGCGTCTGGAAGAGCAAGATATTAATGAGATGACTAAGATGCTGCTTGGGGAGAGCTTAGAAAGTTGTAGCAAGACGGGGTTGAACCCCTTTGCACTCTTAACCCGGCTCCAGATGCAAGTGACCCAAGCCAATTTTCCTTATTCACTATTTATGTTAAACTGCATACTCCTTATCATTACTTGGTTTCTTCAGGATGACTCTTCTTTCTGGAGCAAGAAACTGCAAGACAAACTGTAAGACAAACCGACCAAAAAGGCCAAAGCAAAGACCAAGGCCTCCAAGAAAACCAAGAAGAAGACAGATGTAACAGAGCAAGTCACCCTGGATGAAGAGTTGGAGGTAGAACTTGATTCCCTTGGCTCCTTTTTTGTACATCTTATTGACGCCGACTCCTCCCAGGATGACGCGGAGACCAGCCAGGCAGATGTTGAAGAGGTAACTATTATTTCCTCCGACTCAGAGCCCTTGCCAAGACAGAAAGTTCGATAAGTGATCCGAAAAGTAATGTTTTTTGACCCTTTAGCTTACTTGGATCCAAATTTTATTTTGAAGAAACAACAACATGAAGCTCGGCGTATAACCCGGAACAGCGGAGGGGGAGACCTTCATGCCGGCTTACCCAACACGCCGGTCCCTCGCAAACGCCGAAAAGAAGTGCCTTAGAGTTCAATCCTCCATTTTCCAAAGGCGGGTCTTATTCGTCAACCCCTTAATCCTTACGACTCAAATTATCAGGGAACTTCTCATTCATCTTCTGGTGATTCTATTGGAACTCAACTGCCAGCTTTCAAGATTGCCCCTGGGTAAGAATATTTTACTTGTTTAATTAACACCTTAAGATGATATACTAATATCTTTATGTCTTCTTTTCAGCGGTATAGCCAAAGCAAGAAAGAAGCTGAAGATGAGCAAGTCGGCCGAAGATCCAAAGGTTAATGAGCCGGAGAGACAGTCGTCATTATCCGAAGCTTCAAATCAGAATCCTGAAAACACTGCTGATGATCCGCCACCAGAAATTCATGATGTCATAGTGGATCCAATGGGTGTTGACCCGTCCAGTGCTAAGCCGCCAAGTCCTATCAAGCCTGCTGAGGAGACTCCTTCTCAATAAACTGCTGAGGACGTCATCATCACTGGTACAGGATTTAGAGAACCAGGGAATCCCACTATCTTAGCGAAACATAGCACCAAGGAAGAAGTTTTAAATGCTTAAAAAGGAAAATGGAAATTGGACCTGGAGAGCTATGCCGGTTTTAATGCAAGTGAAATCCATGTGGGCTACTTGAGCCGCCTTCATACCAGCCGTGACATGGAGGCCAGTCTGGTAAACCTGATGAAGGAACACTTTGAGATAAACAACCAAACCCTTCTCTTATGAATCCATGTCAGCCGCCAAGTCTAGAGGATATGAAAGAAGTGAAAATACTGTTGACTTTAAATGTTAGTATAAATCTTGTAGCTCCTCAAAATCAATTGACCTCCATTAGATCCAAATGAGTAGCCCCCAAGGGCCGGTTTAAATTGAAAAAACTGAGTCTGGTCATTAAGTACTTTTGTGTTTTTAAAAATGACCTACATTAGCCCCCAAGTGCCAAGTAGAGTACTTGTAATGTGCTTGGGACTTCAATAGAGTGATCATCATAACTGCTAATCGCCACTTGATTACTGCTTTGCAGGCTGAATTAAGCATGAAGGAGTCACAATTAGTCGACTTGCGGCAAAATATCAAATCGCAACAAGCAGATACTTCAAAGGCCAAATCAGAACTGAAAGCCGCCTTGGAAGCATCTGAAAAATTGAGAATGGACTTCAATACTGAAAGAGACGGCTGGGATACTAAGAAAACGACACTACTAAAAAGAGTTGAAGAGGCGGAAGCTGCTCTTAAGCTGGTGACGGAAGACTTATCCGGTTTAAAGTGACACATTAATCATATGACAACCGCCATCTTTGGTAAGTGACACTTTACTTCAATCATTCATAACTGATTTACTTTGACCCACCTGGCGACTTATCAGTATGTTTGCTCAACATGCTCCAGGAGCTCCAACCTTGGCCAGGGTATGCTTGTGTCTTAAAGCCATGTATACCCTGGTGGAACAGTTATATACTGGCACTCAGCGGACCATAGCGGCTATCTCCCACAGCAAACAACCACCCACACTTATTAGGGAGGTACTGGACAAACTGTCTGTCATGCCCCAAAGACTGGAAGAGATATTGCGATCATCTGCCCGAGCTGGTGCCATTACCGCTCTGAGCCGGGCCAAGGCGTGGCAACCGGAATTAGACCCAACAGATATGGCCACTAGATGTCCGAGCCTAAAAGAAGATGGATCTCCTTTCGAGATGACGGACTTTGCCAATTGCGTGAAAGAGATGCGTCCATTAGCGTGTAAACTGGCTGAAGAGACTGATTTATCCAAGTACCAGGCGGCATACACCATGGATAATGCCAAAGTTAAAGCGCCGACTTATGAAGTTGTGGATCTCATCCGCCAACACGTAAGCATACTTTTGTTCTTGATGTTGATCCATCCACACTTATCAATGATGAAGCTGTATTCAAGGCCTTAACTGGCATCAACTGGATGTCACCTGACTTCAGATGGTCGAAGAAGAAGAGCTGGAGCAGGATGACCCAGAGTCATCAACCCGCTGTGACGATGGCAACTGATCTCAGGCAGCTCTTAATCATGGTTTAAGCACTATGTGCTGAAAAACACTTAACTTCAATTGGCAGGTCCAATGTGGCCTTGTAATAGCGTAGATTTACAAACAATTATCTCTCATGCCATCGTGCATGCTTATCTTTTGAATGCTTTAAACCGCCGATCCGATTTCTATGATCCGCCGCTTGTGCTTATGATGTTACCAATCATGTGGGATAGATCGAATATTATCATATGTGACGCCCTTGATTCAATCGTACACTAATCATACACGCAAATGTGTACGATCAAGATCAAGGACTCACGGGAAGATATCACAACACAACTCTAGACATAAATTAAAAATAATACAAGCTTTATATTACAAGCCAGGGGCCTCAAGGGCTCGAATATATTAGCTCAAATACACAAGAGTCAGCGGAAGCAACAATATCTGAGTACATGCATGAGTTAAACAAGTTTGACTTAAGAAGACTAGCACAAAAGCAACATCGATAAAAAATGCAAGACCTCCTGCCTGGGAGCCTCCTAACTACTCCGGGTTGTCAATGGCCGTCACGTAGTAGTAGGCACCCTCGGTGTAGTAGTAAATGTCGGTGGTGACCTCTGGCTCCTGGACTCCGTCATCTGGTTGTGCCAACCGAGATGAAAGGAAAAAGGGGGGAAAGAGGGAGCAAAGCAACCGTGAGTACTCATCCAAAGTACTCGCAAGCAAGGATCTACACTACATATGCAACATTATCAAAGGAAGGCTGTATATGTGGACTGGGTTGCAGAAATGCCTGAACAGAGGGGAGAGCCTAGTCCTATCGAAGACTAGCATCTTCAAGCATCTTGCAGCATTTAGAAGAGTACAGATCAACATAATGTAAAGTAGAGTAGTGTTATCAACCTCGGCCAGAGATCCTTTCTCGACTCCCTGTGAGAAAGCAATCCCAGAGCCATACTATCCATATCTCATCACAAATATCCACTTCTAGTTGTATCGATCGGGATACAACTCCAAGTGTCAGTTATCGTAGGACAGGCTATCGATAGATGTTTTCTTCACTGCAGGGGTGCACCAACTTACCCACCACGCTCGATTAACTCCGGCCGGACACACTTTCCTGGGTCATGCCCGGCCTCGGCCAAACAATACGCCGCAACCCGACCTAGGCTTAATAGAGAGGTCAAGCACGCCCGACTAAACCTATGCCCCCAGGGGTCATGGGACATCGCCTCGGGAAGTCCTGCATGTTGCGTGGGCGGCCGGTGAGCAGACCTAGCTACCTCCTTAAAAAGGCAGGAGCTTACCAGTCCAACCCGGCGCGCCGCTCAGTCGCTGATGTCTAATAAGCTTCGGCTGATGCATACAACGTAGAACGCCCATACAATGCCCACGTGATGGTTAGTGCTATCAGGCCAGAGGCCCCTTGGATCAAATATCCAAATCGTAGTGGATTAGGTACACGCGGTAACAAGCAGAGACTCACAAAAGATGTGACCCCGCCGCCCCGTTTTGAGGACTTGCAGCAAGGGCTAAGAATGCCCGGCCACGCCTCATAATTATCTCCCGGGCACCTTCCAGGTCAACCCGACTCCACATCACTCGCAAGTAAGCTAGCGCGGGTACCCCTCAGGGCCGACCCGTCTTTAGTAACATGGTTCAGTGTAAAGCCATATTAACCATAGTAACTATGTGTCTAACACCAAGGGGAACCCTGAGGAACCACCCTCGATGGATTCCACTCAATGTAATCATCAAGGTGAACGTAAGAGGAACCACCCTCGAGGTTCACACTTGAGGGGTTGCACGACAGAGTCGTATCGGAAGTGGTTAGGGAGGAAAACACCCTCGATGACCACGAGCGAATAGCTACACTACAGAGATCTCATCAGGAGTGATGTATGAGGTGTCACCCTCGGCACTCAATAATAACTATGTAGAGTCGTACAACTAGG